>NW_015090816.1:1659347-1724671 GCF_001431845.1 Calidris pugnax
TTTCTAATTAATTTTTCTGCATTTCTCAAGGTTTGTTATTAAATCCCAACCTCATCTTTCGTCTATTTTTACAAATTAACAAATCATATCTACTTGTGATCACCCAAGATCCCATTTTGAAATCTCCAAGATGTTTGCTGCTCTAATCATCTCTAAAATAATACATTGCACCATCAATTAAAGAGGTCCAGTCTTGATCTCTCTTCTCCAAAGCCCAAAAACTTGGTGTTACTTGGTTTTCACAAGTGTCCAGCCCAGAGCCTTTGCTAAATGGCTTTCAACAAATTTAGTTCCAAGCTTTGAGAAATCCATAGTAGCTTTGCCCCTAAAACTGCTAAGTTTCAGTTCAAAGTAATTGCAACCTTTGATAATATTTTATTTGGTTTGCAGAAATTACCTCAATTATCTTCTCACAGGTCTACACGCTCCCACATGTCTCCTCAGAGTGTCAGGTCTTCCAGGTCACTCATTCTATCAACTTTTCCAACTTAGATGGCACCAACTGAACTTCTAATGAAATACTTTGAACCAGACAATTAACTAACCTGATCTTTAACGACACGGAAATTGCTATCGTATCGGGAACGTGTTCATCCCTTCCCAATAAATGAGTGGCACAACTCGGTAAAAGCTGCTTCTCTTCAGAAACTCACCTGTAGAATTCTCTGCAGGATTGAAGGGAGAGCGATAAACGCAGCCATGTTGTTCAGCACTTGCATTGTCAAACTCTTCAGAGCTGAAATATCAAACACAAAAGCCACCAGCAGTTCGTCAGGATTCAAGGAGTAAGAGAGATCAATCTTTCGGATTTAGAGAGTTTTGTCTCAATTGATGTTTTCTAGTTTGAAAAAAAAAATTTTAAATATTTATTTCTCCTACACGTTTTGAACCAAGCACACACAGCTTTTTGTATCAGAAAGTATATTTAAAAGTTTTCAAACTTTCGTATTTAAAAGCTTTCCATATCATGATGCCTCTCCATTCCCCTCCCACACCCCACCTACAGTAAACACTCACAGTTTGAGACTGATTTTGTAGCACTGACGTTCACTTTTCCTACTGCTCCCAACCCACAATTTGGCTGCCCTGTCCCTGTTATAGTCCCACAGGCTCTAAAACTTCCTCGTGTTCACCTTCGCGTGAAACTTGTTCCTCAATCCCCAGTTCCCCAAAGTAAGAGCCAATATTGAGATACACACAGGCCCAGCAATTCAGCTTCTTTGTGGGGATAATTAGCTAGTTTGAGCAGTTTGGGAATGAAAACAAAGTAGTTACACAGGATCCCAATGGATTATCTTCTCATTGCTTGGGGCGATGTTTTCTAGTTTGAAAAATGTTTGGTTTTTTTTAATATTTATTTCTTCTACACGTTTTGAACTAAGCACACACAGCTTTTTGTATCAGAAAGTATATTTAAAATTTTTCAAGCTTTTGTATTTAAAAGTTTTCCATATCACGATGCCTCTCCATTCCCCTCCCACACCCTACCTACAGGCAGTTTGGGAATGAAAACAAAGTAGTTACACAGGATCCCAATGGATTATCTTCTCATTGCTTGGGGTACCACTCCAGATGATTACTTTTCTACAGGCATTAGCTCCCAAAAATGGATACTCTAGGGGACATTCTGAATTTAGAGGAAAAGATGAGTTGAGGGAAGAGGGGTGATGTATGTTTTTGGGTTCCTGATCTCTGCAAGACTATCCCCAGGAGTCCAGCTATAGCTACGGTCACTGGAAGGAAAGAAATAGACAGACAGCGTGGTCACAACCACGCTTACTTGTAATATTTTGTGATCCTTAACTACTCACAACTACCATCACCATGGAGGACTGGGATGGAATGAACCAAAAGACACTATTCTATCCCAAAATCACAGTATCTAAACCCCTCTTGAACTAGTCTTAAGTCTCCCATCTACTGCAGGAACAGCCAGTTTAGGAACTGAGTAACAAAACTGCTTTTCTTCTATTTGTCCAGTAGAGGATGAGAGACTGCACAAAGATTGTGATTAATATTTGGGGTCACAAAGGCCAAAATACTTACAGTCAGAGTATCGACACTGTGAAGAACCGGATAATTTCTGTGGGGACATCATAGCCTCCAGCAGGGGAAACCACAGGGCCTGAAATAATTGAATGAGAGGGGAAAAAAACCAACAGTAAGAACACAGCAGTACTAAAAATGAGCTGTGACCGATGTCAGAGTCCATTTCCAAAGACCCACTTCTACATTCTGAAGAACAGAACTATGTTTCTCATGACTGCAACGGAACAGAAGTGGGACATGTTAAAATAACCTCAGAGCTCAGCATTTTGGGGTCTGCATTTGGTCTACATTGCTCATGACTTAGTCTAAGGTACTATTTCACTGGAGCCTGAACAGAGAATACCTTCGGCTCCTGTTGCTCTCTCTTCCCCATTCTCACCTGCTTCTTGACTGGAATTGTGACAACAGAAGAAATCTACTTTTACTTCATTCAGTCCTCAACTACTTCTCCACCCGAGATGCAAATTCTCCGGTGTAGAGGCTGCGTACACAACGGGTAGCACAGTAACTGGATCCCAAATGGAAAGGGGCATCTAAATTCTCCAGGCAGGACACAGGAGCTGTGAAAATTCACATAACATTGTACCAGGGAAGCTGGTCCTTTGTTTGGTGACCAGAGTCAAATCTGAAATTGGGCATCAACAAAGCAGTTCCAGCAGGTGGAACAGGACCCCGAGAGAGAGCAAACACCAACTCAGGTCTCTCTGAGGAGGCAGGGGGGCTGAAAGCACTCAGGGGGTGACACAGACACCTCTTCAAGCTGCTGCCTCTCACAGTCAGATCATTTAAGAGAAGAAACCGAGCAGGTCACCTCATACACTGGACAGTGCTCAGAAGAAATTACAGATTTCTTGACTCCCAGATGTGGCACCTCTTCAGACACAGGAACAACCTTCTCAGTTTTGAGTTCAGTTATGTAAATTATGCAAAATGTTAGGAGTAAAGACGCCTTCTATGTCACTGACGTTGGCAAAATGGAAATGCAGCCTCAGTACAAGAAGACTTGTTCAAGAAGTACAAGAAGACTTGTACAAGAAACCCGGTTCTCTCGGCAAGAGCTGATGCAAGCAGTGTTATCTCCACCCCTCAAAGACCAGGCTGATATTAAATTCAGGATTTGTGAACATCTTCAGAATGGCAATATTCTGCAGCCAGTGACAGCAGCATCAGCTTGGTGCCACCACAAAGTTGGCTCAGACTATGTCTTCCTTAGCATCTGGTTGATATTCAATCCAAAATTTCAACCGGAGCTAAAAATGGGGAAAAGGACGTTGTTTATAGTCCTCCACTGCTGACATGTGCTTTATTTTGTGCTTCACCCTTACTAGTGAGGGTTTTTCTCTTGTGGCTGTAAAACCTGAACCACTGGAAGAACACAAGGCAGAGGAAAACACTGAATTCTTGAGATACATCAGCATCCAACAGATGGGGAAAGGAGGAAGCACGTGAAGTGAAAGTTTCAGGAGACACAAAGGCCTTGGCTGATTTTAGTGATACTTTATTTATTACCTTACCTCTCGCTGTTGCTGGTCTAAACTGTGTGAATTTCTCTGGCAAAGGGCAATTGTTTTCATTAAGGTATCTTCAATGTTTTCTAGCAAGGGGAGTTCAGCTGAGCCTAAGTTGTTGGGGAAAAAAAAAAAACAAATTGCAATTATAAAATCTATTAGATATGTTAACTGCCAGTCCCTCTGAAAAATAAATCTATCCTGTTCATCTAAAGCCTCTTCACTACAGCGAGCAACTGCGTTATGAAGACAGGTCCTGATTTTTGCCACTTTTTCTGAATAGCTCAATAGATCAGGCACATAAAACATCGAGAAAGGAACATCTGAACTGTGGTTTAAGATGCAATTAAGTAACAAATGTGGGCACTGCATTTAATTAGCTGCCCGTGAGTCGTCCTGCTAGTGAAAAGTGGACTTGTGCATCTACTCATTTTCTGTAGGTGGAACACACTCACTTCTCTGAGAAGTTTGCTTCAATGAAAGCTACTTCCAGATGTCTCTCATCACTGCTCACACATAACACCTGCTAAAGCTCAGTAAGGAACCTGAATGGACTCTGACACAGGAAATGTGTCTGGTAAGCCAGCAAGAGCACCAGTCACAATCAAAAAGGCTAACAGGGCAGGTGACCACACACATAAGAAGAAGCCCCATCCATTACAGCTTGTTCTATATCTCTAGCAAGATCAGAGTAAAAAAAATCACCAAAATACCTAGAAACCTGAAATAGGATCTCATTATGCCACATGTCAGGCTTATGCACTTCACATTTCTGTGTTTATCTCTTTTTAATAGAAAACAGAATTTAACTTGATAACGTACTTTCATCGTCTTGAGTAAGCATCAGCAGCTTGCTCTGCAACCACTGAAACAAAAGTGAGAACAGTAAACTTGCAGAATCTCAACAGAAGTGTCTTTAAAAGGTACAGTTACAAAGGCTCGCCCTCATTTTCCTCCCCAGGATGACTAATGCAGCATAAAAGTCTTTCCAAACACGGCGAGGAAAACAGGAGCTGCAAGATGATTTTTGATTAAGATGCTGAAATTTGTTTTTCTATTATCTACTAGATGTTTGAAGACAGGCCAGAAAAATATACTGATGTGCTGAGTCTGCAGACAACTCAACATATTGTTATTTGAGAGGAGGTGAATGCTTCCATGGGAAACCAATAGAGGAGCAATGACAATGCCAAATGTTAACAGAGGCCCTCATGCTGGTGGCACCTCACGCCACCCCACCATGGCAAAAATGCCACATTCAGGATCTCAGCACACCTTACCTCAAGCATAACCAGAAAGGCACCGTGGATATCTCCCTTCTTCTCCAGTAAATAGGAAGAAGCTTCATGGAGTTGATGTTTCTGGGTTATCTGAGTTGAAAGAAGAATTAAAATAAAAAAAAGGTAAAATGTCTGTCTTAAGAAATCTGCCAGCGTTTGTTTACTCCTCAAGACAATGACAAGCAGATGGTCAGGCAGGACTGTGCCTCCGTGTGTTCAGAGGCACGTTACCCAGCCTGAGCAGTGCTCCTGCTCCCCCCCACTGCTGCTTAAGAAATCTGCCAGCTTTTGTTTACTCCTCAAGACAATGACAAGCAGATGGTCAGGCAGGACTGTGCCTCCGTGTGTTCAGAGGCACGTTACCCAGCCTGAGCAGTGCTCCTGCTCCCCCCCACTGCTGCTTTTGTTTCTCAACTGGCACTGCTGCCATCACCAGCATTAAAATCTTAAATAAATAAATAAATAAATCTATAAATCAAGATCAAGGACAGATTATCGTTAACATTTTTATAAAGAGAAGAAATTCTCCCAGCACTAGTTAAATTTTGGCAGGGTTTTTTTTTTCTCCAACAAAGCCCAGGCCCATGGTTTTATATACCTTCAGCATGTTAATCAACATGAACACAGCCAGTCTCTATTCTGCTTCACTAGCTTCAGAGCACTAATGGCGTGTTTCTGATTAGCCCTGAGCCTAAACTCAGGCTCAGCACATTAAATATAGCTAACCACGCTGCGGGAGAGGAGCTGAGCAGCTTGAGGGCACAAACAGTGTCAGATATGGATTGGAAGAGTACCCAGCAACTAATCCACACCCTAAGCTAAAACAATTTTATAGTTCTATAATTTATATAGAACTATAGAATTATATAGTTCTATAGCCCCCTACCATAAAAAAGACATTGAGGTGCTGGAGCGGGTCCAGAGAAGGGCGACAAAGCTGGTGAGGGGTCTGGAGCACAAGTCTCCTGAGGAGAGGCTGAGGGAGCTGGGGGTGTTCAGCCTGGAGAAGAGGAGGCTGAGGGGAGACCTTATTGCTCTCTCCAACTCCCTGAAAGGAGGGTGTAGAGAGGTGGGGGTCGGTCTCTTCTCCCAAGTCACAGGCGACAGGACAAGAGGAAATGGCCTCAAGTTACGCCAGGGGAGGTTCAGGCTGGATATTAGGAAAAATTTTTTCACTGAAAGGGTTCTCAGGCATTGGAATGGGCTGCCCAGGGAGGTGGTTGAGGCCCCGTCCCTGGAGGTGTTCAAAAGACAGGTTGATGTAGTGCTGGGAGGTCTGGTTTAGTGATGATGCTCCTTGTTTGTTGTGTGGGTGTCTATTTTTGTCAGTGAGGTTGACGGTTGGACAAGATGATCTTTAAGGTCCCTTCCCACCTAGAAGATTCTGTGATTCTTTAAAGAGGTAGGAGCTGATTTGAGTGCTTCCCCAAGCCCCTGTCCTTATACATGTCCTTCCTACCTGGATGGTTTCTTCCAGTCTGCAGTACTCCAGAACTTTAAGTGTCTCCAGAACCTGGTCGGGGCTGTACTGACACAGCAGCTCAATGAACTGCTCGGTGACGCAGGGTGGTAAGTGGATCAGGTCCTGGTTAATGCCTTCTCTGGAATAAAAAAAGGCACAGGCTCAAGTCAAATTCTAGCCCCAGAAGTTTGGCTGGAAAGAACAGTTTCTTACTCGACTGTGTCTTGTCTTTTATCCTTAATACAGAAGTAAAAATGCTGGTTTTAAGACAAAAATTATGCTGTTTCTACTCATTACTGGTGCTAGAGATCTGTTAGTAGGCATTTCATTTGTTCCACAACGTGTTCTACTGATGCCTCAGTATAAATTAGACTGTCAGAGACCCCTGGGAAGCAAGATACCAGCAGAGACACATCTTCAGCAATTCTACAGCAAAGAAGCACAATGAACTCACCTGATTTCCTCCATTAAACATTATGGTCTCCAAGTGGTCTTTTAAGATGCTGACTGTCTATTTGTCCCGTACACTTTCTCTGCCATGTGTTTGGGGAAATGTTTTGTTGCTTTTTGCTTATTGTTCCTGACATCCTTCTTTGGCTTCAGTTACCACATTTTAATGTTTCATCTGCGCCCTTTTATCTACCTCACTGAGATACGAACTCGTGCTTCTTTTAGGGAAACATCCCTGCTTTATTTAGTTTCTCTTCTCAGGACAAAACTGGTGGTTTTGCTCTTGGTTTTTTTTGGGTTTTGCTCTTTTTTATTTAGTTTCTCTTCTCAGGGCAAAACTGGTGGGTTTGCTCTTGGTTTTTTTTGGGTTTTGCTCTTGCAGAGGCAGTAACTCTGTGCACTTTAAGGTCACTGGCAGAGTGGTTTGCCAACTCTAAGGTTGGCATATTGTCAACCAAAGCCTGCATCTTCACTCAAGGGTTTTGCAACCAACAGAACCATATTCAGGTGGAACTAAGGACATCTGCCTCATCTCTCCACATGGGACCTGCTCAACCAACACAGGTGGATGAAGTCTCCCACCTCTGCCCTTGTTGTCTCCCTGACCTCCTCTGGCCACTCACAAACCCCACCGCCAGGCTGGGCAGTGCACACCTGGATCCTTCTCTTCTGGGCAGGGCTGTGGATAACCCTGCCTGGCTGAGACATCCAGGAGGCCAAACTTGGGCTTCCCTTCTGATTCTAGCTGAGTTTATTCCTGCAGGTGAAGCTCAGAGTACAATTAAACTCATTTAATAACGACATCCCTGTAAAAAGCTGCTGGCACTGCAGTGGTTCATGCAGTGGCCATTTTCTAATCCCTTAGTTTATTTTTATTATACTTCTCCCCTAACGTGGGGGAAAGAAAACAGAGAACAGAACTGTGTGCAGTGCCCATGACCATCCCTGTGTCCTGACTGTTTCCTAATGATCTTGTTTTCAAAAAGAGCGACGTGAAGCAAGAGATTTCCAAGAGTGAGGATGGAAAAAGATGGTACTTTCCTGGAGGCAGGTGTAGCACCTGCAACCCCATGCAATGAACAGCAACTCCTCACCACTGCAGCTTAAACCCCACGTGGCAGCTCTAGGATTGATGCCTCCTGCAGAGAACCAGCAGAAGTTTATCCTGGCTAGGAAACAGGGCTCTTAAACCTGTTCTGAAGCTCCTGCTAGGAAAGAAAGCAGATCAAGGGATGTATTTAGCTTTGTTACCTTTCTGAACAGAAATTCCTGAGCAGGAGAAGATGTGTTGATGTGCAAACCCTACAGCCATGGGATGGAAAAGGCCCAATATGCAATATGAGCCTGTATTTCCCAGGAGCTACAGGAGCCGACAGGATTATTATCATCCAAGAAATGCCAGGAGAAGGCTGTGCCCCTGCCAAGCCTAAAGAAGCTTACTGTGATGACAGTGTCAATCACTTGATTATAAATGACATTTGCCCAGAAATTCAATTAAAGCCTCACGCAGGTATCGATCACTGTGTCCGAGTACGGACACAGCTGTACAAAAACTGGTATCCAAACTATTGTGTTTGGATACAACCAAACTATAGTGTTCTGACATCAAATGAAGAATGGGCTTTTGAAGGACCAAACAAGAGCCCTAAATTCTGGCCTCCTGCCTTCACCATCCACTCCCCCAACAGCACAACCCCTATAAACTCCCCAGTGTTCTAAAATAAAGAAGCGCTTTCTATCTCAAGTGATCTCCATCTACAAAAATGGGATAAATGGCCAGTCATACATTTTTAGTTACAAGAATAAAACTTCTAGTCTGAAAATAACTCTGGCAGGTAGTATTCATGGCTTCATGAGCGAGCTGACCTTCTCCTTAACCACTTCACTTAAGACACACAGAGAAGAGAGAATGGAAAGCAAGCTGGATTTCGGTAACGTTAAAAACGAAGCAACGCTCTTGAGACTTGCAGGTCCTGCTCATCTTCAACACAACCATGCCCAGCATCTCCCCTGCCATCCTCTATGTCCCCTTTCCTAGCAGGAAGGAGATAATCACTGGGTTTCTCCCCAAACCTGGCACTAGGGAGCCTTGCAAGTGTCACGGGTGGCTGGGCAGTGAAAGAGCCATTGTCACAGAACCTAAAAATTTAGGTATCTGTTAATGTATTTATAGCCCCAGAACGCTGTATGGCTAAATAACTTAATATTGTTATATATTAATCCACAGACACATGCTGCAAACAGACACGCTTCGCTGCGCTGGGTTTTTTTTAGAGGAAAAAAACTTAAGGGCTTGAAATGGAAATGAAGCAAAGACTGTGATTAACGAGCTGAGCAATCACACCACATTCTCTGTTTTTTCTGTGGCTTCTTATAAGACACAAACATACGGACATTTGGCTTTAATTTCCCCAGGCAATTTCAGTTAACCCTGTTTCCTCCCTTCCCCCCTTCCACCTCCTTTAAAATAAATCTCTATCTAAATTAAATGGGCCAAATTAATCCCTAATGCAATTCCACCAACTAGGATAGTTATACCAGCATGATGAGCCTTGTCCCCATATGATCAAGCAATCACTGGTATTTGTGACATTAAAAGTTCATTTACTGCTCCAAGAGACTTTATTTTAATAAGGCTTTTGCTCAAAAAAAAAAAAAGCGTATAAGCATTTAGATTGACTGAAAAGAGATGTTTTCAGAAGAACCTAATTGCTATTTTATGTATGGATATACTACAGAGTATAGGTGTATCTACAGATTAGGTCTTGCAGAGCAAGTTTCCTCCCTCAGGGTACTGTGGCAGCTCATTTTGGTAAGTCTCAGAAGCAGGGAACCGCACATCGCTGAAACCAGACCACGGGACCTTGACTGTTATTAAAAAAAATAAATAATAAAAAAAAAAAACCCCTCCAGCAATCGAGTATCTCTACAGAACACTTCTTACTGACAACATCATTTATTAACAGGAGGTTAAGCCTTGGGCTTGCAGGCCTCCTGCTTTACGGTCAGCCACCAGCACACGTGAATCCAAACTAGGGGTATTTGGTTCATTTTTCTGTGTAACTGTCCCACTTGTCTTTCACTTACTACTCTGGCAGCACCAATCCGGCCAGCAGGCAGTTTATCTCCATTATTTGGGATGCTGAACATCTTCCTGCAGGGAATTAGTGGGCTTTGGAACGCAGAGAGGAAAGCAACTGGGGGACACGGGGGAGCCACGTGGCCTGATGTTCCTGGACATCAGCCTTGGAGGGAGAAGCAGAGATCTCTTCTCATCTTGTTTTTGATTATAAGATACATACAGGAGAAAGGGTTCTATTTAGCTCTAATTATGGCAGAGCTAAATTAGATATGTCTACTACCCCGAGATTATGAAAGCCACTCCATGCATAAAATTACAATCCAGGTTAATTACTACCTTCATTGGGTCTCACTTGCTGCAAGTAGTATCACAGCACAGAGTCCTACTTAACATCCAGTTGGGTATCATTTCTGCTTAACTATTCAATTTAAAAAAAATAAAATTATTCATTTATTCACTAAATAATCTAATTTCTCTCCCATAAAACCAAATCAAGATCATTTCTTGGCAAAATACTGATTTTATGCTGATTTCTAAGCAATAAAATAGGTGTGGAAGTTCACACCTTCCATACAAACACGGCTGTAAAACTCAGGAAATAATAAAACGTCTTTTTTTTAACTATTATTTTTCATTTACATCCTAAGAAAATCCAACAAGTGATTAATGCCAGGTTCTAGCTTCCACACCACGCTTTTTAGTCAACTTCAACAAGAACTGAAACATTTACACTCAAATTTAGGTAATATTACCTTCTCCTACTCTCACTCCTCCTCATAAGGCACAATTAATTTGTAGCTGATTGACAAAACGAGATCTTGCCTTAAATTGCATTTACAATTGCTTGAAGGCAACTGGAGCTGTGCATATATAAATGTCTCACAAAATAAATACATGAAATCACAGCATTTGAAAACGATTCAACAGAAAGAGAACACTCAGTGCTGAAATACTGAAGGCAGAGGAGCAGATGGAGGAAGCAAGAAGTTAGAAGTTTGCAGTGAAACACGGCAGCAATTTTTGAAAGAAGAAAGAAATGAGAAATGCCAAGAGACCAAAAACGCTTTTCTATTTATGTTAAACTCAGGCCCCTCGGTCGAGTAATCAGTTGGTGGGTTGAGAACAGAAACTGCTATTTCTGAGCACAGAATGGGCAGTTTCAGGCCCAGGGTAACCACTTCACAGCCTTGTCACAGCAGCTGTTACAGCAACCCCCAGACTCCCACCAGCACGTACTGGAACCCACACCACTTCCCAGTTGGGAAGGCAGCATGGGCTCCGCTAAAGGACATTCCCCAGAATACTTATTTCTGTGCAATCCTTCTCAATTTTGGGCATTTTGAAGAGCAAGTCACCTTTTCTGAGCCCTAAACTTGGCTGTGGGTGGTGCCGAGGAATTTATTTTAACTCATGTTTTCAAGCTCTAGTTTGCAAACGGCCTAATTTTCTTACGTACCTTGGGTCAAGGAGACTCCTCAGAAACTGGAAGAGTAAAAACTGGTCCTGCACAACAAGGGGAGACAGAGCATCACTATTTTAAATAAAGTGCTATAAACAGTGATTCCTGGACTATATCCACTGAAGAAAATGCTGTTCATGGCTGGCGCCTGCTGAAGAAGCATTTGTCTTGCATAAATCATAGAATCATCATAGAACAGTTAGAGTTGGAAGGGACCTTAAAGATCATCGAGTTCCAACCCCCTGCCCTGGGCAGGGACACCTCCCACCGGACCAGGTCGCTCAAAAATCCATCCAGCCTGGTCTTGAACCCCTCCAGGGATGGGGCAGCCACAGCTTCTCTGGGCAACCTGGTTCCAGTGTCTCACCACCCTCACAGCAAAGAATTTCTTTCTGGTATCTAATCTAAATCTCCCCTCTGTCAATTTAAAACCGTTCCCCCTTGTCCTGTCACTGCACTTCCTGACAAGGAGTCCCTCCCCAGCTCTCCTGGAGCTCCCTTCAGACATTGGAAGGCTGCTCTAAGGTCTCCCCGGAGTCTCCTCTTTTCCAGGCCGAACAACCACAACTCTCTCAGCCTGTCTTCGTAAAGAGGTGCTCCAGCCCTCTGATCATCTCTCATGGTCCTCCACTGGACCCGTTCCAACAGGTCCACGTCCTTCCTGTACTGAGGACTCCAGAGCTGGACACAGTGCTCCAGGTGGGGTCTCACCAGCGCAGTGGGGCAGAATCCCCTCCCTCACCCTGCTGGTCATGCTTCTCTTGATGCAGCCCAGGACAGGGTTGGCTCTCTGGGCTGCCAGTGCACATTGCTGGCTCATGTGGAGCTTCTCATCCACAAGCACCCCCAAGTCCTTCTCCCCAGGGCTGCTCTCCAGCCATTCCCCGCCCAACCTGGATTTGTGCTTGGGATTGCCCAGGTGCAGGAACCTGCACTTGGCTTGGTTGAACTTCATGCAGTTTGCACAAGCCCACCTCTCCAGCCTGTCCAGGTCCCTCTGGATGGCATCCCTAAATACTCAGAGGGTATGTTTGCTGACACCAGCTCTGTCTGACCTTGGCTTTCAAGCCACACCAAGCTCCAAACTATAAACTGCATTACCAAGTGATGCCACCAGCACCTCAGAGACATTTTGATGGCCAGAACTCTACAAACCGACCAAATAATTGAAATGTAGCAATTCCTGCAGCCAAGTAACTCTCAAGCTATATTTTCCTTCCCTTTACGGCCCAGCCACAGCTCACCCACCCCCCTTAGCAATCATTTCCCACAGGAAGGGCAACCCCGTCGCAGAGCGGCACCGACACCAGGGAAGGCCCATGTTCTACCTGCAGGTTTGCAATGATGCTCTCGATCCGCTCGCTGAAGTGAATGGCCACCAAGTCAGCTGCTTTACACGGGCTCAGCGACAGCAGCTCCTTCAGAGAGGGGAAAAGCAACAAAAATAATCACTTTTCATTTCAGAGTCCATTCGTAGCGTAACTGCATCTTGGCCTAGAGGAAAGCTGTAAAATAATTACAGGCAATGTAATTACACAGTTTCACAGAGTCCATTCGTAGCGTAACCGCAGCTTGGCCTAGAGGAAAGCTGTAAAATAATTAATACCAAGGCACAAAGAGTGATTTTGAAAAAAATTCAGAAGGAAGGGTGGTTTGAAAAAGGCGTTTTTGAAAGTTGACGATTTTACTACAGAGCAGGCCTTATAAGAATGCAAAAATCTTCACACCAACCAGAGCACATCTCAGTCCTAAGCTGAGGAAATTATTTCAGCAGGATCTCTGACAACTGCCTTTCACCCCCTGCCAACCAGCCCAGGGGGTGCCAAGGGGGAGCCAGCAGCAGAGAGGAAACAGAGCCCCCAGCTGATCCCAGGGAACTCCTCCATCAAATGGAAACAGCCTTTAACTGGCTTGAACTGAACTAAGCCAGAGGTTTAAAAGCAGGTTTCCTGTAACTGTTAACTGCAACTGGTATCTGGCCCCACCTGAAATAAACTGAGGAATTTCTTTACTGTAATAAAAGGAAAAAAATTCTTTAAGATGGCTGTGGGTTTGCGTCCTGTCAACATTGATCTAAAAGGCTTTACATCACAGAAGTTTACATTACACAGAGCTATGAGGTTTTTTTTTTTTCGCTCATAACTCTTCCAAATGCATCCATGCTCCAAAACCAATGAGAAACTATTGCTTCAAACCAATAGTGGGTAACCCTGGTTACCTGGTAACCCTGCCCAAAAACCCCTGGTTAAGCCTACGAAAGAGACAAGATCGCTTTACTGAACAAAACCAAATTTTACCTCGGTAAAGAAAGAAAAATGGCATAAACATACATCTGGATAGAAAACTTAGCACTAGCTAAGTTGTGTAGCAGCCACCAAATTCAGCCAACACCAGATCAGGGTGAAGAGAAAAAAATCACAGGAAGGTATGGGGTTGGAAGGGACCTCTGGAGATCATCTCCTCCAACCCCCTGCCAGAGCAGGGCCACCCAGAGCAGGTCCTACAGGAATGTGTCCAGGTGGGTTTGGAATGTCTCCAGAGAAGGAGACTCCACCACCTCCCTGGGCAGCCTCTTCCAGGGCTCTGCCACCCTCACAGGAAAGAAGTTCCTCCTCATGTTGAGGTGGAACTTCCTATGTTCAAGTTTGTGCCCATTTCCTCTTGTCCTGTCCCTGGGCACCACTGAAAAAAG
The DNA here is from genome assembly GCF_001431845.1 of Calidris pugnax. Taxonomy (NCBI): domain Eukaryota; kingdom Metazoa; phylum Chordata; class Aves; order Charadriiformes; family Scolopacidae; genus Calidris; species Calidris pugnax. The sequence goes on from NW_015090816.1 coordinate 1,673,330, forward strand.
CCTGGCCCCATCCTCCTGACACCCACCCTTTCAGTATTTATAGGTGTTGATCAGATCCCCCCTCAGCCTTCTCTTCTCCAGACTAAAAAGACTTTTTAGTCCCTCAGCCTTTCCTCATCAGAGAGATGCTCCAGGCCCCTCATCATCTCTGTAGCCTCTGCTGTCCCCTCTCCAGCAGTTCCCTGTCCTTCAGGAACTGGGAAGCCCAGAACTGGACCCAGTGCTCCAGATGGGGCCTCCCCAGGGCAGGGCAGAGCAGAGGGGGAGGATGACCTCCCTTGATCTGCTGGCCACACACTTCCTGATGCACCCCATGATGCCACTAGCCTTCTTGGCCACAAAGTCATCCTGTTGTCCACCAGGACTCCCAGGTCTTTCTCCTCAGAGCTGCTCTCCAGCAGGTCAGCCCTCAACCTGTCCTGGTGCAGGGGGTAATTCCTCCCCAGGTGCAGCACCCTGCACTTGCCCTTGTTGAGTTTCATCAGGTTCCTCTCTGCCCAACTCTCCAACCTGTCCAGGTCTCCCTGGATGGAGGCACAGCCTTCTGGGGTGTCAGCCACCCCTCCCAGTTTTGTGTCATCAGCAAACCTGCTGAGGGTACATTCCATCCCTTAATCGGGGTCATTGATGAATATATTGAAGAGGACTGGACCCTGGGGAACATCACTTGTTATGGACCTCCAACTAGATTCTGTGCCACCAATTATGACCCTCTGAACTCTCTCTTTCAGCCAGTTTTCAATCCACCTCACTGTCCATTCATCTAACCCACACTTCCTAAGCTCACCTATGGGGATGCTGTGGTAGATGCTGTAACGAGCCAGGCCCGCTCAGCCACAGCAGAACCATCACCACCAATCCCCATGGGCTCCAAAAGTGCCTCTGGAGAGCAGGTGTGAGCCCAGCGAGCTGCATGTCCTACAGCTGGATTCACAGCATTTCTTTTGTTTATTGTCTTTTCCCTCTTGGTCCATTTTCTCATTAGTCACGCCCTACTTGCACACGCTGGTAGAGACTAAAAGTATTCTGTATCTTTCAAATGTACCTACTACTTTTTTTTGTTCACCTCACAAGACACAGAATTCTGAGGCCGTTTCCTGCTCAGCAGTCTGGGCAAGCTTTATAGACAGAATTATTTTCCTGGCTTATCTCCAGATCACCCTGGAGGGGCCTGACACCACCTTGTAGTAACTAGAGTTATTACGGATTCCCCGTGTCTCCTGACCGGACAATTATTTCAGAGACATCTCCATCCCCTGAAGCAAAGAGAGATTGCAGAGATGGGAAAAGTTATTAGCTAGAGAAGTCTAGCAGCAGTTCGTGTCACACTGGAGAAGTCACAACCCTGTCTTCCCACAGGTTAGGAGTGGCAGGGACCACGGTTGAATGCTACGATCGTTGTAAGAGGAGGGATTTGATCCCACAGGCTGTGAGGTCAGTGGTGTCAATGTCCTGACCTTGCTGCTGCTGCTGCCACACACTCAGGAGATGGAAGGACTTGCTAACAGATCCCTTCCCTGCCACACAGCACTCACTGGCCATCAGCCCCTGAGAAGGTGATGTCACCCAGAGAGCAATACATGAAACCAGGAAACCAAGGTGGCCAGCCTGAATCTAAGAGATTGAACTTTCAAGTCAGAGCTCCCTAAACAGTTGTGGTGGGACACTGTGCCACTCCTGCTTACAGAGCAGCACTAGGCAGACCCAAGAGGACTCAGCAGTAGCTCAGGTACCATGGGTTTAGGACACACCATACCTCTATGTGTTCCAAAGCTTTCTGCCACACCGACTGCTTCTCTTCAGCGCTGTAGCCAGGCATGGACAGGATGTTGTGAATATAGTTGAAAACTTCTTCCTGTAAGGCATAAACCCATAAATGGTAATAGTATGTTCTGCAGCGCCGCTGACAGCATTAGATTTTGGTAAGGGAGGGCATTTCTAACAGTCTTCAGATGACCTCAGGGCTAGTCCTCTCTTACAAGTCAGGATAAGTTATCTGCAGGCGAGATTATACATCCCTGAATAGTTCCTGAAGAACTGCCAGGGCAAAAAAAAAAAAAAAAGCAAAAGGAACAGAATTGATGCTAAACATGTTAAGCACTGAGGTCAAAGAGAATTGTTCTTCCACTATTAGAAATGTCCCCCTCTTGCTCAGAGTGGAAAAAGGACAGAACATGTCTCTGCACTGCAGGAGCACAGGCAGAGAGAAAAGAACGCTCTACCAGAGGGTAGGTCACTTTTCCCAGTGTATTCCTGAATTCCTCTTCAACATTAGCCTAAAGAATGCTCTACCAGAGGGTAGGTCACTTTTCCCAGTGTATTCCTGAATTCCTCTTCAACATCAGCCTCTCCCCCAGGTTCTCCTGCCCCATCCTCAGCTCACATGCTCTCCTCTACCATATTTTTTGACCATCTCCCTATCACAACCTATCTCTTCTGACTCCTTCACCCACACAACTTTCAGCAGAGTGGTTTCATAAGATCACGTTTGCCAGACCCCCCTGTTGGTGGTCAGGAAGAGAATACCTCAAAACCCGTGGCAGATACACAACTTGGAGATGTGCAGAACATAATTGCAAAGAGATAGTAAGGGCAGAGAGTCCAGGGGGAATAAAAGGGGATAAGGGAATAAAAAAAAATAAAAAAATAAAAAAAGGGAATAAAAAGGGGACTGATGTCAGAAACAAAGTATTGCAGCTAGTGACATTTGCAATAAATCCCACTCTTCACTCAGGTTCTACATATTAGCATTGTTTAAATTTAAAAAGAAACCAAAAACTCCGAAGCTCTAAAAAGAATCAGCTCAGCTCCAAAACACAAACAAACAGCCTTGACTATAACTAAGAAAACTCAGCTCTGAAGGAGGACACTCTTTAAGACAGAGAAGTACAACGGAGTGGACAGGCTGAGCTGCTGGGAAGAAAAAATTGCCAGAAGCCCCAGATTTACTCACCTTTCTCACTGGATCACGCAGGTAACAGCCAATTATTTTGTCATAGCGAAGCTCTCGTTCATACATGAACTCGCAGATCTGATAGCTAAAGTGAAAAAATACTTCCCATGTTAGGAAAAATACACCCAGCTGAGGCAGCAGAATAGAAGTAGGGAGCTCAGAGCCAGTAGAGTTTGGCAGCGCTCAAAAGAACATACAGCATGTTTTACAGAAAGCATTTGGAAGTATCTTAGGTGAAGGTTTTTAGCCCACAGGTTGGGTGGCTCCAGTTTACACGTACCATTTAGTACCAGCCATGGGCCAACCAGCCTATCAACCACCCTCTTTTGGGGAAGTTATGGTACAGAACAGAAAACTGGAGTTATGAAGGTGAGAGGCAAGGGATAGGAGACAAAAATCCTTAAAGAAATCAGGTTTCACAGGTTCTGCTCTTCATGGATCCCCTTCCTTATTTCCATAACACACTCAGCTCTAAGCCAGGGCCAATGCACAACACTAATTTGAAGAAATACTCTGGACGTGACTCAGGAATGTGTTATGACACAGCTTCCTACCTGCAGAGTTTAATAAACATTAGATAAAAACAGATGTAACTGAGGGAAAACAAATGAAAAATCTGCTAAACAACATTACACTCTAGGTCTTTTAGCTCTGCTGGAAGTGGCTGAGCTGGTGGTTCTGGCTGTTAAATTCTCTGATGCAAGGAGGAGGAAAAAAAATTCATTTCTTGAGTCTGAAACATTTGGTTGAGCGACTCCTTCTAGGAAAGGCAGGCATGGGGTACCCCACCTCTGCATTTCTGTCCCTCCAGTCCTTTGTGGTACGGTGGATTAATTCACACAACATCCAGATTCAAGACTGGGCTGAAGATGCCCCTCCCTGGCTGACTCTGTTCAGGCACAACAGACTCTTTCTGGAAACGTAAAGCATCTCAAGGAGATGGCAGAAATTTTCAGCCTTTCCAGACACTGCGTTTGTGTCTCCTACTCAGTTCTAAAATGAGTACCATGGGGGTGGCTTCAGACCCCTCCGTGCTTTTAAATCCACCTGTGGGTCTCACCCCAACGAGTCATCTCCATCTGTCAGTGGTGGAGCACTCAAATATACAACTATGGCTTTGAACAAAGCCTGGGCTTTGGATAGGAAGTGCCAAAACTCATCAAGCCCCACAAGGTTTCATGCTGAAGGGTTTCCACAGCTCTACCCCCTCTCATCTCAACAATGCTTTCTGTAAGAACACCCAGTAGAGTTAAGATAAAAAGGCTGGGACTAAATATGAGCATATTAAATGAAGTATATGTGAATGCATAGGCAAAATAATCCCAAACACAGCTGCAAAGTAGGAACAAGAAACGCGAAGGAAAAAAAGCTTTGGAGGAGATTTCAAGGCAGTATTTATATATTGTACGTGGCAACTTACAATTCTGCTTTTTCTGCCATTTGGATGAGACGAGTCTCTTCAAACTGTACTATCCCTCCTGCCTGGAGCAATTCTAAAAGGACCTGCAGATATCGAAGGCCAGTTATTTACATTGCAGTAGCAGCCAGTGCCATTCACAAGTACACACTCCTCCTGCTCCATTAAGCTTTGCATTAACACAGGGCTTATTTTACAGATATTTTTTTTTAATTGATTGTTTGTTAACTATGAAGGTCACGAGCTTATCCAGGACTTTTCCTGACTGTTCTTACAGCTGCCAAACCTCTCCTGCAGGCAATGCTGGGGTAGGATCCTCCTTTGCTCCTGCTGTGTACAGCGCTGCCCAACTCTTCCCTGCTGGCCACCCTCCCTGTGCTAAGTGACAGCCTTACCATAGACCTTCAGCCACCAAACCTTCCCCAGGAGGCTGAGCTTTGGTCTAAGCTCTGGCCATCACCCCCGGTGCTTAAAGAAATGTTCCCTCCAAGGCCGTTACCTGCTGCCTCTCTGAATGGCGGGAATCGTCATCGGGACTGCAGAGGAATTCAAGGACCTGTGCAAGGATGGAGAGGGTGGTGTGAGCTGGGCCTGGTGAGCACAGCCATTAGCACAAACCTCACAAGCAGACTGTGAGCACCACTGATGGTGACAGCAAACCACCACAACAGTGACATCTGAATGTACTCCTCACCCGTGAAGCACTCTCTTATCCTATAACTAAGGACACTTGAGTACTGGAGTAACCAACAACTCCTGGAAGACTCCAGGGAGGGAAACCCATGATCTCCACATCAGGATCTAGAACCAAATTTTGGGGAACCCAGGGAATATAGAAAAAACCCAGTAGACCCCATGGCCCTGCCTTGGACCACACACCAAAGAGCTGGAACCCCTACACTGACCCCCCTTTCAACTTCTCTCCTGGGCTGTGCCGTCTCTCTCAGAAAAACAGGAAATCATGTAATTCATAAAATTTAATATCTCTGTAATTACAGCATTTAAATCCAAACCATTTAGACTCCACAGACTTCCTTGGTCTTAAATTATGACAGAGGACATATATAAGGATATGGTGTTGGGGGATATGGTGTAGGGGAGAACTTTGTAGAGTAGGGTAGATGGTTGGACTCGATGATCCCAAGGGTCTCTTCCAACCGAGACGATTCTATGATTCTATGATATTTTCTAACCTGTTTTTATTAGTGTTCATATACCCAATATTATCATCAAAGCACAACTGCTGTAGCCATTGAAGTCACCTCCTCAGTCCCAGGAATTTCTGGGATTTAAACTTGGATATAAATTTAACCCATGCAAGCTTTAAGCATGCATCAGTGCCTATCAGCCTATTTCAAACCGTGGAGAAGGATGGTGGCCACGCAAACTAGAAATTACCAGCTATACAAGCTCTGTAAACTCACTAGTGTCATTTTAGCTGGCATCTTCACACATAACAAGTGACAACAGAGACACCAAAATGCTCACCATGGTTTAAAAATAAACAGCTTGGTTCTGGCCCTTATGGGCCTCTGCTTTCCCTCTCCTGACACATCAGTGACCACAGGAATTTGCCATTCCATGGAGAGGTGTTCCACCTGACCCTATTTCTCACACAATTCCAGCAGGAAAGCTAAAATACAAAGCCTACTGTGCTTCTGTGGTCTCTCCTACTCCACCACTTCAAAACCAACCCCAAGCCCCAGCAAGGTGTGGTTTTATAATGCACCAGTCCTTCCAGAATTCCTTCAGTCCCCAGCACTAGCCACACTTTCTGTGGTGTTGCACCCTGTTTGGAAATTTTTCACCCCCTCACAAAGGGATACTTGCCTGGTCAAAAAGTGTCCTGTTCACAAACAACGTGTTGTTGGGCTTGGCCAGCTGACGGGCAAGGAAGGTAAAGAGACAGCCAACCTGCGATGGGGTGAAGTCAGAATTCTCCACCATGACCTGCGAAGAGTTAGAAAGAAAAGGGAAATATAAAACCACAAGTGATTGATTCTGCAGCTGCCTCCTGGAAAGCTATCAGGACACTGCAACAAAAGATCCGACCAAAGACATCCACACAATCTCCTGGTGCCAGTCCATCCTGAAGGTCAAAAGATAAGTCACCTTCCATGGCATTTAACTGTGTCACCTGAAGAGACGACGGTGGATGTGGCCTTGCTATATCACCTCTGTCCTGAACATGAAGAGACACAACCTCTCTGCTCTATACTCAAGGGACAACAAGGGTGGAAAACAGGATGCCCATGAGCCAGCAATGGGCCCTTGCGGCCAAGAAGGCCAATGGCATCCTGGGGGGCATCAGGAAGAGTGTGACCAGCAGGTGGAGGGAGGTCATCCTGCCCCTCTGCTCTGCCCTGGGGAGGCCCCATCTGGAGCACTGGGTCCAGTTCTGGGCTCCCCAGTTCCAGAAGGACAGGAGAGGAGACAGCAGAGGGCTACAGAGATGCTGAGGGGATTAGAACATCTCTCTGCTGAGGAAAGACTGAGGGACTAAAAAGTCTTTTTAGTCTGGAGAAGAGAAGACTGAGGGGGGACCTGATCAACACCTACAAATACTTCAAGGGTGGATGTCAGGAGGACGGGGCCAGGCTTTTTCCAGTGGTGCCCAGGGACAGGACAAGAGGGAACAGGCACAAACTTGAACATAAGAAGTTCCATCTAAACATGAGGAGGAACTTCTTTCCTGTGAGGGTGGCAGAGCCCTGGCAGAGGCTGCCCAGGGAGGTCGTGGAGTCTCCTTGTCTGGAGACATTCAAACCCCACCTGGACACGTTCCTGTGGGACCTGCTCTGGGTGGCCCTGCTCTGGCAGGGTGTTGGACTAGATGATCTCCAGAGGCCCCTTCCAACCCCTTACATTTATCTCCATCTCTGTAGTCTGTGCTGGTCACTGACATGAAACAGAGCTTCTGAGCAGAGAAATGTTGTCACGAAAGGAAGAAAGATGAAATTAATAACTATAGGAGAAAAAAGTACATTTGACTTTAAGCCCCAGGCACTCACTACTTCTACTGTGATACGCAGAAGAACTGATCAAATGACTAAGAAACAACTGTAGGTTTGGGGAAGCTTCCTTTCTCACATTTAATTAGCTTTTAGTCTGTGAATATTTTGAGAAACTTCTGGCTGTGCTGACTTGACCAGAAATCACAGAAAAACAGTGTACTTCTACTGTGATACGCAGAAGAACTGATCAAATGACTAAGAAACAACTGTAGGTTTGGGGAAGCTTCCTTTCTCACATTTAATTAGCTTTTAGTCTGTGAATATTTTGAGAAACCTCTGGCTGTGCTGACTTGACCAGAAATCACAGAAAAACAGTATCTAAGAGTCACTACAAAAGGGATTTGAAACCTGAGCAGTGCTTGTCGCCTGCCTGGCACATAAAAACCAAGACTGATGTGTCCTGACTTGGTGTCTCATGCTTCTAAAAAAATCCTAAACACTAAGGGAAAGTGAAATGCCCCTGTTTGGAGAGTCCACCCTCTGAAAACAGTGGGTTTAGCTGGGAGGAAATCCATCACCTGAACAACTCTGTCAGCTAACATCTAAGAAATGCTCTAGCAAAGCCCAGACAGGGAACATCTCACAGTTTATAACCTCATTCGGTCTAAGCTTGGGAGAAAAAAAATTGATTTCTTAAACACTTCCCTGATTTTTGGGTGTGAGGGGACTACAAACCCACGTTTATCTCCATCTCTGTAGTCTATGCTGATCACTAGACATGTAACAAAGCTTCTGAGCAGAGAAATGTTGTCACGAAAGTAAGAAAGATGAAATTAATAACTATAGGAGAAAAAAGTACATTTGACTTTAAGCCCCAGGCACTCACTACTTCTACTGTGATACGCAGAAGAACTGATCAAATGACTAAGAAACAACTGTAGGTTTGGGGAAGCTTCCTTTCTCACATTTAATTAGCTTTTAGTCTGTGAATATTTTGAGAAACTTCTGGCTGTGCTGACTTGACCAGAAATCACAGAAAAACAGAGTATCTAAGAGTCACTATAAAATGGATTTGAAACCTGAGCAGTGCTTGTCTCCTGCCTGGCACATAAAAACCAAGACTGATGTGTCCTGACTTGGTGTCTCATGCTTCTAAAAAAATCCTAAACACTAAGGGAAAGTGAAATGCCCCTGTTTGGAGAGTCCACCCTCTGAAAACAGTGGGTTTAGCTGGGAGGAAATCCATCACCTGAACAACTCTGTCAGCTAACATCTAAGAAATGCTCTAGCAAAGCCCAGACAGGGAACATCTCACAGTTTATAACCTCATTCGGTCTAAGCTTGGGAGAAAAAAAATTGATTTCTTAAAGTGCCCTGGAGTTGTAGATCCTCCCGAGATGCTAATGGTTGTCTTACACAAGCAGAGGCAGGCAGGTAAGACACATTAATTATGCAAGCAGAGCTCTGCTTGAAACATCAGCTAACACTATTTTTTTTCTTTTAGTTTCATTTTTCTGTGTTAAAAGGCTATTTTATACAGGAGCCTAGTCAGAACAGCATTAGCTAATAACATTAAAAAGTATGTCTCGCTAAAACAATAGGAGTGTTTTTATTCATTTTGGCTTTTTCTTTTTTTTTTTTCCCCCAAACTGGGTCCTTGCCAGCCCATGGGAAGGTGAAAATACGGTGCCTCTGAAACAGAGCGACCTTACAGAGGCTGCAGGCCAACCACGTGGACTTTCCACAAGACAACACACTTGGCAAAGCTTAGATCAGCATCAGAAGAATAACTATTTCAAAAGTGCAGCAATTTCCAAGGTGTTTTTTGTTGGTTTTTTTTTTGGCCAATGATAAATTTAAATAAAAAGTCATGATATTTTTAAAATTTTTATCCAAAAGGAGAGCGGATTCCAGACCAAGGGAGTGAAAGGTCTCACAACACCAAGTTGTTTGGCTGCAGGTGAATTTCATCACTTCTCACAACGGATCTCCCCTTCTCCTCCAAGAGCAGGGTTGGGTTCTGTGGTGGCCAAGGTTGGCTAGAGGTTGGCTACTTGGCCAGCAGCACAGAGCAGGGCTGTACACAGCTCCATCCAGCCTAGGCCTGGCCACAGCAGCTCCAGAACATAGCTGCAGTGTGCCACCTCCTGCTGACAGCAGCTAAAGACACAAAAAAAGCAGGGCCCAGCCCAGCAGAGGGCTAAATAACAGCCTTCCAGCACCAAAGCCTCCCCAGGGAGGCATTATCTCAGCCCCTCCAACACAGCCTCCTGCAGTCACCCCATTCACTCCCCGGTGCCCTCGCTTCTCATCTATCAACGGTGACAGTGACAGGGAAATGCTACTTCTGATATGTTTATACACAAACAGCTTCCAAGTGGAGTCACTCCTTATTAATGCTGACAGCTCAGAAGGGGAAAGCAAACGGCGTTTGGCAGCGATAGCTCTTAATGAGAACATTCATTGTTGGGGAACACGGGCTGCAGATGACAAGTGATTTCTGGAGCACCAGGCTGATAACTCTGACATCCCTCTTCTCTCCCGTTTACTAAAGATAGGCCTGTCGTTCTGGGAACGTTACATCCCAGACACAGCATTTACAGACACAGGGAGCAGGGTTTTTACCAGAAGAGCATTGGCACGAGACTCCTGGGACCTTTTTTCCCCCCCCTGCTCAGAAGGAATCATTGAGAAGCAGATAAAAATAAACTTAACAGTGCAGAGAGGAGAAATTTGACAACAAAGTACAACCCAGGTGAAATCACAGACAGGAAAGGAGACCTCCCTGTCACCACGTGAGCTCCAGCCCATCACCTTCTCAGAGGTGTCACCCAGGGCAGGGCTGGAGACACTTCACCCAAACGACAGGTTCTGCTGCACGGTGTTGTATGTAATCAGTCAGATGTAAACACAGAGCTTAATTTTCAGGCACACTCACTTTCAGAAGTATGTCCACAATTCTCTGTTGATATTCCACAGCTTGCTTGTCGTTCTTGAAGTCTTCAAAAGTCTGCAGAAGGGAAAACACTGACACCTTGAGAAGAACGTTCTCCACTGCCAACCCCAGAAACACAAGCAAACACAAAGCAGCAGCCGTTATCACAAAGCTGACAATGCTTTTAAGTCCCTTCTGTGCATATCACCTCAGCAGCAGGTTCCAAGATACAATTTGCTCTTTTCTAACTACCAAAATGGTTCTTACGTATTCAAGTAAAAGTAACAGGAAATTCAGGAAACTTGGAAAGGTAAAAAGATGAATCTTTAGGTATTAAAACACTCTTTACAAAGATGTTATTCTTGTTTCACCATTTTTAAAGATGGCCTCTGTTACCAGAGTCTTCACTGTGTAATGTCCCTTTCATCCATTATATTTAGGGCCATAAAGGACTATTATGATCTCCTCTGATATCTCGTAGAGCACACATCAAAACCATTCCTGCATCTAGCCAGTAGCTACTGGTTTGGCTAAAGCATGAACTTTTTAATAGGAACCTTACAGATCATGCCACCACGACATGGATGATGGAAAAGCTGACGCTGCTTTGTTCTCTTGGAGGAGATCAGCAACCTCTTACCAGAGCAAGAACATTAAGGAATTCCCGGGTGTCGAAGTGCAGCAAGGTACGGACATAAGGGTAGACCTCTTCATCCACAGATCCTTCAGTTGAATGCAGCCGGATGAGGAACTCAAAGACCTGCAATGAAAATTCAAGCAAACGTAGTGCATTTCCTATGGATTTCAGAGAACTGACAGCACGAGAACATAAGGGTAGACCTCTTCATCCACAGAGCCCTCGGTGGAATGCAGCCGGATGAGAAACTCAAAGACCTGCAATGGAAATTCAAGCCAACGTAGTGCATTTCCTATGGATTTCAGAGAACTGACAGCACGAGCGCATGGGAAAGCAGCACCATTATCTGCTTTGCACTAAAGTTTAAAGCACCTCAGGAGTCCCTCAGTGTTCTTACTTGAAGGACGTTTTCTGCTGCTTGTTATGAGGAGAAAAATTCCCCCTCCTTAGACAGAATCACAGAATCGTAGTGGTTGGAAGGGACCTCAGAGATCATCGAGTCCAACCACAAAAAAATAAAAACAAAAAAAAAACCACCACCCACCCCCTAGACACACAACAACAACCAAACCAAAACCATCACCCACCCACACAACATCCCACCACAAACCAATAATCTTGGGCACTAGAGCATGCCCTGAAGAGCCATGTCTACACCTTTCTTAAATACCTCCAGGGATGGTGACTCCACCACCTTCCTGGGCAGGCTGTTCCAGGGCCTGACAACCCTTGCAGTAAAGAAATGTTTCCTAATATCCAACCTGAACTTCCCCTGGCGCAACTTGAAGCCATTACCCCTTGTCCTATCGTCTGTAACTTGGAAGAAGAGACTGGCCCCTGCCTCCTCTACAGCTTCCTTTCAGGTACTTGTACAGAGCAATAAGGTCTCCCCTCAGTCTCCTCTTCCCCAGACTGAACAACCCCAGCTCCCTCAGCCTCTCCTCGTAAGACTTGTGCTCCAGACTCGCCAACCGATTTAAGATCAAGCAAAAATTAAGGCTTATACTTGCAGACCAAAGTGTGTGAAATCAGGTAACTCCTTCCCCTTCCTGGCAGCTCTCCTGAGAAGCTGTGCAACTCCTCCTCACCCAGGGCACAGCTCCTCTCCTTGTTGGCAGCTCCCTTGGGAAGAGCCAGTCAAATCTGCCCTCTCACTTTGAGGCACAAAGTTTTTGGCGCTGCAAAGACTGACTTGGGTGCTACTTCACCCTCTGTCTCCTCCACTGACTTTCTAGCTCCTGAAATCTGAGCATGTCTTTCAAAATGAAGGCGAATCATAGAATCATAGAATTGCCCAGGCCGGAAGGGACCTCCAAAGGTCCTCTAGTCCGACCCCCCCACAGTCAGCAGGGACACCCCCCTCAACCACCTCCCTGGGCAACCTGTTCCAGTGCTCCACCACCCTCACAGTGAACAACCCTCTCCTCATCTCCAGTCTAAATCTGTTCCCCTCCAGCTTGAAGCCATTGCCCCTCGTCCTGTCACTGCAGCCCTTTCTAAACAGGTTCTCCCCAGCCTTCCTGTAGGCTCCCTTCAGGTACTGGAAGGCTGCTATTAGGTCTCCCTGGAGCCTCCTCTTCTCCAGGCTGAACAACCCCAGCTCCCTCAGCCTGTCCTCATAGCAGAGGTGCTCCATCCCCCTGATCATCCTTGTGGCCCTCCTCTGGACCCTCTCCATCAGGTCCATGTCCTTCTTATATTGAGGGCTCCAGACCTGCACACAATATTCCAGGTGAGGTCTCCCTCCCTTTACTGAACCACTGACAGCGGTGTCCAGACCCTCCCAGGGAATGAACAGGGCAGAGACAGCTCCAGTTGTCTCTAAAATGCTCATGAGAGATCTGGCTTCCAGCAGAGAGAGAGCAGAGCATGTGTGAAGATACACACTGGGATCCCACAGAGAACTGACAGGCAACACGCTCTCCCAGCCATCCTCAGAAAATGCCACGTTCTCTCATTTACTCCTCTTCCAAGTTAATTTTCCTGTCACCACAGTGGCAGCGGAGCCAGGAGAAGTTCCAGCAGCTTGACTGTCAGACCCACAACCTTCCCTGTTGGCTTCCTTGAACCTGATACCCACCTACCTGCTAGGAACTCTGATCAAAACAAAACAAAAAACCCCAGACTGTAGCTAGAGTGGATTCAAGCTTCCAGACAGAAAGGTGTTACTTAAGCCAAGCTCCCAGGAACACTGTCAGAGCTCATAAAAAGGGGAGGCTGATGGCTCCTCTGCAGAGCTACTGCTGCTGGCTGGGCTATGGCTTCCCCTCAGACCTAGAGCCACAGCCTGTTGTGGTGCCAGCTCTGGTGTGTGCAGGGGACAACTTGGCAAGGACCACGGGAGAGGGCTTGATCCAGCAAAGGGGAGCAGACTGGTTTGCACACCCTGTGAGGAAAGGGTTTGCAGTAACCCAGACCTACCGTGTCCATACAGCTACAGGCTCCTGGTTAGCAAAACCAAAACCACCCAAAAACCCCATCCCACACCCAAAGAATAACTGTTTCATTTTACTGCAAAGAGAAAGTGCAAAACAGAAAGCGCTTCCTCTTATCGAAACCCTGGAACTAGAAATTAAATGCTGGAGACTCCAAAAAAAAAATGTTTGCAGTAAAACTGGCCAGAAATTCAGGAATGAGTTTTCTGAGCACAAAATGATGATCAGGAGCATGCTCTGTTTTAAGAAATTGTCAAGAGATGACTTCAAAGGAGTTAAACTTTGCCTCAGGCCAAGCTTCAGACACAGATTAAAGAGAAAGAAATAGGCAATGTAAGGGCTCCAATGGAAATAATGAATAAGGGAAGGAGATTTACTTGGCAGTGACCAAGCCAACCTTGAGGAGATGTAACCTGCCTGTCTAGTCATACTTTTGGCATAAGTTCACTGTGATTTTTAGCTGTGATCCCTACGATGAAACCATTAAGAACACGTTCACATCTGTCCTGAACAAATATATAAGGCACATGTTGCCTTGAAACAACCTGCCAATCTCTTGGGCAATCCAGAGGGAAAAGGCTATTTCTCCTGACGTGGCAGACTCGGAAACAGTGTGATCCATCTGCTCAGCCAAGGATGGTCCACTGAGCAGGGCAGCAGAGAACAACAGGAAGAGATGCAGCTCAAGAATCAAACCTTATCCCAAAGGAGGACAGCAGGATAAGCCTGCACTGTCACGAGATGACAGCAGCACACAGAAGCCTTGAGGCATCAGCTGCTCTTCCTGAAGTGCCCTGGGGAGATGATCTGGATGTTAGGTCACAGATCTTCCTAGAGGGACCAGGCAGAACAACAAAAGGAGGAGGGACAGGTAGTCAGGCTATAAAACAAGCAGCTTCAGAGCCCATAAACATCAGTGTAGAAAGAAGAGACAGAGACTTCTGTTAACTTTGTAGTAAAGAATAAGGAAAAACAACCGATCAGCATTACTGCCGCTAAGAACTCTATCTTCCCACACCCAATTTACACCTGCAAGAAAAATGTTAAGTTTAAACGTTTAGATTGCAACAACCATGTGATTTTCTTCTTTTAAAAGTTATTTGGGATTTACAGCGGTATAGACTCACATCACAAGGGTACAGCTGTCAGATTGATAATAGTTTTCTCTCAGAAACCCATGAAATAAGACATACGCAGCAGCTTCTAAAAAATTAATATGGGAAAGTCTCCTTTTGAGAGGTTGCTCACCTGATTTTTAACCAAAGGTACCAGATCTTCAGGAATATCTCCCAACGGATACGCACGGCCTGCCAGGCAGCAGCTATAGAAAAGGGGAGGAAAGGCATTTTTAATACGTTCTGACATGAAACAGATTGGGGAGAACAGTTTATTTTTTGAGTTAGTTTTCAGGATGCTCTTAAAATAAGCCAAACAACTTTATTTTGTAAATCTTAACAGCAGACAGCAGTGCTGTTAATACAGAATAAGCCAAAAATCTTTACTCTTGCATTTTAGGAAGCAGGAGTAATGCAGAATGTGGTGTTCCTGACCTTGAATACATTCCAGAAAGAGGAATCCACTAATTAATCACTACTGTGCAATCTCAGAATGACCTCCTGCAAATGACTCTAGGCAACACCTCTCATGCTTTCTAAAGGACCTTACCTGATATATACAAGCAGCTTGTTGCCCATCACCACCTGCTCATCTACAAAACAAAAAAATATCTGTCACCTTTTAAGCTTCACAAAACAACACACAGAGATCCAATTCTTTTTCCCAGCTGTTAACAAACCACCTCTTTGACACACATGCAGAGTTTTGCACACGATAAGTTGAGCAGTTTTACACACAGTAAACAAAACTAGAACACTTTTCTGTTCTCCAAGACCCTTCTACTGGGTATGATCCTTTTTGCATCCCTCTGTTGGAAGCGACTGGAAATATTGAAAATATCAAATATCAAAACTAGAAACCCCCCCACAGGGAAAGAATTCTGTACCTGTGAGAGACTTCCCAGCGTTCAGTGGAGGAGCAATGACTTTGAACAGCTTCTGTAATGAGAAATAAAGCAGTGCTCAAGCAGCTAGAAGAGCTCAAAGCAAAAAATCTGTGTGGTTTTAAAGCAGAGATCAACGGGGTGTCTTCCCCACAAACTCTCGCTTTCTCACCGTGGCCTATGATTAAAAGCTGCAGAGGACACCAAGACGTGGCAAAGGTTGCTTTGTTATGTTATGACATATGAAAAAAAGGGCCTTAATTCAATCATATCTAACCCCAAGCACAGGGCACTCTACAAAAAGCAATGTTCAGTAGCCTCAGAAGTAACACTCAGAACAAAACTGAGCAAAATTGAGGATTTCCAGCAGCAGCAAGGCCTTCACTTACAGCATGACACTGAGTCCTGCACTACTGCTGACAGACCCAGAGCACACCCAAGTGCTAAGAACCAAGCCTGCCTCAATGCAAGGACTGCTTCTAGCTTGTTTTTCTGAATTCTGTGAATAGACTATTGGGTCAGCAGAAGAAGAACAGCATGAAGGAGAAAAAGCACAAGGTGTTCATAGAACCTCTCACACCTACACCCCCGTTAATCCCACTGTGCAAAAAGTTAATGCTTTCTCAGCCCATCACTAAACAGACCACGGTCACCACCAGCAACAAAGGTGCTGGCAGACAGGTCTGCAATTCAGTCTCCTTAAGTCACCGTGTTACTGTCTTCTAACACTTTTGTTTTATAGAATCATAGAATCATTGAATTGTCTGGGTTAGAAGGGACCTTTAAGATCATCTAGTCCAACCATCAACCTAACCCTGATAAAAACCATCACTAAACCATGTCTCCCAGCACTATGTCAACCCATCTTTTAAATACCTCCAGGGATGGTGCCTCAACCACCTCCCTGGGCAGCCCATTCCAAGGCTTGATAGCCCTTTCAGCATCACAATTTTTCCTAATATCCAACCCAAACCTCCCCTGGCGCAACCTGAGGCCGTTTTCTCTTGTCCTATTTCTTGATAGGGGGTCTAGTGATAATAGTGTCTCACAAATTGTAGTTATCTAATCTTAAGAAATATCCTTGTTCTTTTAAGAAATGTTCTTTGTTTCACACCTGTGACTTGGGAGAAGAGACCAACGCCCACCTCTCTACCCGCTCCCTTCAGGGAGTTGGAGAGTGAGAAGGTCTCCCCTCAGCCTCCTTTTCTCCAGGCTGAACACCCCCAGTTCCCTCAGCCTCTCCTCACAAGACTTGTGCTCCAGACCCCTCATCAGCTCCGTTGCCCTTCTCTGGACCCACTCCAGCCCCTCAATGTCTTTTTTGTGGTGAGGGGCCCAAAACTGAACACAGCATTTGAGGTGGGGCCTCACTAGTGCCCAGTACAAGGGGACCATCACTTCCCGAGTCCTACTCCCCACGCTGTTCCTGACACAGGCCAGGATGCTGGTGGCCTTCTTGGCCACCTGGGCACACTGCTGGCTGGTTTAGCCAACAGTCCACCAACACCCCCAGGCCCTTTTCTGCCAGGCAGCTCCAGCTGCTCTTCCCTGAGCTTGTAGCGCTGCAGGGGGTTGGTGTGACCCAAGTGCAGGACCCGGCACTTGCCCTTGTTGAACCTCATCCCATTGGCCTGGGCGCATCCATCCAGCCTGTCCTGATCCCTCTGCAAAGCCTTTCTACCCTTTTAGTTGTCTAAATAAAACCAATATAAATTTCCTGCCCTAACTTTGCAGAGCATTGCTACCTCAGCAAGGAAATTTGTTTTCTAAAGCACAGTAATTACAAGTTTCTTTTCTCCTCTATTGCATCTGCTCAAACTGTACATATAATACATGATTTCTCCCTTGAAATGGAAAAAAAAGAACATACACGCACTGAAGGAGCAGATAATGCATTGAGTTTGAAATGCTGTTTCTCAGGAAGACTGGGCTGGAGACAGATAACAACTGACTGCACTGAGCATCTTTCCTACCTCCATGGGACTAATGAAGTCATTCATCCCACTGTTGTAGATGTAGATCATGGCATCATAAAGGTGGTTTTCCCAGCACAGAAGAACAACCTGCAAGGCAAAAAAAAGCCCAATGTAGATACACTGCTGCTCTCAGCTCACAGTTTTCTAATTCCCCAGTCTCTAATACAATCTCTGTCCTCACACTTGCATCATCCAACAGTACAATTTAAAGCAGAATGAGATTTCCACTTGCAGAACTAGTCTCTGCAAGGACCCCAGAGGGAGTATCCAGCTTATTGCTCATGCTGCAACCATGGAACCCAACAGTTTAGATTCAAATATTCATAACCTGAGTGAGGTTAAGGAATAAGAAATTAAAAAAATCAGTTCCTCAACACCCTTGATGGCATTAGTTTGCCTTTTGGCTGGGTTTAGGGAATCATTTTGTCAAGTTTCCAGGCAGTTCACTCCTTGGAACGGAAAGCCACGCTGTGGGAATAAGAACTGGCCAAGGAAGACAGGACTGCCCAGCAGGAACACCTCCTCAGTCCACTAACTTTGTCATGCAAGAACAAGGGCCCGAGCAGAGCAGGCTGGCAGGCACCAAACTGACAAATGCAACTTGGGTTTTTAGCACCCTTGCAGCCTTTGATCCTCAAAACAGGAAAAGACTGATTGTGAATATCAAACTAACCCTGATGGACTAGCAGTTTCCAACCCGTTCAGCTGCTGATACCTATCCCAGTAGACAGACTGGGGGAACAAAACATGTTTATAGGAGCATGTGTGTTACAGGATGGACACGGCCAAGCGAAATAACTCCCATATTCGTTGAATTTGATCCCAGGGACAAGTTCTTGTTATAAATTAGGGAGCAAAAGGCATGAACTGCATAAGTTGGACTTATGTATGGACTTATGGACTACATAAGTCTTGGCTGTTGAAAGGTGGCACCTTGTTTTCCACGTGCTATGCTGCACAAGAAGTTTGCATCAGTGACATGGGCACGTTGTCATTTATTCAGAGGAACTCGACACAGTAAAACAGCTCACCTGCTGTATGTCTAAGCTGGTGATATCCATATGCACAATGCAGGCTTCCAAATTTTCCAACCTGTTCTTGTCTTGGAAGTGAAGCAGCAAGTCTTTCATCACTTGAGCTGTGATTCCCATCAGCTTATCACTTAAGATATATGGCTCCAAGCACTCCAGAAAGATGCCTTTAGCTACCGAGTTCTCACTCATCTTATCATATATCTGGTTAAACAACAGATCCCTAGGGGGAAGGAAGTGTTTAGTTATCAAATAACCTTACTAAAATCTCCTTGCTTATCTCCTTCCTGAGGGCTTCAAAATGAAATCCCATTTTCTCTGTATTTCTCAAACTCAGGAGCTGGATGGCCTGTTTACCTCCTCTAGCGATGCAAGTTACAGGCAGCTACACAGAATAAATCAGCTATGGATGTTGCAGCAAAAAGCCCCTGCTGTTAGAGAGGAAATGATGACGATAGAAAAATCTATCAAGGCAGCTTTTTCCTTAAGGGCATGGCGTGGGGGAAACAGTTTGAGGCAAACTTTTCTTCCTCAACACATCAATGACAATTTAAGACACGCTTTCCTTTGTGTACTGAGCACCCCAACTTTAGAATCAGCTTTTAAGTGTTCCTCTAAACTGTGATGTGATGCACGGTATGACAATGACACAACCCAATTCCTCTAAAGCATGGGATATTATAGGAGACAGCACTCAGGAGTACAGGGGTTTGGTGGTTTGCCTTGGGAGAGAGGTTTGCAAACTCAAGACTTACGTGCGCTGGAGTAAGAGACAGTAATCAACTATGACAGGCACCACGTCCTGCAGAGAAAACAACCAAAAAAATGCTGTAGTGATTGGCAAAAATCCTGCAGAGCACAAAATGAAGCCTGGCCAATGGAGAGCAGAATCAATGAGTTCTCTGAGTCAGCTGGTGGCTGGCACGGTTACAGGTTTTCCCATATGCTGTTTCATATGGAGAACAACTCTAGTCACGCTTCTGCAGAGGACAGAGGATGGACAGGTTCTGCTCTGGCACCTAAGTGCCACCAAGTCCTGATTTAATCAATGCACACAACAGAGGTGAGAGTTCAGGAGAACCACAGCGATATTTTTCAAAAATAGACAAGTAGTTTTTGCAGCAAAGCCAAGTTTGATTAAAAAAATTCAAAACATCTATACTCTTGAGCATCATACCTGAAAATGTTGCTCCATAACCTGGATTTTTCCTTGGTCAGGACACTTCTTCAAAGTCCGATCAGCGTAATGGAGAAGGATTTCAACCATCTGAATTACAATAAACAAGAAAATTCACTCACATCCTACACACAATAGTGTTTAATACTCTGACTTGGGGGTTGGCAGCACCGTAAACTCTGTTGTCCCGTTTTGGGGTATGAACTGCTGTGGGTAGGAAGAATTGGGGAAGAGGCTGCCAAGAGGCCACGGTGTAACATGGCTTAGAAGTGGCCCAGTTGGACACTGGAGGCCTACACTAACTATAA
This sequence comes from Calidris pugnax, assembly GCF_001431845.1. Taxonomy (NCBI): domain Eukaryota; kingdom Metazoa; phylum Chordata; class Aves; order Charadriiformes; family Scolopacidae; genus Calidris; species Calidris pugnax. Next base: position 1,693,152 of record NW_015090816.1, read on the forward strand.
TTGACCAAGAAACTGGGCAGCCAGTCTGCCAGCAAGTTTGCAGGCCGATGAACACACCCTGGGCCATGGGTTTTACCCAAAGCTTAAAGTTACAGTATCTTAAACACCAACACTTATTTACCTGAAGATAAAGTATCCATGAAGAACAAAGTATGGGTGAACAATTATTAAAATAATTATGTATTTTAAACCCATCCCAGAAATAGGTTCCTATAAGGACCAAGTAGGACCAGTTGGAAGAGTTTATGTATACACAGACCACAGTTTTCACCCTGAGCATAAGCAAGTTGCACACTGATGGACACTTGCCCACCAGAAGTCAGGAAACTCTGGAGTTATCTACAAAAAAGGCTTCTCTCCACTGTGAGGGGACCAGAGACCTCAAGGCCTAGATGATAACGTCCCATTTGGCTTTGCTAAGGCTGCAGATTTTATTCCCACCTTTACCCAAAAGGTACATAAGTCTATTCTAAACTCTGCTCCAGTCCAAGCAAAAGCCCATGTACACTTTCTAGAGTTAGTTGGACCAACTTCCAGAGCATAAGAGCCACTCCTTCCAGGAACACAGTTAGTATCACATCAGCATATGTGAAACTCCACTTAGGAAGAGATCAGTGACTTACTCGGTCTGCAATGACTGCTTTCCTCTTGCTCGTGTCCCCAGTCAAGCCTAGAGGGAATGAAGGAGGGAAAAAAAAGAAGTTTTTCTCATCTAAGCAACAAGTGGACATATAAATCCCACAGTTCAGGTGCTAACACCGCTACCTTTGAGACACAGAGGTCAGGATATCTAAATACACAGTTTTGTGATCTACTTTTAGGGCACTCTTCTTTTAAAGAGCTTATTCTCCCAATGAAAAGACTGCTCCAGCACAGGAAAGGCACAAGCAGACCTGAGCGCTGTTGAACAGCAAGAGAACAAATAATAGAGGGGGCTGATAAAGGCTGTACGTGAGGCTAATTGCTGGAGGGTGCCCTGGTGCAAAGAAGCTGAATCAAATGCAAGACAAGAGCAAACAGTTTTTAAATGCCAACTCAAAAAGACTGAAAAACAAGCTGCTAAATTGCATTACATCCGCATTAAAATGAGACACGTTCGTATACTAGAAAATTCACAGAACTTGAGTCTCATCTGTCAAAACCATCAGAAATTGGTTACTGAAAATTCAGTCTCCCCAGTCCAAATCAGACTGTTCAAGCTGCAGTTTCTGGCATAATTAACATGTTTATCATAACAAGCTAAGCACACACAGAGCATCCTCCTTCCTAGGAAACGTGGTGCCAAAAGCCAGCGGTGCTTTCAGTCAGTTACACAGCCAGGGGAGACCTGAAGGAAAGCACCTGCTTGGCAGAGGTGCCTGAACATCACACTGAAGATTCCCTACAGGCCACGCGTGACCTTCAGGAATATTCCAGCCTAGATCCCCCTCTTTCATGGCAAAGTGGCACCAAACAGGAGCCACAACACAGAGCAGTCTGATTTTCATTTGAAAATAGCAGGCTGCTAAAGGGACTATGACACTAAAAAAGCGAAACCAAACTATATCAAAAGGTGTTATTTGTGCCAAACCCAACCCTACTTTCCCTTTTTTTTCCCTGAAACGGTGATTTCAGTACATGCACAGGTTTGAAACCTTCCCTAGCAGTTTCAATTTAAAAAACAAACAAACAAAAAACAAACCACACACCAACAAAACTTACCTACTACAGCCTTTGCTTTACCTTCATAAAAAGACCAAGCTAGAGCCAGGGCATCAGTGAGACGCTCTTGTTTCAGAAGGTGATCAACTCTCTGAAATAGCAAGTCATATTGGACCTTAGTATTACAGAAAAGATGATCCCCTCACGTTTAAGGTCATCCTTTCCCAGCAGCAGGTCATGATTCCTGACAGCAAGGGGACAGGAAACCTCAGCAGCTCTCAACACATTGCAGTGAAGGCCAGTATCTCAAAAAGATTCTGTCATATGTACGTTTTCTGCTGGGCAGTTAAAAAAAAGACTAAGAGATGTCAAGCCTCAAAAAATCAAGTCCCTGTGGGCTACATTTTAGGTCAGGTGCTTGATGGATGGAGACCCACAGCATCAGCGAGTGTCTGCAATCACAATCAAAATTTTCCACTCCCTATCCTCACCTCACCTCTTGGAGCACAACAAAAAGCTCTGCCACGTGTTCAGCGTACGGCTGTACTCATCCTACCTTTTCTTCTCTTCTGAGTTCACAGTCAACAAGGACTAAAATAGATCATGAGTATTTTCTACTTTAAGGAATCACCAGTGCAGAAGGTCGAACGCCACCAGCCTTGGTACACTGGGTCAAAATGTTAAAGTACTGGTTGAGAGAAGAGAGATTCTGAGTCTCAGACCAGCATTGTGTACTGCAGCAAGAACTCTCAGCTTCACACCCTAGTACTTAATGACAACTCCTGAGTAAGTCCTCTACAGTAACAAGGCCTCCAGCACATCAGAAACCATATAGTAATTAGAAGGAGGCTGGCTCAGAGCATGTCAGTTGTGACTGACTTCTGAATTCTAGGAAAAGCAGTACATTAACTCATGGGTCAAAGCAAGGCTTTTCATTAAGAGTTTACTAAACCAAAGGCAGTAGTGAATGGCTGGAGGGAAAACTAGCAGGGGAAAGTGATTTTGGTAACCAAAAGCAGCAACTTCATCCAAGTTCAACAGAGCTGAACAGTTATTAAAGGTCCTGATCCAGTGTCACATGGAGGAGCTTATAACCCTGGATGAGTACAAGAGCCATAAAGCAGGTAAGAGGAAAAATGATCAAGGTCGCTGCTTTGAGGAGAAATATGAGACTGGAAAGACACAACTACTGGGGAGCTGCTGGAGAATCAGCCTTGAAGGCCCCTTCTACATAATTATTTGGCCAAATAACTTGATTTAAGCTGAATTTACTAATGAAGTTTGCTGATTACCAACTGTCAACATGTAATGAGAGACAACATGTAATTTCCAGACAAGGAAGGCAGAAACAACAGGCTGACCCCTAAATCTGGGTAACAGAAGTATGATGCAATCCAACGGCACACACAACTCACAGCAGAAATCAGAGCTTGGCTGTGGGGGACTGGTGAATCTCCAGAGAGCTAGAAGACACAGACATAATGCAGCCAAAGGAACAGCAAAACAAGACACAATGATGTGTGAGGAACTGTCTATCTAGTAGAGACTGTGAAGAACAGGTGACATTCATTGCACTTTTAAGAGCCTACCCAGAGTAATACCTGCCAAAGCGTTTACCTACATTCAAGAAATCAGCACAAAGGAGGTGCAGAGAAGAGTGATTATGAAAAAAGAAACGAATGGGAAGGTAAATCTTAAAAGAGGATGATGAGAAAGCTTTTCTTAGCCTTGCAAAACGAAATCTGAGAGAGAACATGCATACACTGAATAAACATACTGCAAAGTGATGATCCAGAAAGGAAAAACTGCTGTTTAACTCAAGTGAAAAGAACAACACAGGAACAAACAGATAGAAATAGATCATCAATAACTTTAGTGTGGGACTTGACAGGGTTTCAGCTGTTGGAGAAACGATGTTCAAAAAAAAAAATAAATCTATCAACAGAAACAAGGATCTAAAATCTAATTAACTTTCTAGATAGCCTTTGGTGGATTTTATGATGTAGTTCCTGCAGTAGCTGGAGATAAAATATAGTGAAGCAGATTTCCTTCCACTCGCTTTGGCAGGGGGTTTGGACTAGATGATCTCCAAAGGTGCCTCACAACCCCTACAGTTCTGTGATTCCTGTACACTTATCTGGCAGACAGAAGGCTTACACATACACAGTCCTCTGAAGTCACACATTGAAGAGCAACAAAGATGGTAAGGGGTCTGTAGAACAAGTTTTATGAGGAGAGGCTGAGGGATGCATTGAAGAGCAACAAAGATGGTGAGGGGTCTGGAGCACAAGTCTTGTGAGGAGAGGCTGAGGGAGCTGGGGTTATTCAGCCTGGAGAAGAGGAGGCTGAGGGGAGACCTTATTGCTCTCTACAACTCCCTGAGAGGAGGGTGTAGAGAGGTGGGGGTCGGTCTCTTCTCCCAAGTCACAGGCGACAGGACGAGAGGAAATGGCCTCAAGTTGCGCCAGGGGAGGTTCAGGCTGGATATTAGGAAAAATTTTTTCACCAAAAGGGTTCTCAGCCATTGGAATGGGCTGCCCAGGGAGGTGGTTGAGGCCCCATCCCTGGAGGTGTTCAAAAGACGGGTTGATGTAGTGCTGGGAGGTCTGGTTTAGTGATGGTGATGCTTCTTGTTTGTTGTGCGGGTGTTTACTTTTGTCAAAGTTAGGTTGTCGTTGGACGAGATGATCTTTAAGGTCCCTTCCAACCTAGAAGAAGATTCTGTGAAAGACTGCACTGACTCTGCCTTGTTACCAGAAGCTGAAACATGGCAAGGCTTGGAAGAACAAGGCTGAGAGAGCTGGGACTCTTCAGCCTGGAGAAGAGAAGGCTGAGGGGAGACCTTATCAAGGGTGGGTTGAAGGAGGAGGGAGCCAGACTCTTTTCAGTAGTTGCCAGTGAGAGGACGAGGGGCAACGGGCACAAGTTGGAACAGAAGAGGTTCCACTCAAATATGAGAAAAAACTTCTTCACGGTGAGGGTGACAGAGCCCTGGAAGAGGCTGCCCAGGGAGGTTGTGGAGTCCCCTTCTTTGGAGATTTTCAAGACCCACCTGGATGCTCCTGAGTAACATGCTCTGACAAGCTCTGGGCAATCCTGCTTCAGCAGGGGAGTTGGACTAGATGATCTCCGTGGTCCCTTCCAACTCTAAAAATTCAGTGAAATTCAGCCTGCAAGTTTACACAAGGAGGAGTCCCACAGTGTCCCACCATGGAAAGCAGCGTACCCATGGCGCTGGCTGTGCGTAGCAATCAGGGATCCTGAACACAGAGTTCAGAATGTGCTTCACAAATGCTCCCTCCCTCCTCTCAAGCTACACTTGAGCGATTCGAACCTACTAAGCTGTAGAGTTTTCCTCTCAACGTACCTCTCTCCAGCTTCTCAATGTCATGACGTGAACAGACTAGAAAACAAACAAAATAAAAGTTATTTACTTACAGTTGCTCACGCAGCCCCTGGTTCCCACAGACCCACCTGAGCATGATGCTACTAGGAAGCTTAGATGAAGCTAAGTAAAGCAAATGAACAGACTAGAAAACAAACCAAAAAAAAGTTATTTACTTAGAGTTGCTCACGCAGCCCCTGGTATCCCACAGACCCACCTGAGCATGATGCTATTAGGAAGCTTAGATGAAGCTAAGTAAAGCAATTCTCAAGCTTGGCAGGGCAGAAACGAATTGGATGTTTATATTTAACAGAAAACATCCTTTACAGGGCTTTACAACCCATCTGCTTGAAGATACCATCCCCCACTTCTTCCCCTACTTCCACGTTCATCCTACAGGCCACCTCTCCCTGCCTGTTGACAGACAGCCTGCACTGCGGGACAGGAAAAGTGAACAAGATATTCCTTTTCTCATTCCATGCAACAGAGTCTAGTTGTCCCTAATGTCTTGTTTTCTTCTGTTTGCCCACTAGCACATTTAGGACAGAGGAGATGTCATTAAAGTAATGCTAAGTCTACCTTTAAGCAGCAGGAAGGACACTGTGAAACTATGACAATGTCATACTTAGCCCATCCCTTGGCTAAGACCAAATTATTGCACATTTCTTTAATCCCGTGACATAAGTGCACAAAGAACCCATCCCTGATTCTCCAGGAGGTGAGCTTCCATCAACAGTGAATGCTCTGTATTTTTATTTAAAAAAAACTCCTCACATTCACCTTAGTTCCAAGGTAAAAGACCTGACCACCGCAGCTGCTGATGGACTGATAACAAGCCTTCTCTCCAACCAATGCCTGCAGGGAGAAAAATTACATCCAAGTAAAACTGCTTTCTGTTTTTGTAAAATTTACCAAGAGACATATATACATTTGAACTTTAGAGACACTCTGTAATTCCGGAATCAAAATGAGGATTGGGAGAGATCACCACAGGTTGCAGGGCAGTAGTAAGTAAAAACACTCTGCTGTCCCTCCTTCCTGCTTGTGAATGCAGCTTAAAGTGCTCCTGAGCTCTGACTGCCCAAAAAACATGATGGAGTCACGAGGACCTACATGCAGTGCTCTGTGTCTAACCTCAGATTCAAATATGTCCCCTCCCAAAAAACCCCAAACCAAGCATAAAAGTCAAAATAAAACAAGACAAATAAACAGAAGAGAAAAAAGTAGAAAACACCATGTTTGAAGTGTTGGAACTTCGACTAGTATGGATGCTTTTGGTTTTTTTCTTCAAACAAGAAAGAAGTGTAGTACCTACAAGCGTAGGTACCACGTTTCATCCTCTCTACCCCTACATGACAATCTATGAGACAAGCACAGGGAACACATGTACTGCACAGGCACGGCTATGGCAGAGCATTTGGGGCATGCAAAGTAGAAAATCCTATAGAAATCTCTCAAAGAATAAAAGCTCATCAGCTTTTGTCCTGTACAGAGTGTTCCAAAGGTTGGTAACTCAAGAGCAGCTCCTAAAAACATCAGTGCAGAAAAGGAAATGTGATCTGTCACAGTTGGCCACATCGACACCACGTATGATTTCTGAGATGCTTCAAAAAGGCTTTTTTTTCCAAAACGCCAGGCTTCCATTTTGGGAAACTATCTGAAAGAGAGTGAGCCAACACAAGCAGGTCCTTTGTGCCTACCAGGGCCTCGCTGACGTTGCCTCCCGTGGCCAGTGATTTGAAGTGGCTGCTGTTATAGACCAGCTGAACTTCTGAGATCTCTATGGTCTCCAGCTCCTCCTGCGTCTGACGATCTATAACGTGCAGCTTCTCCACACTGTCCAGGAGCACTGCTGTCCGTGAGTTTATCCACTGAAAAAGCAACAAATTGCAGATTTCAGCAATGCATACACGATTAGAGGCCAACTGAAGAGGCTCTGACCACAGACCCACTGGAACCATACTCTGGTTTCTCTTCAGATCGTATAAATCTTTTGCCTTCTCCTAAAGAGAGAGGCCTGTGCCTCTCTAAAGGAGAGGAACAGGCAAAAATTTTCACAAACTTAAACATAAGAAGTTCCATCTCAACATGAGGAGGAACTTCTTTCCTGTGAGGATGGCAGAGCCCTGGCAGAGGCTGCCCAGGGAGGTGGTGGAGTCTCCTTCTCTGGAGACATTCAAACCCACCTGGACACGTTCCTGTGGGACCTGCTCTGGGTGGCCCTGCTCTGGCAGGGGGTTGGACTAGATGATCTCCAGAGGTCCCTTCCAACCCCATAGCTTTCTGTGATTCTGTGAAGCTCTAGGATGGCTGGTAGCTTTGTTACTACACACAGTCACTTCACAACAGCACCCACGCGTGACTCCGAAAGCGGAGCGAGGGAGGCTCCTTCTGGAGTATCAGCTTTATTTTAACACTGTGAAAAATTACAAGGAGCCTTCTTCACAGAACACGCCTGTAGACAAATGCCAACCCTCCAGAGTTCTTGTCCTCTTGGAGCACTATTTATGCTCCAGCATGCTTTCTATCCTAAGGTCTCAAAACCAAGGCTACTACAACACCTGTTCTCCAATTCCTTAGGAGGCAAACAGGGCACCAGGAGGCATTAAGAAGAGAAATAACACATCTAAGTTTAACTCAAAATCTGTCATCCATATTCTGTGGCTTCTACTTATATGTCCAAAACCCCACAAACAAAAAGGGGAGGGGTTGCTGCTTATATTTTATTTTATTTTTTAAACAGCCAAGAATATTTGTTAAAAAACTTCAAATTCTAGCTGATGTGGATGTCAATCTCGGTATTTTGGTCTTTCATGTTTTATTCGCTGTATTCTTTAAAGCCTTTTAGAATTGAACAATTTTTTTTGATGTTGAAAGCATCAAACAATCCTGGTGCTTTAGCAAGCACTCACGTATGGAAACACTAGAATTTTAGAGAGCCAATTACATAGAAGTTTGCATTCTTTTTAGTGAGAATATAGAATAAAAATCTTTCTTGCCAGATTGTCTCTGTCTCTTGAAAGTATTTCCTCAATAAGGCTACCCCTCCTTCCCAAGAGAGGGCAGAATTGTTGCCTCCATGCTACTAATTTCTTATCCTTTGATTATTACTTTCCATTTTATTTGTGCTGGTTTTCCAGAGTCCCAGGTTTAAGGACATTTTCAGTTAGTCAGCCCCAGATAAACACAGCCACTTCTTATGCTACGTTTGTGAAGCCAATATTATAGAACTAAGTGCTACTGAGATACTGAGCTCTGACTGCCCAAAAAACATGATGGAGTCACGAGGACCTACATGCAGTGCTCTGTGTCTAACCTCAGATTCAAATATGTCCCCTCCCAAAAAACCCCAAACCAAGCATAAAAGTCAAAATAAAACAAGACAAATAAACAGAAGAGAAAAAAGTAGAAAACACCATGTTTGAAGTGTTGGAACTTCGACTAGTATGGATGCTTTTGGTTTTTTTCTTCAAACAAGAAAGAAGTGTAGTACCTACAAGCGTAGGTACCACGTTTCATCCTCTCTACCCCTACATGACAATCTATGAGACAAGCACAGGGAACACATGTACTGCACAGGCACGGCTATGGCAGAGCATTTGGGGCATGCAAAGTAGAAAATCCTATAGAAATCTCTCAAAGAATAAAAGCTCATCAGCTTTTGTCCTGTACAGAGTGTTCCAAAGGTTGGTAACTCAAGAGCAGCTCCTAAAAACATCAGTGCAGAAAAGGAAATGTGATCTGTCACAGTTGGCCACATCGACACCACGTATGATTTCTGAGATGCTTCAAAAAGGCTTTTTTTTCCAAAACGCCAGGCTTCCATTTTGGGAAACTATCTGAAAGAGAGTGAGCCAACACAAGCAGGTCCTTTGTGCCTACCAGGGCCTCGCTGACGTTGCCTCCCGTGGCCAGTGATTTGAAGTGGCTGCTGTTATAGACCAGCTGAACTTCTGAGATCTCTATGGTCTCCAGCTCCTCCTGCGTCTGACGATCTATAACGTGCAGCTTCTCCACACTGTCCAGGAGCACTGCTGTCCGTGAGTTTATCCACTGAAAAAGCAACAAATTGCAGATTTCAGCAATGCATACACGATTAGAGGCCAACTGAAGAGGCTCTGACCACAGACCCACTGGAACCATACTCTGGTTTCTCTTCAGATCGTATAAATCTTTTGCCTTCTCCTAAAGAGAGAGGCCTGTGCCTCTCTAAAGGAGAGGAACAGGCAAAAATTTTCACAAACTTAAACATAAGAAGTTCCATCTCAACATGAGGAGGAACTTCTTTCCTGTGAGGATGGCAGAGCCCTGGCAGAGGCTGCCCAGGGAGGTGGTGGAGTCTCCTTCTCTGGAGACATTCAAACCCACCTGGACACCTTCCTGTGGGACCTGCTCTGGGTGGCCCTGCTCTGGCAGGGGGTTGGACTAGATGATCTCCAGAGGTCCCTTCCAACCCCATAGCTTTCTGTGATTCTGTGAAGCTCTAGGATGGCTGGTAGCTTTGTTACTACACACAGTCACTTCACAACAGCACCCACGCGTGACTCCGAAAGCGGAGCGAGGGAGGCTCCTTCTGGAGTATCAGCTTTATTTTAACACTGTGAAAAATTACAAGGAGCCTTCTTCACAGAACACGCCTGTAGACAAATGGCAACCCTCCAGAGTTCTTGTCCTCTTGGAGCACTATTTATGCTCCAGCACGCTTTCTATCCAAAGCTCTCAAAACCAAGGCTACTACGACACTTGTTCTCCAATTCCTTAGGAGGCAAAGAGGGCACCAGGAGGCATTAAGAAGAGAAATAACACATCTAAGTTTAACTCAAAGTCTGTCATCCATATTCTGTGGCTTCTACTTATATGTCCAAAACCCCACAAACAAAAAGGGGAGGGGTTGCTGCTTATATTTTATTTTATTTTTTAAACAGCCAAGAATATTTGTTAAAAAACTTCAAATTCTAGCTGATGTGGATGTCAATCTCGGTATTTTGGTCTTTCATGTTTTATTCGCTGTATTCTTTAAAGCCTTTTAGAATTGAACAATTTTTTTTGATGTTGAAAGCATCAAACAATCCTGGTGCTTTAGCAAGCACTCACGTATGGAAACACTAGAATTTTAGAGAGCCAATTACATAGAAGTTTGCATTCTTTTTAGTGAGAATATAGAATAAAAATCTTTCTTGCCAGATTGTCTCTGTCTCTTGAAAGTATTTCCTCAATAAGGCTACCCCTCCTTCCCAAGAGAGGGCAGAATTGTTGCCTCCATGCTACTAATTTCTTATCCTTTGATTATTACTTTCCATTTTATTTGTGCTGGTTTTCCAGAGTCCCAGGTTTAAGGACATTTTCAGTTAGTCAGCCCCAGATAAACACAGCCACTTCTTATGCTACGTTTGTGAAGCCAATATTATAGAACTAAGTGCTACTGAGATATATTTATAAGGAAATTAGTGCCAAAAAAATAAATTAACTATTCTATAGTATTGAGACTTACAGTGAAGTTGATGAGGTCATAGTGTAGATGAAGCTGCCTCTGCTTAGTGACGTGTATTGCACCAGTATCATCCCTCTTTACCTAGGAAGAGAAATGGGACAAGGCTGATTAAAACCCAAAGACTTTCTTCAGCTCAACCTCTCTGGTCCCAGAGAGCATCACAGCAGCTCCTGGAGCTCGCTCAGACAGGCAGGCTGAGCACACAGCACCAGCACACACACTTCTCTGATGGAGCCTGATGTCTCACTTTCAAAAGCAATCCTTTAAGAGAGGAACACAGCACCAGCACACACACTTCTCAGGTGGAGCCTGATGTCTCACTTTCAAAAGCAATCCTTTAAGAGAGGAAACAGAAGGCTCTGAGCAGGGGGCAGTAAAAATACATGCCCTCTGCTGGGTCAGCTTTAAACCAGTATTTGTACTACAAGAGTTGTATGTCATCAAAAAGCTGGCACTACACACGTCCAAGGGACCCCCCGGCCCTGCCTCACATATTATACAGGGTAATTCAGTCTCTAAAAGGGGTGCAAACCTCCAGCATTTGGACAAAGAGGACCAAAGGAGGACTGATTCTCATCCAGTGACTCCCACGTCACTGAAGGGAGACGTTGCAGCCAAGGTCCCAGGTCCCAGCCAAGGGTTCTCTCTCATCCCAGGCAGGAACTACCGTTCTTTCTGCTCATAAAAGTCAGAACTAAGGCAAAACTGGCTTTAATTCATCATTTTAAAAAAGCACTCTGCAAAGAACAATAAAGTTTTTTGACATTTTAACACTTTGAAGTACAGCAAGTTGGACCTGAATTTGGGTAACACAGCTACTGTTTAGTAACCTGTAAGCAGAGCAGCACCACTGCCTGTAGCTGAGCTGGGGATCTGTGCAGAGGCTGGTGTTATTCTGTACACAGACACCTCCAGCAAGACAGGCTTAAACATACCCCCTTTCCTTTCCCCCAAGAGAGAAGATAGAGGAGGAAGAGGATTGAATCCACACAACATGATGTCTGAGTGCTTGAGCAAAGCTTAATGTCCAAGGTGGTAGCAGAGCTGGGAAACAAACTTAGCACTCCAAAGCCAAAATGACATGTTTTCTGAAGCCTGGTACTGCTCTCATACTGAAATCAGATAGGAAATCATCTTCAAACAACCATCTCTGCATGGGTAACTTCTGCAGATCTGAACAGGATTAGCAGCATGCTCTCAAGTCACGTGCCAACAGGACCTGAAAGCTGTTGTCTCTTAGTGGTTTATATAAGTTTTTTCTTGAGTCATGTTTTAAAAGTTTTTTCTTTAGTCATGTTTTAAAGCAAAAAATAAAACACTATCTCAGCAGGTCCAGAGAGGTGATTCTGCCACTTTACTCTGCTCTGGTGAGACCTCACCTGGAGTATTGTGTGCCAGTCTGGAGCTCTCAATATAAGAAGAATATGGACCTGATGGAGAGGGTCCAGAGGAGGGCCACAAAGATGATATGGGTGTTGGAGCACCTCTGCTACGAGGACAGGCTGAGGGAGCTGGGGTTGTTCAGCCTGGAGAAGAGGAGGCTCCAGGGAGACCTAATGGCAGCCTTCCAGTACCTGAGGGGGGCCTACAAGAAGGCTGGGGAGAGCCTGTTTCCTAGATTGGAGATGAGGAGAAAGTTCTTCACTGTGAGGGTGGTGGAGCACTGGAACAGGTTGCCCAGGGAGGTGGTTGAGGCCCCTTCCCTGGAGATATTCAAGGAGAGGCTCGACGAGGCCCTGGGCAACCTGGTCTAGTTGGGGGTGTCCCTGCTGACTGCGGGGGGTCAGACTAGATGGCCTTTGGAGGTCCCTTCCGGCCTGGACAATTCTATGATTCTATGATTCTATAAATTTATGTGATCTCCCTGAAAACAATCCACATTCTTCTACCTCCAGTAGAAATGAGGTAAGCTGCAAACCAGCACTTCTGGAATGCATAAAGCTCATGCCTCCAGATTCTTAGGGAAGGGCAAAGCTGCTTGCTGAAGAGCAGTGAGCAGCAGGTTTGTTCTCCCAAGCTGGCTGCAGACACCCCATGCACAGACGTGGTGTTTCACTGAGACAAGAGGCTCCACCAACCAACTACGTGAATAAGACAGGACTATCTGAAAAGCAGCATAAAACATCCACGGGCTCACCAGAAGGAAATGAACGACGTCTCCTCGACAAAAGGCAAGCATGGGGTTCACGGAGTTCTGCACAGCCACAAAGTGCCACGCCAGAAGAGGGACACTAGAAGGGTCCATCTGTCAGACAAAAAGCAGAGCTGGGGTTGAAGGTACACAAGGTAGAACCTCGGTTCCAGGACACCTACTGCTCATCAGCTGCCACTCTCTGACTTTGCCATGTAGACACACAGGCTGTAAAGCAATTTCCTGGCCTGCTGCTGAGCAGTAGCTTGTGCTCTTTGGTCCAGCCACATGGTTTAGGGGCAACGTGTGCCTCTTGGGAATGTGACAGCCAGTGAGAACAAAACCTGTGTCCCAGTTGCTTACTGCAGATCCAATTGCACATGGATTGATGGCCCCTTCTCTGGAGATCTTCAAGACCCTCTGGGCAATCCTGCTTGGGCAGGGGAGTTGGACCAGATGATCTCTAGAGGTCCCTCCCAACTCTGACAATTCTGTGATTCCGTGAATAGGACAAGCTGCAACTTGCTAACAGCCTCCTCTCCATTCTCCCAATCCAACATTATCCCACACCTTCCCCCAGCTGCTTTTCCAAGAGCAAATAATCAAGAGGTCGGAAGCCTGTTTAGTGCTCTAACTCCACTTTTTGCTAACAGCCTCCTCTCCATTCTCCCAATCCAACATTATCCCACACCTTCCCCCAGCTGCTTTTCCAAGAGCAAATAATCAAGAGGTCGGAAGCCTGTTTAGTGCTCTAACTCCACTTTGTTTCTCTCCCTGCAATTAAGGGTTCTATTGTACGGTTCATACGTAGAGCAATGGCCTCAGTCCAAGGTGACCGTAGCCATCATCAGGTCAGGGTCTCATTTGTAGGTGCAACTAGGATGTCACAGGGGATGCAGGGAGCTGAGGGGCTTCTGAGTTTCTGCCTTCCTACTTAACTCCTAATCCCATCCCCTGCACTGCAGGTTTGGAGCCATAATCCAAAAAGCAACTGTTTGGTTTTATTACTCACACGACCGTAGGGAAAAGTCATCCACACTTTCAGAGATGGCTTCAGGCCAATAACCAGTATCTTCAAGAAAAACAGAAAAAAAGGCAAAATGAAACATTTGAGCGTATACCAGAAAACTTCTCCTTTGTGATTTCTCACACAAAGCCCTCTGCAGGCAGCAAGTTACCTTGGTTAGGGAGGCCATGGCCAGCAGGGAATACTGGGTGATAGGATGGTCTCTCAGCTCAACTTTTGCATGCAATGGTTCAATGCAGCAAACTTCCCCCTTAGAGCCACTGAAGAGACATCGAGATTCACACGTCCTCACCCCCATAACCCTCCTGCAAAGAAGAGAAATCAGCTTGGTGCCAGCTATTAAGATCAGCCCAATAATCTCATGAAATCTCAAGAGTGAGCCTTCCTAAATATTGTTTTTAAGAAGTCCAGGGATCACTTTTAGTGCGTTCCATACGGCAGCTCAGATACAGACAAGAGTTCCTCAAGATCACTCCCTACACTGTCACTCCTTCCTCCTTGTTCCTCCTTCCCTTGAAGAAGCAAGGAGGAAACCAAGCAGTTACTGCAGGGCAGCTCTCACTAATGACACAAGGAAAACCTAGAGGCAGCACTTCTATGACAACTACCAAGAGCCCCCAAGGAATGCCAAGATTCTGGGCAATATTTTCATAATTTAATAACTTCGGCTATTCTTTGACTATTACACTGCCAGAGAGCATCTTGCATCAGCTGGGAAATTATACTGCATCCCTAAATTACACCTTCAACATTCAAACAGTAGCTTTATTGGTTCCAAAGGGGTTTTCTGCTTAGGTTTTAGAAACTGTGACCCAGGACTAGTTTCTTGTACTTTCTATGGGTACTTAGAGTTATTGTCTTACTTAAATGACAGTTCAAATACGGAGCCTCCGCTGTCATTGCAAATTGCAAGCGTCGGGTCATCTGTAAACTGAGCAGATTAATTAGATTAAAAGTGGCACTAAGACAAACTGAAAAAAAAAAAAAAAAGACAAACTACAGAAAAAAATGTATGATACAGCATTGTTAAGAGCACACAAAAGTACAAGCGTTCTACCTACCAGAAAGACACCTTTAACATACAGAGTTGAGACAATTACTGTCCTTTTTTATGATGTGTAAGAAAAGCAAGGTTTTGTGTTTCATCTTCACCCCTCCAGCAAGCCCCAAGCTAGATTTTGTTACCAAAGTGTCATGACTTTCCATTGCAGCTCAGAATTACAGCCTACCAAAGCCTGAGGTACCACCAGAACTGCTCAGAGCCTCGAGCCCAGGAGTTGGTGCCAGAGCTGGTGAACGGGCTGCAGTCACAAACAGAAACATCCCCAAAATATCAGACACATCCAGAACTATTAATGATACCAAATAAGCACGATAAGAAAGGGTCACAGGCACAGCTGAGACACCCTTCTGGAGGACTTTGGAACCAATATCAGCATCTGGGCTGTACAGTAGTGTCTGAGTGCTCTTCAATGCTGGCACTGCCATCAGGCCATGAGCTAGAGAAGGGGGCCACCAGGAGCAGAAGATCTGGCACAGGGGAATATTCATCTTTATGCCCAGGGCAAAGAGGGCAGAGATGGAAGCATGGAAGATGCAGCAGTAAGGGGGCACCTTCACACCCACAAAATGTTTTTGGTCAGCCAGGTCAGACCAAGCAGTACATGAGAACCTGTCCTCGAGCATCATCCCCCACCACAGCCACTACACTGGTTCCATGTGTGACACAGTGTGGGTTTGGGATGTCTCAGCAAGGTCCAGGAAAGGAGAAGAGAGAGAAGAGTGTGAAGATGCACCACAGTCACTGCTCTGACCAGGCTGCCAAGGAGCATTATGGTCTGGTGGGAGAGGTCCACATAAAACAAAGCCATGCACAAAATCAGACATGAGTTTCTGTGTGTGACAACAACACTGTGTTGAATAAGAAGCCATAGATGATTTCTCTTTCAACCTAAACATTCCTGACAAGTTATTTGAAAAACTGCTGACAGAAGCTATTTTCTACACTTCAAACTCTTAAGTTTGTAAGTCATGTATCCAGTCCAAACCACTGCAAGTTTTAGAGCATTCGAACAATTTTTAGTACTCTAGCAACAAATTCTTCATAGATTTTGGCATCAGAGAGAGGAGTTATAACACAACAAGTTATTTGAAAAACTGTTGACAGAAGCTATTTCCTACACTTCAAACTCTTAAGTTTGTAAGTCATGTATCCAGTCCAAACCACTGCAAGTTTTAGAGCATTCTAACGATTTTTAGTACTCTAGCAACAAATTCTTCATAGATTTTGGCATCAGAGAGAGGAGTTATAACAGACAACAACTGTTGTTTGTTATAGCACAACTCACAGCCGATACTATTATTTCAGCTCTCAAAAATACTCAGTTTCTTTTCTAAACAGAATTTCTGCTCATTTTTCTCACCTCTGGATACTATCACCAAATAACTCCTGCTCTCACCTGTAAATCTAGAAGCACTACACTAGGAAAGTCACCACAACTGACTGAACACATATGTTTTTTAAAGAAAAAAAAAAAAAAAGTAGAACTATATAAGGAGTACATGTAGTGTTTGTTACCTTGATGTGTAAAATGGCTGTTCCTGGTGGGTGAGCATCTGTTATCGAGCGTAGCAGCTTCCCACTGGCCAGATCCCACATGGTGATCTGCAAGCAGATAGTTCTCAGTACACATTTACTGCCAAGGGGGTTCTCTCCCTCCCCTTGTGCATGAGTGCACCAATAAATTTATATTCCCAATACCATCCTGGGTCAGTCATATCAAGGAAAAGTGACCTGAAATCTGTTCCTACCCTGTTTTTACAAGCGGTTTACTTATCTGCGTATACTCTCGTTGACAACATTAGAGTTATCTTTGCGACTCCGAATCATGTCTTTTTGGCAAACTCTCACTCTCTCTCCCACAGAATCTGTGGGAGATTATTGTCTCTGCTGACACCCAGTAGCAAAACTCAAGCATCTCTATGGCTCCCAGGAACCTTCTCACTCCTCTCCTCCTGCGTTTGCTCAGCATGACAGGTCAGGGAGGAGCAGAGAGCTCTGCTTGCGCTTGGGTATCAAATTCAGACAATTTCTCAACTAAGAAGCGGCAAATCCCAAACTACTTGCTGCATAACTAAGGAATAATTAGCCCAGAAGAGCTGAGATTACAAGTTGCATCAAGCTTTTTATTGGAAATACTATTCTATATGGTTCCATAAATCATCCATCAAATACGTAGACCAGATGTTTCACAACTGCTGCTCCAAAATATTTTATCAGAGTATCATTCAGAACTGGCCACTGCTCTGCATGGATCCAGGCTGTATTTCCACAGCCTCTGGAGCAGGCTGTCATCTACTCCTATCATAGACACTGAAGTGTGTTTAATCTAGAATGAAGGCGAAAGCCAAAGGAGCAAAAGGAATTTAAACTAAAAAGGAGCCTTCTATGGGTTCCATGGACCTCTAAATTTTACCAAGTTAACCTCTATTCATTTTGGTTTAGTTTTAGTCATAATGCTTGTTCAGGAATTGGTTTCTCTCTTTAGGTTCAGAGAAGGGCATAAAAATACAACAGCCCACCCAAACTCTTTTTCCTCTACATTCAAAAGCTGGGCTGCTTTCATCATACAACAGAAGTAAGATATTAGTAAAAATGTACTTTGGGGCAAGAAAGGGGTTTCAAGAATTGCAATTCATCACCATAATAAAAATTAGCTTTAATTACAAAGCATAGATCTTGCAAAGTGACCTAAAAATCTAAACTGGTTGTCCTGGTGCTCCACTGCTTCAGTTTATCAAGACTTATGTCACAACAAGCCATGATTAATTGAATTTGTCGCTGTATTCTGCATTCCTCCACAGAAACCTATCCCAGAACAATCTGGGTTAGCTCCCTGGATGCAGGAATTGGCTGGCCAAAAAAAAAGATCAAGCCACACACGCTGCTTCTCAGCACACAAATCCCTAACGAGCAGCTCCGTGTTGTGCTTGGCTTGGAGCCATTGTCACCTCTGGATGGTGAGGACAGAGCACTGGGATGTCTCATCCTAGGGGAATTACCTGTCCTTTGGCAAAGCCGCACAGGAGCCGCGAGCAGTCGTTGTTGATGCTGAGAGCAGAGATAGCCCCATACTGGGCCCCAACAGCAGTGCTGCCCAGACACAGCCGGAGAGCCTGGTTCTGATCTAGAGCAGAACAATTGGTAAGACATTAAAGAGAAAGAAAGAGCAATGATTAAAATTAACATCATGTAGTTATCTACACATACAGTTCGCTTGGGGTACATCAACGAGTCACAGGCTTACAGTTAGGTTCTTAAGAAAGAGTTTACGAGATGAGAGCACGTGTTAGTATAGAGATAGTGGGACACTGTCTTGCAGGGAAAAACAAAAATTGTTTTAAAAAGTACAAAACAGGCAGAGGGAATATGGAAGTGCAGAGGTATCACAAACAGAAGAAGATGATACTAGGATAAAAAAAAAAAAATCAAAGCGATATCTAGCTTTTCTTTCGCTGATGATACTAGGATAAAAAAATCAAAGCGATATCTAGCTTTTCTTTCGCTATTCCGCAGCGATGATGAGTTGTAGCAAGGAAGATGACAGAAAATTAATTCTATTTTCCCAGCCTTCTCTTTATGTGGGTTTGAGGATCAGCTACAAATCCCCAACAGGGCCTTTTGGTAAGCGTAGTTTCATGTAACTTACTCCTTGTTTTGTTGATAAAGGCCAGAAGCTGCAGGTAAAACGAACTTGTGTCCCCAAGCTGGGCAGTTAAAATGCTCAAAGAGTTCAGGTGTGGTGGCTCTTACTTTGTAGGGAAGCGGTAATGACCAAGACACTGAGAGAGAACTCCCATTCCTGAGACACAGGCTACTGCAAAGGAGGTGCTAAAGCCTGCACAGCCTCTGGAAGATAGGATGGTGCATGGCCATGACCAGAAACCCCCTGGAAGAACAGCCCAAGAACATGGAACACATTTCTCCAAGTTGCAGCACCATTACTGATGCACTAAAAGTGAAACAGAGCACGGGTGTATCTCTCCTTTCTTCCCCAATAGTGGGATGTCTGATACAAACACTAGCAAGAAGATCACCTGAACTTATGGATTACTCTAAAATACTGTTAAAGGCAAGGAGTATTTCAACTTGACCCTAGCCTCTTTCTTTTTCCATTTTATTCTTTGTTTTCCTGCACCTATCTCGATAAACTTGTCTGCTGTAGTGGCCCAAAAGAAAGTAAACAATTCCTTTTCCTGTAAAATCCAGATAGTGCCAGCAGAGAGGTAGGGACAAGCACCACTTGTTCTGCACACCCAAAGAAACAGGGCCTGGGAGAGACAGAAAGGCCACGCTCTACCTTGCAAATGCACAAGGAAGGCTCAGGTATTATAAAAAAACTGTCAGTTTTGACCTAACACATGATGACAGTAGCAGTCAAGAGGGTACATGATGTTATAGGTACTCAGAGACATCAGGATTCTTGTGAATGGTGAAGAGCTCTGCCCTTCCTCTGTGGGAGGAAAAGACAAAGGGGCCTTTGGTTGACCATAACAATAAAAATCATCACCTCCTCATCAGGTGACAAGCAGCCCAGGCAGTTCTGGAAAAGGCTACCTGTCCTTCACCTGATGCTGCACGAAGAAGGAATCATCTCCCCCTTCTTCCTCCCCAGTCTGGTTTATGCCAAACACCAAACGAGGGAGCTGCACTTTCAAATGAGAATTGCCACCTAAATACATTTCATAAAGACACTGCTTCTGCTGTAGGAGATGTTCAGTTAAACTACAGGTGGATTCTTTTTCACAGTTAAGTAATCAAAAACTGTAGAAAACACTATTTTTCATGAGCGTTCCAAACTAACACAATATTGTTCAAGATGTCTCTGAAAGCCAAGAAGAACGTGAGGGTTGATGTTGGCTGAACCTACATGTAGAGAAGCAGCTCTGGAAGCCATCTGCCACTCACACACAATGCAGAGACTTCCTGATGGTCAGTCTGATGCCCACGGAGCCACAGCCAACCCCAGAGCCTTCTCCTCCAGGGACCAGGCAGGGTGCTCCAGCCACCACCTCTGTCACCAAGAACAAGGCAGTGGAAACCTGCACACAACTCTCCTCATTAGGATAAGAGAAAAGTGGAAGCGGTGAGATGGAAATAAAAATCATCCTTTGCCGTGCTACTAGAGAACACCTTGACATCACTGTGACAAGGGTGTACATGGCACAGATCAGAACAGCTCAAAGGAAAAGAGGAAAAATGATGGAAGATTTCCAAGGAAGCTCAGAGAACAGAGCTACAGCTGGAAAATAAGTTCCCCAGAGAGGTAATCTCCAAATGGTGTCCTTCAAGTCCCGAAGAAATAATTCCTGTTCCAGCGGTCTGGAAATACAGTTTATTTATAAAAAGGTCAGAGGAAGCTCAGAGACCAGAGCTACAGCTGGAAAACATGTTCCCCAGAGAGGTATTCTCCAAATGGTCCTTCAAGTCCCAAAGAAATAATTCCGGTTCCAGTGGCCTGGAAATACAGTTTATTTATAAAAAGGTCATCTACTAACCATAGAAATATGTTTAAAAATAAGGTGAATACTGCAGCTCTTGCTATTAAAGGTGAATTACATCCTGTTCTTCCCACTTCAGCTTAAACCTGACAGTAAGTCAATCAATAACCTGTTTCCCATAAGGCATGGAAAAGGAGAATCTTTCACAGCTTTCTCTGAGAAGGGCAGCAGCTTCAGAATCACTACAACTTTCAATCCAGCTTTACATCTTTATATGTATGCTCACATGAACTTTCAAACCCGTTTTCTTCTTCCCTCACCCATAATGTCAATTCGAAATAAACAAGATCCCCAACACTCCCCCAAAATTAAATGCTCTGTATGACTCAAGTTATTCCTTCCTAAGAAGAAAGTGCCCATTGGCTGCCAGAGTTGCACCTTCAGAGTTAAGAAAGGACCATTTGGAAAGCCAACCCCAGAGAAACCCACGCCGGTGTTTGTTCTTGTTTCCAGCCAGTTCAAAGATGACATGCAACGAAAAGCCATATTTTTAAAAACTAACTATGAATAAGACAGACAAAATTGCTTCCAAGGAAAAGCAAGACATCTGAACCAATGAGCTACTATGAATCAACTGGTAGAGTAATAAAAATGGATAAAAGAAAAAAGTTACAAAAGCTGATCTGATGATTTTCCAGACTAGTATTGCCAGCTTTGAATTAAGGCACATTTAGGATTAAGCAGAAAAAGCTTTTTTCCAAATGCTTGAAACAAAGGTGGCCACCAATTGTCCAAAAAAATATTTTTAATTTTGCAATTTACATAAAGCAGCTCATCTGAAACATTTCTGGCAGTAATCACTTGCGTTGCTCTCAAAGTCTGAAGTCAAAATGAGATGGCACTTTGATACAGCTCTACAAGTAAAGAACAAAACCAAGATTGGGAATAGGAAAAAAGTCACTTTCCAGAGCAAAGGCATAAGCATAGCGCTCCAGAAGTTAGTACTTCTCAGGTCACCAGGTTTTCATCAGATCTTTTCCTTAAGCCATGATTTTCCCAAGTTGGAAAGGCAAGTTTTACGAATAGGTCCTTTCCTCCCACCTTAATTAGGCAAAGAACCATTAAGTGTGTCCCAGGAGGTACATCCCCTTGGGCCTGGGGATCAGGAGGACTATAGATGGTGAGCTAGTGGGACAGGCTGCAGACACCATCTCCCCCATAACACAACAGCTGTCCCCTAAACCAGGGCAGGCTTAACCCCTCTCTCCATCTCCTGCCCTCTGCTTAAGATAGTAAAACTGTCACTTAGAGCAGGAGCTAAGGTAGCCAAGCTGTGGCCACCATGTCAGGCCACCTCAGCTGCAATAATCAGCCCCTGAGCAGGGCTTCCAGAAGTTGCTGTCTGCTCAGCTGGGTTCCACAGAGCTCCTGGCCCATGGCTCTCTGAATTGGGGTCCTACTCCATAATGCTCTCACTTGACATCTCCCAGGCAGAAAGAGATGGATGTTGATCTCATGGGAGATCCCCAAAATAATGCCTTTACAAATGGCTACAGACCTGCTGCCCTAAAACACTTTAAATACCACGTCTACCTGCTCCTCTGCTCTTCTCACCTGGAGAAATTTAAGCCTATTGGTGAACTCAATGACCAATACCCAGACTGGCCAGCAGTTTTAACCACTGACTGGTTACTCCACTGCTTTACTTGCTGCTCATCTGGCATCTTAAATTCTGGCACAGACAACATGCAAACTGGACAAGACAGGAGCTGTTCATGCAGGATACGTGCACAGTGCAGTGTTACTGTACCTTTTCCTGTTCAGTCCACACAGAAAGGGCCAAAAGAGGAAAGAAAAAGCCAGAAATCAATATAAAAGAGCGAGGTAACAAACAGCATGTATGTGATAATCTTCAGAGAGAACCTTCAGGTCTTACTGATAGTGCTTCCTTTTGCTACCATTTCCCCTTTTGATTGATTCAACCAAGAGGATGCTGTGACAGCCAGTGTTTTAAAACCAAACAGTTTTAAAAAGCATATGGAATCACTGAAGAAAAATGAGTTTATAAATTTAGACTTCATTGTATTGAAAACCAAAAAAAGAGAAATCTGAGAAGAAATAAAACTGGAAGTTCACAGTGACTTGACCGGTAAAACTACTTTCAACAGTTACCACCAGCCAACCAATCAACTCCCCATTCATTTCAAAAAACAACCAAAGACAACAGTCCCCCAAAATCTAGTTGTAATGCTGTCTTTGGGTACTTACACTACTGTTCTTTCAAGATATCGTGCTACCCCCACACCTCAATGAAGACTCAAGACATTAACCACAAGTTTTACAGCCAACACAGAAAATAAATGGCTCAACACTAATCAAAGTTGAGCTACATAGAAATTTTATGTCCAGAAAATAAAGTCTCCATGAAAAATAACATAGTGAGTTCTGTTTAAGGGCTAGTTTTTGAGTATTGTAAAAACATCTTAGCTCTTCTAAAAAGATGGAGAAAAAAAAATCTCTAAAGATGATTTGTTCATTGTTATAGACTTGCTGGGAGAGCACTCCTCAAGAAAAGTCATGGCACGCAGCATAACTGCTCATTTGCACAATGCTCACAACTCCAAGTTTCAGAAAGAATTTGGCAAAAGCATGGCCCTCATTTATATTTAAAAAAAAGAAAAAATAATAATCCCCCACGCAAGTATATAAACAAGTTAAGGGTCATATTCCTCTAAGGCACAAAAAACTGTCATTATCCAAATGTGGTCACAACACATCAAATAGAAGACAAACTACCTGAAAGATCAGTTAAAAATGAGATCACACATTGTCAGTAATGTCAGATCACGAAACAAACAGCAAATATCAAGAAGTGGCAGATTTGAGAGGTTTAGGTGGGTTGTTAAGAATTTTTTTGCCTTGCAAGATCCAGTGACCCTGGAGCAGGTTACTAGAGGAGTGTGTGCACACACACCTTCACCTGTTGGGCAGTATTTTCCACCCAAAAGAGTTTTTCAAGACCAGGGCTGCCCCAACCCAGTTATTGGTGACAATCCTGCACCAACCACAGGGTGACTATAGGCCTCCAGACATCCCCTCTGGCCAACATTTACAGGGTGTCAAAGAGCGGGCACCTAATCCAGCTCTAATCCACAAGAAAAATATTGCTTTTCAAAGATTAGATGTGCAGTCAAGAACTGTCCTGCCATCGTTTTTCAAGAGCCAACAGAAACATTCAAAAAAGCCAAATGAAAGCTACCCAAATCTCCCTTAAAAAGGACAAGGCAGACAAGTCAGGAGGTACAGATGGACTTCGGAGAGGAGACAAAACAGCTACATGAAGTCAAATATACAAGAGAAAAAAATAAAGGGTTAAAAAGTTTTCTAGTGACACAAAACTATTCAGAGAAACTTGAACATCAGCAACGTTCAACCAGAAAATGGACATACATTTTTGCTGTGATGTTTCCATTGTACAGTATAAACCACACACACAACCTACAAAACTTCAGGGAGTAAATCTCCTCCTAATTAACGCATCGAGTAGAAAAATGTTTTCATTTTAAAAGTACAGAAATTGATCAGTCCACAGACACAAACTGCTGAAAATACTGCTTTTCAAAGATTAGATGTGCAGTCAAGAACTGTCCTGCCATTGTTTTTCAAGAGCCAACAGAAGCATTCAAAAAAGCCAAATGAAAGCTACCTAAATCTTCCTTAAAAAGGACAAAGCAGACAAGTCAGGAGGTACAGATGGACTTAGGAGAGGAGACAAACAACATAGCTACATAAAGACAAATATACCAGAGAAAAAAATAAAGGGTTAAAAAGTTTTCTAGTGACACAAATTCAGAGAAACTTGAATGTCAGCAACATTCAACCAGAAAATGGACATACATTTTTGCCAGGAAAAAGAGCTGATGTTTCCATTGTACAGCATAAACCACACACACAACCTACAAAACTTCAGGGAACACATCTCCTCCTAATTAACACGTCGAGTAGAAAAATGTTTTCATTAAAAAAGTACAGAAATTGATCAGTCCACAGACACGAACTGCTGGTTTAAATGACAGAATAAAACCAAGCCAGAATACTAATCCTCTCCCTTTTTGCACACAAGGCAGCCAAAAACAGCCTGCGAGGACTTCTCTCTGCAGATAGATCTGAGAGCATTGGGGTCACTGCCCAAGTTTTAGTTATAGAATTGAAAGAATTTTGCAGAGAAGTGCCCAAGAAGCATTTATGACCATATCTGAAACAAAGTTTGGATGACAGGCTACTATTCAGAGAAACTTGAACATCAGCAACGTTCAACCAGAAAATGGACATACATTTTTGCTGTGATGTTTCCATTGTACAGTATAAACCACACACACAACCTACAAAACTTCAGGGAGTAAATCTCCTCCTAATTAACGCATCGAGTAGAAAAATGTTTTCATTTTAAAAGTACAGAAATTGATCAGTCCACAGACACAAACTGCTGGTTTAAATGATAGAATAAAACCAAGCCAGAATACTAATCCTCTCCCTTTTTGCAGCCTCGAACAGCCTTGTTTTTCAAGAGCCAACAGAAGCATTCAAAAAAGCCAAATGAAAGCTACCTAAATCTTCCTTAAAAAGGACAAAGCAGACAAGTCAGGAGGTACAGATGGACTTCGGAGAGGAGACAAAACAGCTACATGAAGTCAAATATACAAGAGAAAAAAATAAAGGGTTAAAAAGTTTTCTAGTGACACAAAACTATTCAGAGAAACTTGAACATCAGCAACGTTCAACCAGAAAATGGACATACATTTTTGCTGTGATGTTTCCATTGTACAGTATAAACCACACACACAACCTACAAAACTTCAGGGAGTAAATCTCCTCCTAATTAACGCATCGAGTAGAAAAATGTTTTCATTTTAAAAGTACAGAAATTGATCAGTCCACAGACACGAACTGCTGGTTTAAATGACAGAATAAAACCAAGCCAGAATACTAATCCTCTCCCTTTTTGCAGCCTCGAACAGCCTGCGAGGACTTCTCTCTTTGCAGATAGATCTGAGAGCATTGGGGTCAATGCCCAAGTTATAGAACTGAAAGAATTTTGCAGAGAAGTGCCCAAGAAGCATTTATGACCATATCTGAAACAAAGTTTGGATGACAGGCTTTCAACACATCTCCTCCTAATTAACACGTCGAGTAGAAAAATGTTTTCATTAAAAAAGTACAGAAATTGATCAGTCCACAGACACGAACTGCTGGTTTAAATGACAGAATAAAACCAAGCCAGAATACTAATCCTCTCCCTTTTTGCACACAAGGCAGCCAAAAACAGCCTGCGAGGACTTCTCTCTGCAGATAGATCTGAGAGCATTGGGGTCACTGCCCAAGTTTTAGTTATAGAATTGAAAGAATTTTGCAGAGAAGTGCCCAAGAAGCATTTATGACCATATCTGAAACAAAGTTTGGATGACAGGCTTTCATCCCTCATCACCTTGAAATTCCAGCATAGAGTCACCGAATAACTTTGATTGCGAGGAAGCTGTGGAGGTCTCTGGGCCAGCCCTACTGCTCCAAGCAAATTCAACGCGATCAGCTTGCTCAGGGCCTTGCTGAGTTTTTAATACCCCCAAGGAAGGAGATTCCACAACTTCTCTCAGCCCTTACCTAATGCTTCAGGGCACTCATGGTGAAAAATTTAATCAGAGCTTCCCATGTTACAACTTTGGTCTGCTACCTCGCATCTAACACCATGGACCTTTGAGGAGGGTCTGAGTCTCCCTTCTCTATACCTTTCCACTAGGCAGGAGAAGATAGCAAGGTGATGTCCACTTAAGCCACCTACTCTGCACGCAGAAGAAACCCAGTTCTCTCAGCCTCTCCTCATGCATCATGTGCTTCACCCCTGTAATCATCTCGGTGACGCTCCACTGGGCTCAAGATGTCTGTCTTGTAGTGAGTAGCCCAAAACTGGCCATGGTACTTCAGATGTGACCTCACCACTGCAGGATAAGGGGACTAATAATTTTCCTCAACCTGCTGAATGCACTTGTGATCATACACAGTAGTACATGGCTGTAAAAGCAATAATTTCATATGTTTCAATAGATCACAAAGCTTTGAAGGCCCTGTTGCAAGTATGAAGAGAAGTTCTTTAAAGTAGTGACATTTATTTTAATAAAAGCCAATTAGTGGGAAAGCTGCCATTGTGCCAAGTTTTCTAAAGGCCACAAAATGAACTGAGGGCACAGCAAAAAGCTACAACCTGGAGCATCTCTCTTATGAGGAAAGGCTCAAAGAGCTACAACTGGAGCATCTCTCTTAGGAGGAAAGGCTGAGGGACTTGGGGCTTTTTAGTCTGGAGAAGAGAAGGTTGAGGGGGGATCTGATCAACACCTATAAATACTGAAAGGGTGGGTGTCAAGAGGATGGGGCCAGGCTTTTTTCAGTGGTGCCCAGGGACAGGACAAGAGGAAATGGGCACAAACGTGAACATAGGAAGTTCCACCTAAACATGAGGAGGAACTTCTTTCCTGTGAGGGTGGCAGAGCCCTGGAAGAGGCTGCCCAGGGAGGTGGTGGAGTCTCCTTCTCTGGAGACATTCAAACCCACCTGGACACGTTCCTGTGGGACCTGCTCTGGGTGGCCCTGCTCTGGCAGGGGGTTGGACCAGATGATCTCCAGAGGTCCCTTCCAACCCCATAGCATTCTGTGATTCTGTAACTCCAGACCCTTGCAAAGATCTTGGCCAAAATTACAGTAAACACATTGGTCCAAAGTAATCAGAGTGTAACAAAGAAAACTTTGCTTAAACACACTTATATTGAGTGAAAAAAACAAGTCTTACAAAATAAATCCACTGAAATACCGTAGCACACCAAGCAGCTCGGACATCCAGGCACTCTTAAATGGGACTTGGCACAGAAATAATCACAAAGTCAAGAATGACCCTTCTTCTTTGCACATTTAGAGAGCCCTAGAGCCCCTTCTGGAGCGTAAAACGCTAAAAATATTATCTCTCTATTATGACACCTGCAGAGACAGATATTAGATGTCCCCAAGTACTAGAAAAATTTTAGAAAAACCACAAAGATCTACTACTAGAAACTCAGTAAGATCATGTGTTGACTGTAGCAGATAAGAAGTTACCTACATTCAGCGTAAGCACACCCTGTAAATGTTTCAATATCAGATTTAGCAAATGGCATCAAATAGTTTAATGCCTAAATACCCAGGAAAATGAGTCTTATACTGTCACAGTCTTTCCCATCCTTCTGTCGTACCCTGTGCCCCATAACTTTTGGTCTCTTGAACAATTTCAGCCGACTTTGGAAGAAAAGCAAAGGTGACAATGAAATTTCAAAAAAATTGTTAAAAATTTGGTGCTGCATAGACAAAAGGTGCAAAAAAAAAATAAATCAGTGGGTATGGAAGCAATTCAAGAGCTGTTCTTGCCCAGCTGGTGAGCTGGAGAAACACAGGCACAAGCTCAGAAACTTTGAGAAAGTTTGGTGATAGGAGGGAGGAAGGAAAGAATAACAGAGTGAAGGGACACCGAGGAGAAACCTCCCAAGTTCCACTTTCCAAGGAACACATTTTAATTTCCCTAATGCCAGCAGGAAGAAGCAGATTAATACCATCCGAGATGATGGTTGTATCCTGGATCTGGTTTCTTCCACAGGAAAACAGAATAATTTATACTCAAACATAGAAAAGGCTCTTTGGACAATTGCCACGGGGCTAAATCTCTCAGTATCAATGTGCCAATCCCCACCCAAAGCAGAAGAAACATGTGAATAAAGAGAACTAAAATATTACTTGTGCTTTATTGCTTCACTGGAAGAAAAATCACATTTAGCACAAACAGAACATATTAGAAGAAATCCACCCTGCGGTTCTAATTCAGGTTGGGTTGGGCTTATTTTTTTGCTTGTGTGTGTTTGGTTTAAGACCGTTACAATGCAAAAAACCTTAAAACTGTATTTTTAACTTACCAAATATCAGCGCTAGCCCATGGGAAGTCCCCACTGCTATCAGATTTGATGCTGCCTGAAACAGTCAAGCAGAAAGATTGGAAGAAGAAGAAATGTTAGTCACAAATCCACCACCGAAACTCTCACTACACTTTTTGTACACAAACTCGTACACAAGTTTGCCAAAAGGGGAAGATTTAGAAGGTTATAAATGTAACCATTTTCTAAGTGTGACATTTTCTAAAGCAGCAAGCAACTCCTATGTGAAAGCTAGAGAAATGTTACACCTGAGCTACCACCACGCAGATTTCCTCAAGTTCAAAGGGCTGGTCCCCTTTCCTCCATTGGGAATTAAACGTCACTCCAAGATCCTACACACTTGCAAACCTGCACCCAATTAAATAAAACTTAACAGAAATCACATAATGCTGTGTAAGTCTGATTAAAAAAAAAAAAAAAATAAGTGCTTTAATACCTGGAGTACATCAGTGAAAGGTGCAAAAAAAAAATAAATCAGTGGGTATGGAAGCAATTCAAGAGCTGTTCTTGCCCAGCTGGAGAGCTGGAGAAACACAGGCACAAGCTCAGAAACTTTGAGAAAGTTTGGCGATAGGAGGGAGGAAGGAAAGAATAACAGAGTGAAGGGACACCGAGGAGAAATCTCCCAAGTTCCACTTTCCAAGGAACACATTTTAATTTCCCTAATGCCAGCAGGAAGAAGCAGATTAATACCATCCGAGATGATGGTTGTATCCTGGATCTGGTTTCTTCCACAGGAAAACAGAATAATTTATACTCAAACATAGAAAAGGCTCTTTGGACAATTGCCACGGGGCTAAATCTCTCAGTATCAATGTGCCAATCCCCACCCAAAGCAGAAGAAACATGTGAATAAAGAGAACTAAAATATTACTTGTGCTTTATTGCTTCACTGGAAGAAAAATCACATTTAGCACAAACAGAACATATTAGAAGAAATCCACCCTGCGGTTCTAATTCAGGTTGGGTTGGGCTTATTTTTTTGCTTGTGTGTGTTTGGTTTAAGACCGTTACAATGCAAAAAACCTTAAAACTGTATTTTTAACTTACCAAATATCAGCGCTAGCCCATGGGAAGTCCCCACTGCTATCAGATTTGATGCTGCCTGAAACAGTCAAGCAGAAAGATTGGAAGAAGAAGAAACGTTAGTCACAAATTCACCACTGAAACTCTCACTACACTTTTTGTACACAAACTCGTACACAAGTTTGCCAAAAGGGGAAGATTTAGAAGGTTATAGATGTAACCATTTTCTAATTGTGACATTTTCTAAAGCAGCAAGCAATTCCTACATGAAAGCTAGAGAAGTATTACACCTGAGCTACCAACACGCAGATTTCCTCAAGTTCAAAGGGCTGGTCCCCTTTCCTCCATTGGGAATTAAACGTCACTCCAAGATCCTACACACTTGCAAACCTGCACCCAATTAAATAAAACTTAACAGAAATCACATAATGCCGTGTAAGTCTGATTAAAAAAAAATTAAGTGCTTTAATACCTGGAGTACATCAGTATGGGTTTTTAGACCATGTGCACATCAGTCACAGCGTGCTTCCAATTCTGCTGTGCAACCTTTTGCCTTAGATGTGACTATGGGTTTTCTTCTTTTTTAAAAAAAACATATGATCTTACAGACTGCTGCTACAACAGTCAAAGCAACCAACGACAACTTTAGATTCTTTGTAAAACATTAAAACTTATTTCACAAGGGCAGGACAAATACTTGCTGTGTTTTCACCTCCTTAAAGTTTCTCTTCTCCTTTAACCACAGGCAGCTTCACTTCTGACTTATTTTAATTAGCATGCTTGACTTAAAGAAATTTAATGCAAATTGCTAAGCAGGAGTATCTTTCAGACAGGCTTTTAGTGAAATTTTATATTTGAAGCTAATATTTCAGTTACATCAGAGCCATAGATATTTTAAACCCATCACTTTATGAGCACTTCAGTTTAAGTTTCTTTTAAAAAAAATGGCTAATAGTCACAGCAATAACTGGCAAAGAAGAAATAGCTGGGGAAACTGAATGTGTTCAACAGATACACGCTTACCTCATGGGGAAAGGTTCAGTGCTCAATTAACAAGCCCTGGTGATGACATGAAAAAGGGGAGAGTGTGGGGCTTGACCAGCAGAGGGGCAACTGGGCAGTTCAGAAAGCTTGAACTCTGCCCCCAGGAGCTAGGTGTTTCACACTGCTTCTCCCACCCCTCACATTTGAAAATTCTCAATAAAGAAGGGAAAAGCATTTATTATCTGTCCTAAATCACTGCTGTAACTAACTTGCATGAAAACTCACTGTACAGCACTTGAAAACTGCTAGGGTACTTACAATTGCAGTGGGCAAGCCAGCATCCACTTTGTCCTAGAAAAACAGAAGTCATGAGTAGGAGAGAGACAGAACTCCCAGCTCCGTGCACGTCTCTAATAATTACAACTACAACGCGCAGAAAAATCAACACGAGTTGCATTTTAATAGTCCCACCAGGGCAGAAAGCACTGAGGGAGGGACTGGCTAGAAACACCCAGAAGGGCCCCTGGTCACAGAGCCATCACAAACAGGCTCATAGATGAGTGACTCAAGTTTTATTCTAAAAAGCCTACCTTGTGTGCTGCAGGAATCACACACCTGACAACTCACCACCTTAGCTCTGACCCTGGACAGGCAGTTTGCCCCTGGCAGTACCACCTACAGTCAGCTCTAATGTAGCTGTGCAAACCTGTTTCTGGCATCTTCAAGCAAGCAGAACAATAGCACTGTATCTATTATTCCATAGTAACATTTCCCACCAGGTTTGATGACATCTCGCAACCCAAATTGGTGTTAAAGGGGACCTACCATATTTCACTGAGTTTTTAGAGTTGGAAGGGACCATAGAGATCATCTAGTCCAACTCCCCTGCTGAAGCAGGATTGCCTAGAGCTTGTCAGAGCATGTTACTCAGGAGCATCCAGGCGGGGCTTGAAAATCTCCAAAGAAGGGGACTCCACACCCTCCCTGGGCAGCCTGTTCCAGGGCTCTGCCACCCTCACTGTGAAGAAGTTTTTTCTCATATTTGAGTGGAACCTCTTATGTTCCAACTTGTGCCCGTTGCCCCTCGTCCTCTCACTGGGAACCCCTGAAAAGAGTCTGGCTCCCTCCTCCTTCAACCCTCCCTTGAGATACTTGTAGGCATTGATAAGGTCTCCCCTCAGCCTTCTCTTCTCCAGACTAAAGAGTCCCAGCTCTCTCAGTCTCTCCTCATAAGGGAGATGCTCCAATCCTTGAATCATCTTTGTTGTCCTTCACTGGACTCTTTCCAGTAGTTCCCTGTCCCTCTTGAACTGGGGAGCCCAGAACTGGAC
>NW_015090816.1:1726338-1740203 GCF_001431845.1 Calidris pugnax
CAAGAATGACCCTTCTTCTTTGCACATTTAGAGAGCCCTAGAGCCCCTTCTGGAGCGTAAAACGCTAAAAATATTATCTATTATGACACCTGCAGAGTCCCCAAGTACTAGAAGTCCCCAAGTACTAGACAGATTTTAGAAAAACCACAAAGATCTACTTTAGAAAAACCACAAAGATCTACTACTAAAAACTCAGTAAGATCACGTGTTGACTGTAGCAGGTAAGAACTTACCTACATTCAGCTTAAGCACACCCTGTAATTGTTTCAATATCGGATTTAGCAAATGCCACCAAATAGTTTAACACCTAAATACCCAGGAAAATGAGTCTTATATTGTCACAGTCTTTCCCATCCTTCTGTTGTACCCCGTGCCCCAGAACTTTTGGTCTCTTGAACAATTTCAGCCAACTTTGGAAGAAAAGCAAAGGTGACAATGAAATTTCAAAAAAATTGTTAAAAATTTGGTGCTGCATAGACAAAAGGTGCAAAAAAAAAATAAATCAGTGGGTATGGAAGCAATTCAAGAGCTGTTCTTGCCCAGCTGGAGAGCTGGAGAAACACAGGCACAAGCTCAGAAACTTTGAGAAAGTTTGGCGATAGGAGGGAGGAAGGAAAGAATAACAGAGTGAAGGGACACCGAGGAGAAACCTCCCAAGTTCCACTTTCCAAGGAACACATTTTAATTTCCCTAATGCCAGCAGGAAGAAGCAGATTAATACCATCCGAGATGATGGTTGTATCCTGGATCTGGTTTCTTCCACAGGAAAACAGAATAATTTATACTCAAACATAGAAAAGGCTCTTTGGACAATTGCCACGGGGCTAAATCTCTCAGTATCAATGTGCCAATCCCCACCCAAAGCAGAAGAAACATGTGAATAAAGAGAACTAAAATATTACTTGTGCTTTATTGCTTCACTGGAAGAAAAATCACATTTAGTACAAACAGAACATATTAGAAGAAATCCACCCTGCGGTTCTAATTCAGGTTGGGTTGGGCTTATTTTTTTGCTTGTGTGTGTTTGGTTTAAGACCGTTACAATGCAAAAGACCTTAAAACTGTATTTTTAACTTACCAAATATCAGCGCTAACCCATGGGAAGTCCCCACTGCTATCAGATTTGATGCTGCCTGAAACAGTCAAGCAGAAAGATTGGAAGAAGAAGAAATGTTAGTCACAAATCCACCACCGAAACTCTCACTACACTTTTTGTACACAAACTCGTACACAAGTTTGCCAAAAGGGGAAGATTTAGAAGGTTATAAATGTAACCATTTTCTAAGTGTGACATTTTCTAAAGCAGCAAGCAACTCCTATGTGAAAGCTAGAGAAATGTTACACCTGAGCTACCACCACGCAGATTTCCTCAAGTTCAAAGGGCTGGTCCCCTTTCCTCCATTGGGAATTAAACTTAACTCCAAGATCCTACACACTTGCAAACCTGCACCCAATTAAATAAAACTTAACAGAAATCACATAATGCCGTGTAAGTCTGATTAAAAAAAAATTAAGTGCTTTAATACCTGGAGTACATCAGTAGGGGTTTTTAGACCATGTGCACATCAGTCACAGCGTGCTTCCAATTCTGCTGTGCAACCTTTTGCCTTAGATGTGACTATGGGTTTTCTTCTTTTTTAAAAAAAACATATGATCTTACAGACTGCTGCTACAACAGTCAAAGCAACCAACGACAACTTTAGATTCTTTGTAAAACATTAAAACTTATTTCACACCTTCCAATTTTGCTGTAGAACCTTTTGCTTTAGATGTGACTACAGGTTTTTTTCTTTTTCTTTTTTAAACAAAACATTTGATTTATTACAGACTGCTGCTATGACAGTCAAAGCAACCAACGACAACTTTAGTTTCTTTGTAAAACATTAAAACTTATTTCACAAGGGCAGGACAAATACTTGCTGTGTTTTCACCTCCTTAAAGTTTCTCTTCTCCTTTAACCACAGGCAGCTTCACTTCTGACTTATTTTAATTAGCATGCTTGACTTAAAGAAATTTAATGCAAATTGCTAAGCAGGAGTATCTTTCAGACAGGCTTTTAGTGAAATTTTATATTTGAAGCTAATATTTCAGTTACATCAGAGCCATAGATATTTTAAACCCATCACTTTATGAGCACTTCAGTTTAAGTTTCTTTTAAAAAAAATGGCTAATAGTCACAGCAATAACTGGCAAAGAAGAAATAGCTGGGGAAACTGAATGTGTTCAACAGATACACGCTTACCTCATGGGGAAAGGTTCAGTGCTCAATTAACAAGCCCTGGTGATGACATGAAAAAGGGGAGAGTGTGGGGCTTGACCAGCAGAGGGGCAACTGGGCAGTTCAGAAAGCTTGAACTCTGCCCCCAGGAGCTAGGTGTTTCACACTGCTTCTCCCACCCCTCACATTTGAAAATTCTCAATAAAGAAGGGAAAAGCATTTATTATCTGTCCTAAATCACTGCTGTAACTAACTTGCATGAAAACTCACTGTACAGCACTTGAAAACTGCTAGGGTACTTACAATTGCAGTGGGCAAGCCAGCATCCACTTTGTCCTAGAAAAACAGAAGTCATGAGTAGGAGAGAGACAGAACTCCCAGCTCCGTGCACGTCTCTAATAATTACAACTACAACGCGCAGAAAAATCAACACGAGTTGCATTTTAATAGTCCCACCAGGGCAGAAAGCACTGAGGGAGGGACTGGCTAGAAACACCCAGAAGGGCCCCTGGTCACAGAGCCATCACAAACAGGCTCATAGATGAGTGACTCAAGTTTTATTCTAAAAAGCCTACCTTGTGTGCTGCAGGAATCACACACCTGACAACTCACCACCTTAGCTCTGACCCTGGACAGGCAGTTTGCCCCTGGCAGTACCACCTACAGTCAGCTCTAATGTAGCTGTGCAAACCTGTTTCTGGCATCTTCAAGCAAGCAGAACAATAGCACTGTATCTATTATTCCATAGTAACATTTCCCACCAGGTTTGATGACATCTCGCAACCCAAATTGGTGTTAAAGGGGACCTACCATATTTCACTGAGTTTTTAGAGTTGGAAGGGACCATAGAGATCATCTAGTCCAACTCCCCTGCTGAAGCAGGATTGCCTAGAGCTTGTCAGAGCATGTTACTCAGGAGCATCCAGGCGGGGCTTGAAAATCTCCAAAGAAGGGGACTCCACACCCTCCCTGGGCAGCCTGTTCCAGGGCTCTGCCACCCTCACTGTGAAGAAGTTTTTTCTCATATTTGAGTGGAACCTCTTATGTTCCAACTTGTGCCCGTTGCCCCTCGTCCTCTCACTGGGAACCCCTGAAAAGAGTCTGGCTCCCTCCTCCTTCAACCCTCCCTTGAGATACTTGTAGGCATTGATAAGGTCTCCCCTCAGCCTTCTCTTCTCCAGACTAAAGAGTCCCAGCTCTCTCAGTCTCTCCTCATAAGGGAGATGCTCCAATCCTTGAATCATCTTTGTTGTCCTTCACTGGACTCTTTCCAGTAGTTCCCTGTCCCTCTTGAACTGGGGAGCCCAGAACTGGACACAGTATTACCCAGAACTAATACTAGGGGGAGGGAGGAGATCACACACTCCCCTCCACACCAGAAGAGAGATGTATTTTTCTCACTGGACGTGACCAGGACAAAGAGACACTCACTGCTGCTGACACTATTTGGGCAGAAATCCCTTTCAGAAGCGAGAGCCGTATCACCGATCCGTGGAGCGAGAGAGAATCTGGGAGTTTTTTCTTCCTGAGGAAACAGGAAATAAATCAAACGCATTAGAGCAGAATAAAAGTTTGGAACTTTGCCTAACTCACAGCTAAACCAGCAGGTAAATTCTGGGAGCATCCCTAACTCTTCCATTCTTATTCTTGGAGCCTACATGCAAGAAATGAAAGGAACATGAGATTATTAGCACGGCGCTACGCACCGCTGTGCCTCCATGAAGTTTGGTTTTAACTCATCCTCCAGGGGAAAAAATAAAAAAATAAATAAATAAGTGCATCAAACAAATTGTCAGTTTCAAGCAGAAATCTGCAAACCACAGAATTTATTAATAAAGCCTGACAGCAACACTTCTGCTCTTTAATTAATCTTCCACCAAGTCGGGAAGTTTCAGCCTTTACAGGCAAATGTCTAATGAAAATACACAATTGAAAAAGGCTCATTAGCAGAATACAGACCCCTAGGAAAACTGGATGCATGCTTAAAGAATACTGTTCAATTAAAACATAGCTGATCTGATACTAAAGGTAAGTGCTTCTGTTTAGGGAGAAAATGTCTCTAAATGTAACTGGTGTACAGGGGACAGTTATTTTTAAACAATACTGGTATACTGTAGCAAAAAAAAGCAGAGGAAAGATCCCCAGGGAAGTTGCAATTTCTTGTCCCTCCAGGGGCACACAAGTAGATATCTCACACCTGGCTGAAGAAAGGTGTTGTTAATAGCTTATATTATGGCTAAGGACCCATAGACACAACAGCTACCTTCACCCAGAGATGACACTAACACCTCCAAATTTTTCTGCCCATTCTGTATTGACAATCATTTAAGCCACTCCAGGTAACCTTTCATTCGATACAAACCATCTTATTTGAAAAAGAAGGGACAGTTAGTCAGCACACCACCATATACCACCATAAACCATCACACTCAGTCTTTATACCCTGTGCAATCGCTCAGGCAACAATCACAACTTCTTATGGCATGTAAGAAGGCCTTGGGAGTGGCTCAGGATGTAGGATCATGTCATCATTTGAGTAATTAACAAGATAAATCAGCAGCATTCCAGGTAATTATCACATTCCAGGCTGCTTTTAGCTGTCAAAATTAGTATTCCATTTACAGGAGCGACAGCAGTTCACTTGCCTTTTACAAATAACCACCGTCTGCTTGGAGACTCTGGAAGTCAGACACACTTTTGAAAGATTTTCTTTAAAGCCATCATGATTTGGTGTTTTAAAGATTCCATTAAAATTCAGAGAAATTTAAACACTTAAACACAGTCCTGCAGTACCTTTTCAGGTGTGTCCGGTCCCCGCTGTCAGAGCTTGCTACAGAAGACGTGTCGTAGGAGTGTGTGTCCGTGTTATCAATGTTCAAGAGAAAGGGATCCTCCAAAATGAAAGACTCTTCCTCATCATCAGTCTGAAGGAAAAGAATCACCAGAGCTTACTAAACACTCAGAACGCACACCACTAACTGAAACACGAGCAAAACAGCATCAGGAAAAAAATCGAGAAAAATCACAAGCAGCAAAATGAAAAAGGAGAGGACAAGATAAGTAAAAAACAGAATTATGTATTATTTTATCAGACTGATTCTGTGGAAGAACCGGTCTCCAGAATTCACAATAGTCACAGAAGTGGGCTGGAGAGAAAGTTATTCAGCTAATCTTGCTTCCCCAGGTATTATCTACTCCAGCAAAACTTTTAACAGACCTTTAACTAAGCTGTTCTCAAAAGTCTCTAATTGCAGGGAGAAGGCATAGAAGAACCATCATCTACTCTAGCACTTCACCAAGTGGTGGCTACAAGTCTAGCAGTCTAGCAGTCCCTCCAGCTGCTCCAAGGGCTGGTTTTGCTCTTCTCTGTCCTCTTCTGCTGGTGATCTCTTCTCTCTCTCTCCTCTCAGGCTTAGCCTGGATTAGTTTTTTTAAACAGTATTTTTTAAACAGCCATTCTCCCTGATGTCTTCTAAATTCAGTACAGTCTGTGTCGTTCTTGAGGGACAGAGCCAGAGGGAGCAAACACAACACCCCCACCTAATGCCCAACATGCAGAGAGTAAAGCAGGTGTTCCTCATTTGCCTTAAGAGCTGCCAGTCCTGTGCCCACTAAGTGTCTCCTTTTCCAGTACAGGTGTGTGACTTTTTGGCTCAGTCAGGTTGTTTTCCCCTAAAATCCTTGTCAGAAGGTGCTTTGCCAGTCTGTCCCACCCCGTATGTACTGAGATAAAGAGCATGGAGTAAGACTTTCTGTTTGTCTGCACTGGACTACGCTGTCTTCATGATTACCTCTCAAATTTAAGACCTGGATTCCACTCTGTCTCCTGACAGCTTGGTATCACCCAAATTTAGTAAGTTCCCTCTGCCCCTAGGCACCAGCAGGAATAAGACATGTTTCTAGACTGTATCCATTTGGAACACCTTATATTGGTATCTTTAATGCACCTTTTTAAATGAACTGCCACCTCTCCCAGGCTCCTTTTCCCTTTATACTGGATTCCTAGGAAGTCTAACCACCAATTTCCTCAGTTTGTTAAAAAGCTTGTTTTCTTGGAGTTTATCTTTACTTCCATGCCCTTTTCCTTTCTAAGAATCACGTGCTCCTGTGGCTACTGTAAAAAAATGCACTGAGTTGTATACGAGGGAGACAAAGTCAGTTTCTTCCCTGAAAGGTACTACAGGCGACATCAGGTGTTGAGACAGTTTGTTACTCTTGCCAGAGGAATATATACATGAAATATACAATATAAACAAAGTTGTGAAGAGTTTAGCTCTCATTTCCTCACACAACTTAAGAACTACCTAGAATTCCCCCTATGTATCTTTAGCTAAAAAAAAAAAAAAAAAAAAGTTCTTTGGTGACCCCAACCTATAATTGACTGTATAGTCTTCAGGTGACTGGTCAGATCCACAGGTGAACATGCTTAAATTAGATGGACACCTTTTATGTTTCAGCTGTGACTACTTTGACTGAAAAAAAAACCATATTACATACAGCAATTATTCCACTGAGCACGCGCTTTGTCAGCTATCAGTATCAGGAAATTATGAAATTATACTACTTTATTTCCCAGGAAAAACACGATATGAGAAGAGCCAAAGGAACATGAGCTGCCTCCTCCCTGCACCGGAGCTGACTGCACGCGCAATGGACCACTCACCTCATTTAAGATGCTCTCCAGGGTCGGAGGGGTATCAACTTGAGGAATGTCGAATTCTTTATCGTCTATCTGTACATCAGAAACCACAGACTGAGTTTAGGTTGCCTGCTCCACCTTCCAAATTTATTTTTTTTCCCCCTAACTAAGGAAAAAAACCCAAACCCAAGCAGCCAGGCATGCACTCCTTCCAGCCCAGAGAGGCACCATATATACTACAATTTCTCCTCTTCAAAACACATTTTCTGAAATTTGGCATTGGAAGGCAGAACAAGAGGTACTTAGTACCGAAAAAATAAAATAGTTCTCTGACCTGTGCCCAGACCTGAAATATTCAATACTTTTTTTTTTACTTCTAAAGATCACTGCTAATGCCACACTGCCTTTCCAATACAAATAAACACCGATATGCAAATTTTTTTTTCCCCTGACTGCTTACTAATGGGAAAAAACGCAGTTTTCTTAAAAACAAAGATACTTTTACCTCAGACTTGTGAGAACACCAAGCTTTGCTCTGGCAGTAAGGCTGCCGGCCTGTGCCCGGCTCACCCACCCGACAGTGACTCCTCTGTCCCTGCACCTCCTCCTGTCCCTTCCCGGGGACTTAAAACCGGCTGAATTCACCACGAAGGCCTGACACGGCCTCTTCCAGGAGGCAGGAATTATTTTAAACAACCGATGAACCGGCTCCTCCAGCAGCTGCCTTAGCCCCAGCCTGCCCCCCCCACCTGCCGGGACTCTGAGGGAAGGATCGAACAGGGCGGGAGCCACCCGCAGGACGGGACAGCGCGGGGACAAGCGCCTCAGACGGCCCTGACAGGACAGCGGTGGGGTCCCGGCACACCCACCCTCCCTCACGGCCTCCCGAGGGGCCCAGGGCGCTGAGGGGAGACGGGTGAGGGCCCATGGCCCGGCCGTGCCCGCCTCCCCTGAGGAAGGAAGGAAGGAGCGGGGCTCCCGGGCAGAGATTGGCGACGCACCAGCTCGCTGCGGGAGTCCAGCTCGCGGTCGAGCTCCGCCACGCTCAGCCGGTGAGCGGGCGGCTCCGGGAAGGGCTCGGCCTCCGCTGCCGCCGGACAGCCGCCCTGCTCCGGGGACGCCTCCATGGCGGAGCGCTGCAGGCCGGCACCGCCGGGACTCGAACCCGCGGCCTCCGACGGCCCGGCCCTTGCGCAGGCGCAGGCCGGCAGGGCCGCTCCCCCCCACCCCGGTCTTAAAGGGGCCGCGCCCACGCCGCACGGAATCCTTTAGGAACGGGGAATCCTGCGTCTTCCCCACGACAAGAGGTGGGAAAAGAGGTGTGTTAGCCTCCAAGGGGAGAAAAAAGGGGGAAAAATAGTAGTAGGTAAAGAAATGAGAGGCAGAGGTCTGGTTCCACCCATTCCAGACCTGCACCAGCCTGCAGCCGTGTCTCTGCAAAGCCAAGGAAAAGCGTCACTGTAGGTTGGAAACGGGGTGAGAGACAAAAACCTTTGGGTGCAGGTGGCTAATTTCAGACAAGGCAAGAGCTGGTGTAGCAAGATTTGGTTCTTCTGTTGGAAACCACCTGGAAAAGTGGAGCAGCAGCTCGGTGTTTCAGTTATTCAAGACAGAAGAAAGCCCTCTGTGATGTCCAAGCCGGGAGGCAAGTGTAAATGTCAAATAAACCACACCTTGGATGGAAAAAATCCTACAGTTTAATGATGTCAGACACCCAAGGTGGCCCGGTCTCTTATTTGTGCTTATCTACACTGTTTCAAGGTGACACCATCCTGCGTAAGAGCCCACGTTGTGGCCATTTGGAGGAAGGGCCCCTCTAGTGTCCCAGCTGAAGTGTCGTTCAGGGTTCCATCTTCAGCAAAGGCACAAAGAGCACCCTACAGCTGGCCTGCCTTAACAATTTGGCCTTCCTGTTGTCCTTCCTGAAGAGCAGCCATGTTTCCCTCCTCTCTGGAGAAGGCTCGGTCTTGTACCTAGCAGCAAGAGCACAGGGATGAGCAGGGAACATCCAGAGTGTCCTCTTACCCTCCAGGTGAGCATCTGCCGGGCAGGTCCCCCCACTTTCCTCCTCCACCTGAGCAGGAACCAGTCCTCCTGCTGCCCCCAGGGCCAGGATCAGCTCAGCAGAGAGAGCAGAGGACCACCTCCAGGTGCAGGGTCACCACCTGAGCTCTGGATCGGAAAAAGCATTTAGAACCAGCAGAGAGAGCTGCTCCGTGGAGGGAGCTGGCAGTTACCAGCACACCATCATCTGTGCTTTGAAGATACCTTAAAACTAGCTGATTCCAGGCAAGAAAAGTCATTTTTGTTCCTTAGAAATGCTGTTAGATCAGGAGTCCCGTTCAGGAAACTGTACCCAAAGAGATGGTGCAGAGCAGCCGGGCTGGGGGGGGGACAACCCTGGTGCTGTCACTGCCTTCAGCTCCAGGGACAGCCCAACTGCTCCAAGACAGACCCTGTGCCAGCAGAGCCCGGGCCAGGAACTAGAACCCAACCAGGGTGGTGACACTTCTGAAGACACAGGCGTCCAGGCTGAAGAAAAGGTTTTATAGCTGTCTAAAGAAGTCACCGGTGGCACGGAGAAGGTGACTATGGAGGAAGGGTCACTTTGGTATGTGAGAACTAGGGAGGAATTAATGAATTGATCACACAGTGATGTCCAGAGTACAGGCAGCAGGTCCCTGGAGCTGGAGATTGGTGAGAAAGCTGAGCAGAGCTCCACAAGAGGCTCCAGGCAGAAACCACAGAACCAGGCACACCAAGAAACAAAAATGACTAAGGTTGCAATGAACTGTCCCCCACCACACCCTGAGAAATGCCACCACAGAGACCTGCTAGAGATCCTGGAATTAGAAGCTGATTAGGAAGGTAGCTTTAAGGAATAAAATCATAGAATGGCCAGAGTTGGAAGGGACCTTAAAGATCACCCGGTTCCACCACCCCCTGCCATGGGCAGGGATGCCTCCCACTCACCCCCCTGCGCTGGGCAGGGATGCGTCCCACTAGACCAGGTTGCTCAAAGCCCCATCCAACCTGGTCTTGAACACCTCCAGGGATGTTTAGGGTAGGGGAACAGGTCAGGAGAAGTCACAGTGGAGTTTCTCTTCCATCCTGCAGAGCTGGATGATATACGTATCATCATATCATACACATGTACCACTTCTCCTCTTCGCAGAGCTGGATGATATCCATATCATACACATGTACCACTTCTCCTCTTGTCAAGTGGACAGAGGTTTTGAAAAACACAATCACCCTTTCTAGCTTCCTTCATCTTAGGTTGGCTCCACAGGCTTGTGGACACCCAAACAGCACGTTAACCAGATTTCACAGCCAGTCCAGACAAAAAGAAAGGATTTTTGCAAGGAAGTAACTCTGCTTTAGGGCGATGCTGGCACTGGGGAGCTGAACCTTTTCCTCTGGCACACACATCTACAGGTAGTTAAGGATTTAGTGAGTGATTACCACCACACGCTCTCCTCCGTGTTCTAAAACCTTCTTTTCCACTGCCAGCTGTTCCAGGATGGTCTTCTGCAGCAACGGTGCATTCACTCCTCTTACAACAGCTACCAATTCTCCTCCCTGAAGAGTGTGAAAAGCCAACCAGAGAGTAAGTGCCCAAGTGTTGCCCTCTGGGCTCTGGAAATCACCACAGCAGCACATCACCTACAATATTATGTTCCAGGCCCTCCTCCTTGACAGAGCTTCTGGGCTCCAGAACAAGAGGGAAACTTTGGAACAACCTTCTTTTTGTTCCTGATCAGCCACAGGATGAAGCCAAGCAGCTGGTGGGAGGGATGAGCTCCTGCAGCATCAGGAGGCTGGATCTCAAGAGCCCATGGGGCGACACACGTGTTCACATGGTGACATGGTGTGAACACTGCTCGCGTGGACTCTGACATGACACATACGTGTTGCAGTGTGTCGCAACGTGAGTCATGGGGATTTTCAGGACTAAGCTCAGGGCAAAGGCTGTGAAACACAGCCAGCCATCAGAGGCTACATGGGCCTCCCCACAGGCTGTCTCTTGCTGGTAAAGCAGAAGGTGTACTTCTATATGTAAATATAAATATATAAATAAATATAAACTCTGGCTTTATATTCTTATCCAGGCAGCACTTGGTCACCAGTAGACACTGGCAGATACAGAGCAAACAAAATCGCCCTGTCGCACACGGAAAAAAGAGAGTATCCCTCAAAAAAGGACAGTTATTCCCACCAGCAAGTCGTGGTTATTGCTATACAACTACTGTAAAAATATTGTTCACTCACTGCATAAAACAGAAAGACCGGCTCGCATTTCCCTCGGTAATTTTCCAGAGCATCAATGGAATCAACTTCAGCCTGAAAAGGACGTAAAATAAAACAGGTGTTTCTAGAAAAGCATTTCTGCTTCAGAGGAACACACAGGCAGCTGCCTGCACTCGGACACCCTCAGCTGGGGGGCACTCGTCCCCCAGGTACAGCAAAACACCTCCGGGTCCCAGTCTTTGGGGACAAAATGACACTGGTCAGAGCCAGGGACACAACCAACTCGCAGCTCGGTACCGGCCACCTGAGAAGCAAGGAGATCCCAGCCACAGGAGGTGGAACAGCAGCACCCGTGGGGCAGGGATATCTGCCTGGCAGCAGCCTGCCTGAGCAGATCCCAGAGGAAAAGCCTGAAAACATGAAATGAGGGCCTCTTGTCTATAAAGAGTGAGAGAAGTGACGGGAGGAGCTGTGGTGGCAGCAGCAGCAGAGGCAGCAGGAGGCTACAAGGAGTGCTGGGCAGGGGTCTCCACGAGAAACCTCACTGCCCATGGCTCTCCAGCAATCCAGAGCTGGCCTTCAGCAGGAAAGGCATTTAAGCACAGAATCACAGCGTGACTGAGGTAGGGAGGGACTTCTGAAGGGCTCCAGTCCAAGACCCTTCCCTCAGCAGGGCTGGTCTCAATGGTACAGGAGGTTGGCTCAAGGCTGTGGTCAAGAATGACTGCTCTGCAGCCTCTCTGGGAATTTGCCCCAGTGTCCAACCACTCCTACACTGAATACTTTTTCCTTCTATCTGCTTGGATTATTCCCTGCTGCAACTTGATCCCATCGCCTGTTGTTCTTTTGCTTCTTACCACTAAAAAACATCTGCCTCTGCCTTCTCCATTAATGCCCCACCAGGGATCTGTCCCTTGGTCTTCTCCAGCGTGAACAAACCCAGTTCCTCCAGACTCTCTCTGTGCATCAGAGGGACACGTATGTTCATGATTCTGTCCAGCCCTACTTGCTTAAGCAGAAATCTGAATAGTTGAAGCCTGAAAACTCTTAATAATGTGATTTCTTATTGATGTGACCAAGTGTCTGCATTTGGCAGGCTGGAACTCCTGGACTGTTATCACTTTGGCTGAATATTGGAAAGGTAAACGACCTGCTAATTTCAGGGGACCGGATATTTTAAGCAGTGCCCAAATTAGGTCTTACCACAGCAAAATGCAGGAGATCACTGCCAACTTCATTCCTTATTTTTCGGAAGAGATCCACCACCGTTTTGCATGGACCGCACCAGGCTTGAAACGCATCAACAACTGCAAGCAGGAAAATTAGTAAGGATGAGGACAAAATGGGTCAGTTGAGGTTGTTCTTTTCCACTTTGCAGCATAATCACTTGGAAGGGGACTGCAAAAGGGTGCTACTGCAATGCAAAAAATCTTGAAAACCTCTGAGGATTGAGGTGTCCTCCTCTGGTGACCTCTGCAGCACCACCCTGGGGAAGGAGATTTGCTTTATGGCCAACCAGAACTTCCCAGGTTGCAAGTTGTGGCTGTTGCTCCCATAGTTCTGTCTGGTTCGGTTCTGAAGTAGAAACTATCATACTCTTTCAAGTGTTTAAACACTGGATCAGAGGCTGAGATCACATTATGAAATGACAAGCTCATAACTGTAACAGAGGAGTCTTTAGAAGAAACATTGACATGGCTGTGACCTTGGAGGTTCCAGATTTTCTAGGGAAAACTGCTGCGCAGAGGTAGATCACATGAGGCTGACCTAACCACCCTCTAACCTCCAGCTGTGGGAACCAGGGCTATTCCGTGCACCGGGGACAGTCCTGCTCCAGGCAGGTAGGGCTGGACTGGAGACTCCAGAAGCTGCTGCACCAGCACTGCTTTGATTGAATGGTAATTCATCATAAAATTGTAGAATTTTGAAGCCTGAAAACTCTTAATAATGTGATTTCTTATTGATGTGACCAAGTGTCTGCATTTGGCAGGCTGGAACTCCTGGACTGTTATCACTTTGGCTGAATATTGGAAAGGTAAACGACCTGCTAATTTCAGGGGACCGGATATTTTAAGCAGTGCCCAAATTAGGTCTTACCACAGCAAAATGCAGGAGATCACTGCCAACTTCATTCCTTATTTTTCGGAAGAGATCCACCACCGTTTTGCATGGACCGCACCAGGCTTGAAACGCATCAACAACTGCAAGCAGGAAAATTAGTAAGGATGAGGACAAAATGGGTCAGTTGAGGTTGTTCTTTTCCACTTTGCAGCATAATCACTTGGA
This sequence comes from Calidris pugnax, assembly GCF_001431845.1. Lineage (NCBI taxonomy): Eukaryota > Metazoa > Chordata > Aves > Charadriiformes > Scolopacidae > Calidris > Calidris pugnax. The sequence continues at coordinate 1,739,733 of NW_015090816.1, forward strand.
AGGGGACTGCAAAAGGGTGCTACTGCAATGCAAAAAATCTTGAAAACCTCTGAGGATTGAGGTGTCCTCCTCTGGTGACCTCTGCAGCACCACCCTGGGGAAGGAGATTTGCTTTATGGCCAACCAGAACTTCCCAGGTTGCAAGTTGTGGCTGTTGCTCCCATAGTTCTGTCTGGTTCGGTTCTGAAGTAGAAACTATCATACTCTTTCAAGTGTTTAAACACTGGATCAGAGGCTGAGATCACATTATGAAATGACAAGCTCATAACTGTAACAGAGGAGTCTTTAGAAGAAACATTGACATGGCTGTGACCTTGGAGGTTCCAGATTTTCTAGGGAAAACTGCTGCGCAGAGGTAGATCACATGAGGCTGACCTAACCACCCTCTAACCTCCAGCTGTGGGAACCAGGGCTATTCCGTGCACCGGGGACAGTCCTGCTCCAGGCAGGTAGGGCTGGACTGGAGACTCC
>NW_015090816.1:1740213-1827638 GCF_001431845.1 Calidris pugnax
AGCACAGCAGGACTCCTGCTGAAGCCCTAGAAGGGCTATGGGTTCAGTTCTGAAGTAGAAACTATCATATTTCAAGTGTTTCAAGGAGGCTGAGATCACATTATAAAATGACAAGCTCATAACAGTGTTACGGAGGAGTCTTTAGAAGAAACACTGACATGGCTGTGACCTTGGAGGTTCTAGATTTTCTAGGGAAAACTGCTGTGCAGAGGTAGAGCACATGAGGCTGACCTAACCACCCTCTAACCTCCAGCTGTGGGAACCAGGGCTATTCCGTGCACCGGGGACAGTCCTGCTCCAGGCAGGTAGGGCTGGACTGGAGACTCCAGAAGCTGCTGCACCAGCACTGCTTTGATTGCATGGAAATTCATCATAAAATTGTAGAATTGTCTAGGTTGGAAGGGACCTTGCAGATCATCTAGTCCAACCATCAACCTAAGCCCGATAAAAACCCATCACTAAACAATGTCACTAATCACTATGGCAACCCATCTTTTACATACCTCCAGGGATGGTGGACTACAACCTCCAGCTAGTCTCACCTCTCTTAGCCTATTTCTTTCTTCCATTCAGGGCAAGAGGAATGGAGGGACCAACTGAACAACCGTATCAGCAGTAATTAGTCCCTAACAGTACTGGTGTCCTTTTAACACAGAACAAGAGCAACCCAGTATGTCAACCAAACGCTTACCAATGAGTCCTTTGAGGCACAGCATTTCTTCCCAAAGCTCCTGGCTATTGATGTTAATCTGCGTGAAAATTTAAAAACATGGTAAAAGCAACAGTAATTCATCAGGTGCTACTCGGCTGGTACAATAAAAAGATGGTAAAAGCAGCAGTAAGTCATCAGGTGCTACTCAGCTGGTGCAAACATACTGACAAATCACTTTGTGCTTGCACGTAAGGTGGACACACCTGCCTGCCGTCCTCCGACCAGCTGGGCAGGGCCAAGCTGTGCCAGAACATGGGTGGAAGACCTCAGAAAAACCAGCTGCAGTCACAGAATCAGAATCACAGCATGATATGGGGTTGGAAGGGACCTCTAGAGATCATCCAGTCCAACCCCCTGCCAGAGCAGGTCCCACAGGAACGTGTCCAGGTGGGTTGGAATGTCTCCAGAGAAGGAGACTCCACCACCTCTCTGGGCAGCCTCTGCCAGGGCTCTGCCACCCTCACAGGAAAGAAGTTTTTCTGCATGTTCAGATGGATTTTCCTGTGTTCCAGCTTGTGCCCATTACCCCTTGTCCTCTCACTGGGCACCACTGAGAAGAGCTTAACTCCATCCTCCACCCGTTAGATATTGCTCAACATTGATGAGATCCCCTCTGAGTCTTCTCTTCTCCAGGCTGAATAAACCCAGATCTCTCAGCCTTTCCTCACCAGAGAGATGCTCCATTCCCTTGATCAGTCAGGTATCCTCACTCACAAACTCTCATTCCTTCCCTGCTTCCCACATGCTCCTGCTCCTCCCTGACGCCAGCTCTGAGCCCCATCAGCAAGCCAGGTAGCTCTGCAGAAAACCTTACTGGGTTAGAAACTCATGTTGTCTCACAAGAACCAAGGAAAGGCAGATGGAAAGGGTAACAGCACCCCACCAAGAGCAAGCCCTCCTCTGTTGACTGGCAGCAACTACTTGAACAAGTCTGGCCACTTGTTCCAGATATTCCTCCTGTGCCTTGGCTTAGCATGGAGCCCTGCAGATGTGTTAGTACCAGGAAGAGTGGCAGGGAGGAATAACCCCCTGAACCAGGACAGGTTGGGGCTGACCTGCTGGAGAGAAGCTCTGAGGAGAAAGACCCAGGAGTCTTGGTGGACAACAGGATGGCTGTGAGCCAGCAATGGGCCCTTGTGGCCAAGAAGGCCAATGGCATCCTGGGGGGCATCAGGAAGAGTGTGAGCAGCAGGTGGAGGGAGGTCATCCTGCCCCTCTGCTCTGCCCTGGGGAGGCCCCATCTGGAGCACTGGGTCCAGTTCTGGGCTCCCCAGTTGCAGAAGGACAGGGAACTGCTGGAGAGGGGACAGCAGAGGCTACAGAGATGATGAGGGGCCTGGAGCATCTCTTTTAGGAGGAAAGGCTGAGGGACTTGGGTCTGTTTAGTCTGGAGAAGGGAAGACTGAAGGGGATCTGATCAACACCTATAAATACTTCAAGGGTGGGTGTCAGGAGGATGGGGCCAGTCTTTTTTCAGTGGTGCCCAGGGACAGGACAAGAGGAAATGGGCACAAATGTGAACAGAGGAAGTTCCACCTAAACATGAGGAGGAACTTCTTTCCTGTGAGGGTGGCAGAGCCCTGGCAGAGGCTGCCCAGGGAGCTGGTGGAATATCCTTCTCTGGAGACATTCAAATCCGCCTGGACACGTTCCTGTGGGACTTGCTCTGGGTGGCCCTGCTCTGGCAGGGGGTTTGGACTAGATGATCTCCAGAGGTCCCTTCCAACCCTCTATCACTCTGTGATTCTGTGACCCTGAGCACCACAGCACTCCTGCTACAGAATAAACACAAAGGGCTACTTTGCTTTCACTTGAATGGAAGTCGGATACGTAATGATGCGTTACCACAGGCCTGCAGCTAAAACATTTAAGAGCCACTGGCCTGTAAGTGGCTGGACTGGTTCTCTGCAGGCTGCCTGGATCCCAGCACAAGCCACAGGGACTTGGAGGAGAGTCACACACACATTGACACCTGTGAGGTCCCAGCTCAACAGGGACCTTCCATCAGAACCAGCAGGGTGCTCAAACCCACCAGTGCGGTGTTGGCCTGGGCTGACCTGTAGCGTTCAGAGAACTGCTTCAACGTGCTCCTCTCCACCACACATCCTCTTCTCCTCACACCTATTTCAGACCCAGTCCTCATCCAGTTTATGATTCTCCGCTGGCAATTTCTCACCTAGCCTGCACACAACCTATACCCCCTGAAAACGTTGCTGTCTTGATAAAATAAACCAGTAAATACACAGCGTTTGTGATGTCTGGGCACTAGAGGGTGGTCTGAGCCCAGCATGTCCTTATCTGAATTACCAGCTGCTATCTAAGGACTTCCAAAGCATGGTGAAGAACAGAGAGCACAGAAAGATCTAGGTTGGAAGGGATCTGTGGGGTCCTTAAGTCTAATCCCCTGCTCAAGGCTCAGCGTTAGATCAGGCTGCTCAGGGACTTACCCAGCCAAGGATGCCCTAGACAATTCCATACATTGTGCCACATGCTGTATTATCCCACAGTTCCAATACCCTTATTAAAAAGGAAAACATCTTTAGCATCTTCCCCGTCTTACAGGACTTGCCCCTCAGTATGTGCTTAGAAAAATACAGCCAGTTTAAAAAAAAAAAAAAAAAAAAAAAAAAGACTTCTTGAGAAACATAAGATCTGGTTTTGTTCATCCTGAACAATGAAGATTCCTAATAGCTTTCTCAGCTGGTATCATTAATCTTAACTACATGTAGTTTGCACTGGCAGACAGTAAGTCGTAATAATGCCAGCTATGTTACAATAATTAACACCAATGTTGATTAAAGAACTGATAAAAGTCAGGGATTCCAAGAGCAGAAACTCCAGCACAAATGAAGTGGCCTCTTGCAGGTGTTCAGAGGTGTCACCAGAGATCACACAGTAGTTTCTCCAGGACCCTGCCTCACTCAGAGAAGGGGGAGTTGTTCAAACACCCCCATCTGTTCTCCTGTTCAGCGCATGACCCCAAGCCCAATTCTTTCAGAGAGCACCTGCAGAATTAAGAAGTTTAATTATTCCAGCTATCACTAGTGCTAGGACCACCCTCAGAATGTTTCACAGAACAAGTTCAAAGGATTTAGGATAATAATTTGTGATAATGAGTTCAGCAGCGAGTTCAGCTGAGGGACTCCGAAAGCCATGCTGGGCACCCTTCAAAGTGCTTTGCTAATTTGGATGCCCCGAGGCTGCTAGGACTTGGCTTTTCTCTAATATAACCAGAAGTTCTCCAGGAGATCACATCATGTCCTGGATGAGGTTCAGCTTTCATCTGCAGATGGGAACAATCACATTTTTTGCAGATCTAGACCCAGTTTTTCCTTAGTTGCCAATGGTGCCAAGTCTGGTTGATGTAATTTTCGCAGAGGAGGAGTTGGGGAAGCAGCAACAGAAACCATTTTTACCTTCATAAGGTGATCCTCTTCCTCTTATAAAAACGTTCTTATACAAACGTTCACATTTTCATTCCATGCTTTCCCATTTTAACAGTTGAATAAACAAGGTTATAGAGCCCCTAAGTGAAGGAGCCCATAATCTCTCTTGTGAAGACTGAAACGGTTTCAAAATTTGAAGATCTTCATAACCTTTTTTGGGTTTTTCAAAGTTTTTGTAGGCTAAGCTGCTCTCAGAAACCCTCTCTCCCCTCTGCAGGTAGTTATAAAGCATCAGTAAGTCACTTGCACAGTATAAATAGGGAAAAAATCCTATAAATTACCTAAAAATAATATAAATTACCTAAATATAAATTACCTAAAAATATAAAAAGGGGAAACAATCCATTCTTGTAAAACAGGTTTTTCAGCCTTTGAATTTTTGTCGTCTCCTATCTTTTCCACCTTTACAGCAATCTTTCTAAATATGTGGTCAGAAACGTTCAGTGGCACTTGCAATGCAGGAGAAACCCCTCCCCTTCCCTGGTTCCCTACTTTTAGGTGTCCTCTGAACGACTGTCCCACGGGACACAGATCCATTTTGATGTCTGAAAGCAGCCAAACCCGTGCCAGCTCGGACCAGCTCGGAATCACAACCTGCAGCCCCATGGCAACCTCCTGCCCCGTGGCAACCTCCCTCTGCAGCCCCCAGCGCTGACTTCAGGGGAGAGATTTCCCTCCCCAGCCTTCCTACCTGCCCTCAGGAACACTTTTCCACCCCCAGGACCTCACAGCAGGGCTTTGCCAGCAGAATCTCAGATACCTTCAAGGCTGAACTTCATCCTTTCCACTTTCTATGGGTTTAAAAGGTACTTTAAAAGCCTGGCTGCTACTGACCTGCAGCACCACCTCCTTTTTCTTTGCAGCCATCCTTCTGCAACAACAAGGGTCCTTGGAGCAGCGGTCAAAGCGCTGCAGATGTCCTCCAAGGATGTGAATCCCGCTGCTGGCCAACCTGCACCACAAAGAAAGCTTTTTACCCGTCTTTGCTCCTCCATCCAGGTCACAACACTCTTGGAGGGAGCCAGATTAGCTCAGCAGTGCCCAAAACCTGTCCCCCTTTGCCCCGTGAGGGTGGCAGAAGGGTCTGTGGTACCTGCGTGGTGGCTGGCAGCCTCCCAAGGCTGCTATGGCAGCGCTGGGGACGCCGGGGTGGAGCAGCAGCCCAGCCCGCCCCGCTCCCTTCTCCATGGCCGCTGTAGCCAGGAAGCTCAGCTCCGTCTCCTCCAGTTTTCCCCTCTGGAGCCCCCTTTGCTTCCTCTTTTCCTGCCAAACCTGCCCAACTCCCCTTCTCCCCCCACCCCAGCCCACCGCACACTCCCTAGCTCCGGTTTTCCGACACAGGACCCAGACATGACGTCCCCAGCACCGAGCCGAGGGGATAAGCTGCTGGTACCACTCCTAACACAGCTCAATTTTTGAAGTTTGGGGTTTTTTATCTTGTTTTTTATCCCCTGTGCTCTGCACCCCTCTGGGTGATGCCTGTTCAGGCAGAGCTGCTGCTCACCCCATCCCTTCCCACACCTGGGGCTCCAGCTGCAGACCTCAGTGGTGCTGCTTCTCCTCATGCAGCACACGATGATGCCTGGTGGCCTGGTCCCTCCAGCTGGTCGAGCTCCCCTCCTGGTTGAGGATTTGGCTTTTGGCATGTCCACCCCTGGCAACCCAAGGGGACACTGTCCAGTGCCCTCCAGGGGACATGGCAGGGCAGAGCCTGGGTAGGAGCTTCCCTGTCTCCAGTACCAGCTCAGCAGAACAAACTGCACCCTTGGGTGTCCTCAGCAACTCTCTCTTTCTGTAGAAATAAGCCTCCAGTAAAGTCCTGGTGATTTTAACCACCGCTGAAATGGTGCATAGAATCATAGAATGGTTAGAGGTAGAAGGGACCTTAAAGATCATCAAATTCCAAAGTTCCAACCCCCCTGCCCTGGGCAGGGACACCTCCCACCAGACCAGGTTGCTCCAAGCCCCATCCAGCCTGGCCTTGAACCCCTCCAGGGATAGGGCACCACAGCCATGTTTACACCTATCGTGTGCTTACATTTTAGGATTACCGAAGACACTGATACTAAACCCATTTTCTCATCTTCAAGGATCTAATCTCATGCACTTCAGTTATTCTCCTGCCTGCTGTGCCACTGCCTCAGCACCTCCATGGAGGGTCAGCATCTACTGCCACAGCTGGAGTCTGTAAAAATACATTTTAAAACATGTGAAAAGTTTGCCTTAAGAATATACTGACACGAAGATGCTTTTGAGCAGGTCACTTGGCTTCCTCCACTACTACAACACAAACCTGTGATGGGAGCAGCCTCCAAATTCTAAGTCTCTTTTGACTTTGTATGGGAGAGACTACTCCAAAGGTGGGCTGGAGGTGGTGGTGGGGACCCTGAGCATGCCAGACTCCAGGCAGAACTATTCAGTTTTTGACACATGGAACCTTTGGTAGAAGGACTACCATCCCTCCACCCAGATATAAAGGGTGGACAAACTTTGAAAACCCAATCCTAATGGGTTTTGATGAGGAGAAATGGCACAAGAACAACAGAAATCCTAGTGGTTCTTATTATATCCAGATAAACTCTTACTTGCTTTGGTTCTGCAAACAACCCTGTAATTTTCAAGATGCTGCTCCCTAAATAAAGTTGGTAACGATCCGGCCGACCAGAGAAGGGGTTTGTTCCTGCTGGGAGGCTCAGGCCAGCGGCCGTCGGTCTGCAGAGAAGCTGGCAGGGAAAGCTGAGATTTCTCCAGGAAGCTGAGAAAAAAAACCTAGATGTTCTGGTAAAGTTCTTTTTATTTACAGTATTCTTCTTTTTGTACAGACCTATAGCAACATCAAAAATTATTCACAAAGCTTAACTGAGTGTAAAAAAAATGTTCTCATCCAACAGTTTGTCCTATCAATACCTGTGGAAAACGTCAACTGTTCTCATGGCGGCAACAAGATTGTCTGAGCATTTAGTTTTTTCTGGTAGGATTTGAAGAACACAGAGACTTACTCACCTTTTTTCTGAACACCTTTAGGCACGGAAGTTTTATGGAATCAAACTCATGTTTTGCTTTTAGAAAGGTGAATCGGGGGAGGATGAGAAGAGATATGTAAGAACTTGATCTCCTAAAGGTACAAAGTGGGAGTGCAAATTTAGAAGTACAGGTTTGCATTTACAATACCTGCCTCAGAACTTTCAAGCCAAAATATATTGGATTGAATTTTAGAAATAAGACTTTGCTTCTGAGGTACTGCTATTTATCAAGTTCTCACATATTTTTACTTTCCCTTTTGTTCAAGCCCCTCCCCCCCCAAAAGTCCATCATGAAAAATTTGCAGAAGGACATTAAAAAACTGCCAGTCACTTACTGCAATGCCCGGGGAAAAAGTGTCAGGTGCTCGCTTTTATTTGTCTTTCAAGGGTGGAAGAAGTTACATGAAAGGTATATATTCTCCTTTGCAACCAAGTGATAACAGTTAGCTGATACATAGCACATTCAAATTCCAGGCCAAACTGTGGTCACATTTTCTGACACCAGTAGTTACCTTGGAAAAAAAGTAAGGCTATCACAATCTGACCTTCTGATTAGAAAGAAAAGATTAAGAGACTTATCAAAATTGGTTAGCAAAGTTACAGACCTCTCTTCCTGCTGCAGCCTTCCTGAAGTTCAGTGGAATAAAAGAAAGATTTGGTTTAAGACATCGGCTGCCGTCTTTAGTGTGCCTGTTAGTGCTATGTAAATATAGTGTCTGGAGATCCTGACTATGGAAACTGCGGTCTATACTGGAATCAGAAAGTAGACACAGGAAGAAAGCAAGAACCCTGAACTGCATGAAGGAGAGCTCCTTGCTGCCCTCATTTGTTTCTGTGCATATTTGACTGTGAAGCCACTGGGGTCTCATATTCCAGCCTAACCTTACACAGGCATCTTCATATATACTTGGATTTTTTTTTCCTCCACGCTTACAGGCACAATTTCAGGAACATATTGCCAATCTAGGCTTCTGAACGTGGTAAAATCCCATCGCTTATTATCCAGGTATCCAAATTCATGCACGTGTGTATACCTGCATATACACACACAATCCGTAGCAATATTGCTGAGCTAAAAAAAAAACCCCAAAATCCCAATTTTTCCATTCCTTCCCCGACTTAATGCACACCCAGCTGATCTCTCGTGGACATAATTTGTAAGTCACTTAACTATATCTGGAGGTAAAGGATGCAAAACAAAAGCAGTCCTTTAAGTCACTGCTCGCCAGCTCCTTCTGGTTTCTTGAAAGTGTAACTTCTGCAACGTACTCTTTGCTCTATCGATATTCGTGATCAGCAAATACTTATCACCGGTGAAATAAGCTAATCCTTCAGCAATTATCTGAGCAAGTTCTTGGCTACTAAAGCAATAGCTTATGCCTGTGATATTGCAGCCGCCTGTTCCCTTCCAGAAGAGTCATCAGTCACACGAGCTCTGAAGTATGAGCTTTTCTTCCAAGAACGTAAAGAAACCCCCAAAAGCCATCCAGTCGACCCATTCCATGGCTTTGAGGGTGTCATCAGTACCAGGTGACCTCGCATGGCAGTGAAAAACCCTTGGACCTTGTCAGTACAGAATGCGCTGCTTAATATTTGGGGTCTACTGTCTCCCTCTATTTTTCTCTTTAAAAAGGAAGTATAATGTAAGTTAAGCTGAAGTTCAGAAATGCATATATTTTACTTAAAAACATTCATCTGTTCAAAATTCAAAATAAACTTTATGGGATACAACAGTTTGGTTTTTTTTTTTAAATAACATTTCATTCAAACTGTATATAATTCATTGAAGTATTCGTACAGCAAACAATGGTTAACCCTTGAAAACCTGTAGAAAAAGATTTTCACACAAAAAAAAAAAGGAAAAAACAAAATTGAGGTCTCACACCCACACGCATTCACCCAAGCACACCCACCCACTCGAGCACACGCATCCACACACACAGGCTGCAGCAAAAAGCAGAAAATTGGAGGCCCAAAAGGAAAATGATGACTGATTGTTCTATCCGAAAGTCCAGGTAGCTCAGGAAAAAAAAAAAAAAAAAAACAAAACCAAAACCAGAAAGCCAAAACAACCCCCCAAGAGTCCTCTGAGTAAAGAAACTACCTCAAGAAAATTCTCAAGTGCACTGGAGACCTGATCATTTGAACTGTTTCTGCAAAGCAGCTCCCTGCACCTGAGAAAAATGCAGCCCAAGGTGACTTGTGCAAATATAAGGAGTCAGGAACATCTCCTGCTCTTCCTTAAGTAGACATGAGGGGTGTCCATAGATTCAATTAGTCTTTGATCATGCAAGATACTGCTGGAGTGCTGTCTTCGCCCTGCAAGAAAGGAACAACCTGTTAATTACTGGGGTTTGACTTTATTATTCACCAGCTTTATGTAGGAGATTCTGCGCTGCGCCAAAAGAGAGGGAGGATGAACAAGTGAGGTGAAAGGAAGCCCAGTGGCTGGCTCCTCTGCTCTGGAAGAATCCAGCCCATGGTACAGAAGTGCTCTACATGGGCTGTAACAGTTTAAGAATCCACCTTGCACATAAGAATAAGGTGATCTCACCAAGTACATTAGAGGTTCATCAAAGTCACCATCCCTTGAGGTATTTAAGAAATGTGTAGACGTGGCACTTCAGGGCATGCTCTAGTGCCCGAGATTGTTGGGTTGGGTTTTTTTTGTGTATGGTTGGACTCAGTGATCTCAAAGGTCCCTCCCAACCATGAAGATTCTGTGATAAACTGAGCAACTTTCAAACATGGTGGGGCTTTAGATGTATATTCAACCTCATTATCGACACATCCCATAAAAAACCCTTAAGAGCAATAATTGTGAAGCGCAATTACTTTTCTGCAATGTAGATGTACCACGAAAAGCAGGTCTTTGAGCTGAGAAATGAAAGAGGTGCCATAACTCAGAACGTACTAGAAGCACGTTAGTCCTGTCAGGAATACCGGCCCTACCAAAAACATATGACAAGGTGGAAGGGAGTCAGTGTAACACTGGAATTTATGTGATCTCACATTGTGTAACACTTTTGTTAAGAAAAAAACATCTCCCCAAAAGTCCAGGGTTACAGTTTCATCATCGCTTCAGCTAATTCAGTGTTTCCTACCACCTGAAGTGAGCTTTGCTCTTCCCTTGTCCCTCACACCTCCCAACCACGCTATCATGACCTTGACAGACTCTTCCAACATCCAATACAACTCAGCAACCCAGAGGAAGGTTTTTTTTTTTTCCTTCCAATTTTTCCACTACGTTCACAATTAGGCTGAGCTGGGATAGGGTTTACAGTGGGATTTGGTTGCCAGAAGAGACAGGAGGGACAGAGACTTGCAACAGCGATAAGCACAATCAGCTCCCCGTCTCTTCAAACCAAGGCCGAAGCATTGACAAGCAAGGCCCATTTACCAGAAAGTATTTTTACTGGTGTAAGTTTTATTCTTATTTCTCACTGTCTGAAAACTCTATATAGCTTTTCTGTAATTCTGTGAGCCTCCTTATTGATATTCCCAATTATCACCTTCATTACCGATACTTTGGCATGGATTTTGAGCAGAGAAGTCCCAACAATACAACAAAGATGTCTAAGGACACTGGGATATCTTCCATAAAAAACAAGAAACTCAAATTGAATGCGTTTTAAAACCCTGCACAGTTTTGAGTTGTGTTGTCTGTGTATGACCTCTTCCAAATATCAGATCATCTCCTTTAATTCACAAAAGAAATACGGGTTGTTACTAGCTGTGGGATAATTGCAAAAAGTTATCATAAAAAACCAGAAACTGTCATTAGCTATTTTGGGTCTATGCGTTTTAAAGAAGCCAGATGATCTGTGTAGACACTATAATATGAATAACAGAAAAGATATGTGAAAAGTTACTGTTGAGCTTAATTAGCTGAAAAGAATTTAATTGAGATAACAACAGTAGTGATCCTGTATTATCTTTTTAACTCATAGTGCTATGTGATGGTTTCTCATTGTTCCAATCCTCTGGAACTTTGTTAATAGTCCAAAGTTTATACAATATTTGAGTAACAGTGAGATTTCAGAGAGGACCCTCCACTGGTTTAGATGATCTTAAGTGTAGTTATTTTATACTGTTGAGAACTTGAGTAAAATTTGTTATTCCTGAGCAATACAAAACCTGCTATTGAAAGAAGTATTCATCACAATTTCTTCATATACCATAAAACTCAGATAAGACAGTTTTTTGGAGGAATTTCTCTATTTTTTGTATATACACATATATCTTTTAAATATATATACACATATGTGTGTGTATATATATATATATAAAAAGTATCCTTTTTTGAAATCTTTTATATATATATATATATACACACATATATAAAAGATTTCAAAAAAGGATACTTTTTAAATAAAAACCAAAGATTTCCCTCTAATATTTTTGAAGTTTTCTATATACTCACTTGTCACACAGATTTGGATCCGATGACTGACTCAATTTATGTAAAATATCTACTATTCCCATGTCTCGTAGTTTATCTTGGCGTTCTTGTGAACCTAAAACAACAAATCACATTGTTGGGAACCCCACCAAAAATGAATGTCTGCAGAAGAGAAGAAAGGAGTGGCAGCAGAAACCAGAGGAAAGGAAGGGTATGGAATGCAGTTCAGTTAGGACACAGCAATGGAAACACTCCCTCAGTTGTGGCTACTTCCCAAGGGAGCTCCAGTTTCTATTTTTTTTTTAACTCTGTGTGCATATATTTAAAGAAAAGAAAATTTTGAAGGTAAAAATATGAACACTCATTCCCTTCCCCATTTCTTCCAGCTCCATGCTGCTGCCTCCACCTGCCCTCTCCACCCCTCAGCACAAACACACAGATTTTTCTGTGCAGCACCATCCTTCAGCTCCCTCTTGGTTACCTTCTGTTGTTCCAAGCCATGACTCTTCATGACACCTTCCCCGTTCCTTCCAGTCCAGCCCACAAGTGCTTTGACTGGTTTCAGAGTCTCACTGCCCAACCCATTCAATCCATCCAAGCTGGGGAGAAGATCTTTGCAACAAATCCCCCTTATAATCCATTTATTCCCTTCAGTAAACCTGTTCCCTCCAACAGTGACTTTTCCACAACCTCATTAAGACTTGGAAGCTCTCTTACTAGGATTCTCTTCTATTCCAATTGTTTTCAGACCTTACAGAAATGCTACAGGTGAAAACCTCCCTCTGTTTGACTCTCATCAACTCCTATTTATTGACACTCTCTTCTTGCATCTCCTCCTCCTGCCCCAGAACAGCTCTCTACACTTTTCTCCCCACCACTATCACTTATTTTGTATTACACAGTGATGGTTTGGATCCCACAGTGCTGCATATGTACTGCAAATATCGATTACTATAAAACATTTGATCAGGACAGTAACTTGTATGTGCATTAGCAATGAGGCTGTCTTACCTTCTTCTTCATTCCATATGAGATTAGATATACAGAACATGGCAGCAAGCTGAAGTTTAGCGTTTGAATGACTCTAAATATAGAAAAATAGTACTTAAGTTTAGAAGAAGAAATTCAGAAATTCCCAGACTTACATTTTGGCATTCATCCTGTAATAAATAAGGCAGCGAAGTTGGGACTAAGCCTTATCTACAACTTGTCTCAAAGTCACAGCACAAGGTGCTTGAGTAGTGCTCAATCACCTCCCAAATATTTATTGATGTCTACAAGATATGCCTTTTCCAAGATCATGAAACATTTTCCATGTAGATTTGTTACAGGTATTGCTTAAATCACTGTAACATTCTTATGGAAAATAACCACTGAATTTTCCTTTTAATTAGATCCTGAGTAGAACCTCTGCCGCATAGAACCACACTACATGATTTCTTAAACACAACTGGGTATGTGAAAGTTAAGTGCACGATACTCAATAATTTTCACACCAAAATGCTAAAGTACCCTCTCTTCATTCCTGCAAAAGGCCAACGAAAACCCTTTAAAAGAGCTTCCCCTTACCATGTAGTATTTGATTTTCTGCAGGATGTCATCATTGGTCATAATCAGTTCTTTTGCTGTCGTTCCATCTGCTATATTGGCAAGTATACATAACGTCTGAAAGAGAGAAAAACTGTTATTTGGCCACAGATCACATCCCATGATTTACAGTTTCCTTGACAGCTTTGAACTTGTGACAAACAACTTCTTTAATTAGTTTTAGTCTCTTTAATCTGGAGTTTCCAGCTTCCTTGCATCTGAGGCTAATGCCAAAGAGTCAATAGCTGTGGATGAACAGCCCTGGTAAATAACAGACATTTACATATTTTAAAATAAAATGCAATATTCATTAATTCATTTCAATGAGTAAGACTTTAAGTCTCTCATGGAAATATGCAACATCTAGAAAAGATGAAATACACTGGAAAATAAAGCAGTCTATTCTGTATCGGTGCTAGGGAAAAAAAAAAACAAACCCCAAACATATCCATCTAGTTCTTCCGGCGAGGAAAAGGAAAGACAGGGGCCTATCTCCTGATCTAGCAGAGCAATAATTTGTTTTCAACAAGTCTAATCACACATCTTACCCGCAGAGATAACTCAAACTACTAACACATCTGCTTATTTCTTGCAAATTAGAGAAGCCATCCTACAGAATAACCTCGAAGCACCTAGGCCCATGTTGACACTACATGCATGTGGCATTAAGACCTGCCCAGGCAGCTTTCCTGGGTCTCAGGAGGCACTGGGAGATGCTCTACAAAGTCTTTCCCTAAAGACTGTGGAAAAACTTAAACCATCTTTTCTTGATGTGCAGGGATGACTACAGGAGGACACCGGAGAATGATCAGCACTTGTATGATGCCTGTGTCTAAGCTGCACTGCACTCAGGTCAGCAGTTGCAGAGATTTATTACTTCCAAGCTGCTAATTACATACTGATGAGCCAGTCAGTGAAAGAGATAAGCACTGTCCTGCTGGAAGTGTGGGCTCTCACATACAGACAGGCAGTACTGGATGCATGGCTTCATTCTGAGGTAAGAGCAAGCTGCTGATCACACCCCAGGGACAAGGAAAATGCTCTGTGTATAGAGGCCCCAAACCCTAAAGGCTATATTCAACCCTAGTCTACTAGCCCTTTCCAGGAGTATTTCTCAGGCACGTGGATTTGCCTCCAAAATCATTCTGAGAGCCCTGGCAAGGGAAATAACCTCCTATTGCAGTGAAGGCCATTCCTGTCACTAGAGCTTTCTCAGGATGAACTATCTTTACAAAGACACAACTGGTTAATCCTCAGCTGTCCAGAACCTAAACTTGCTATCTATTAAGAGTCTTTTGGGGTTTTTTTTGCTAATTTTGCAATTAAATAGCCAGAAAAGGCCTGTTTGCCTTCAGCCCGTTCTTCACTGAGCAGAGATTTAGAACAATCTGAATTTAGCTGTATTTTTACACTCAGTTGCCATGCTATTTGCTACCAATATCTATCCCAAGCCAAAGCAATCCTCTGGAAACTCCCACAGCTTCTTGCTGCCCCCACTGATCACCACATGCCCTTTATGAGGAAGAAACAGCGTTCTCCAGTTGACTGTCTTATCTGTCCGGAGAGTTAAGCAGCCAAAATCTGCCCATTTATCCTCTTATTTTTGTCTTAGCATCTCTGCAGCAGGTATCCTGGAATGCTGGCTCCCTTATGCTGCCACCAATCCAGGGATGCTTTTCCCTACTGGCCATTCTCCTCTTTCCATCTCCCTTTCCTCTTGCATATCACTTTTAAGTTTTAATTTGTCAAGGCACGTCCCTCCCCACTTTTTCCTGGCTGAACACTGTTTCCCTGAAAACACTGGCTTCTTTCTCTTTCCTTGTTCCTATTGTCCCCTTTTTGCCACGCAATTGCCTTAAATTCATTTCTTCTACCCTCACACATACAGTCCCCTCCTCTTTACCAAACCTACATTTTAAAAAAAAACATTTTGAATTCAATTCAAACACATTTGTAATAATCCACTGGAAAGAAGAGCGTTCTTGTAGGTAATAATCTGACAGACTCTAATATATTCACAGCATATCATAATCCCAAACAAAAATGACCTGTTGAGAAGAGCAAGTATTCTATAGCTGTTTCTTAAATTTTATTTTGCCAAGACAACATGAAACAAAAAACAGTACCTGCTCTTTGACTTCTATATTGTGCTCCCCTTCCAGAATGAGGGTCACTGCTTGCATGATTTGCTTCCCATGAGTGCTCATTATATGGTCTATGTGCTGCCAAAGCAATGAGGAGATACCATCAGTGTAACTTTCCAGACAAAGAAGGGACATTCCTACTTGAATTACTCTAAGTAGAGAGTAGCAACACTGCACAAAGACCCTAGCTCCTAGAGAGATCTCCCAAAACCAAGAACTTATCACAGCAGAAATGCTTCATAATATTCCTCTTCATTTGAAGCCTGGTCTTGTTTGAGAGGACATGATATGGGCCTTGGTTCTGATTCTACTGTCACCTGTAGAAAAGACACTGGTTTCCCAGTTGCATGGAGGCCAGTCTGAAGACTGAATCCTGGTGGACCCGAGCTCTAAGGATGATGCTGCAGTTAGAAAGAACCACTTCTCTCCTGATAACGGGGGAATATCAGAGATGGGTAAGAAAACTGAGGTTTCTTATCTCGTATTTGCTGCTCTTATTGGAACACTATGACCAGGTCTGATATTCACATTTGAGAAGTCTGGGAGGGTTCAGAGAAATAACCCATATACATTATTCATCATCTAGGAGAACTGTCCCAACTTAAGAGACTTACAGGTAAAAAGGTCATTTGATCACAGACTATAAACACCTAAACTAGAATAAAATTGATCATTAGGAGTAACAGAAAAAGATGAAACTAGATGTACTGGAATAACTGATATAAAACTCCAGAGTGAAAGCAAACAGCCACCAGAGATTACCAGCACATGGCACACTACAATTTTTTAAGATGTTAGGGATTCTTGTGGGACTTCTTAAAATTGCTAATAACGAGACTTCATTCAAAAGCTGCCGGATGAGTTATTCTGGAGTGAATTTTGGGTAGAGAATGAGAATGGTTGGTTCTGGCTCTAAAACAGACTACAGAAAGTAGGTGAAGCTGGGACATAGTTTCAAATGAAGAACACCTTAAGTGATAATGAGACTCTGCTGTCAAGAGCTCGGGGTGAATTTAATGAATGACTGGTTATTAAATATCTTTTCACATTAAGACAGAACTAATTTTCTATGAAGCTTATTGAGACTCAACGAGTACAAATATCAGAAGATTTTTTGCAGTGACCTTTTTATGGTAGAAACACAATACGTGATAAATGCACAGTAGAGGCTTCGTGGTTTTTTTCCCCCACAAAAATGTTGGCTTGCCAAATGTTTGCTGCATGTTTTCCCTCTGTTCTTCACAGGGGATTACCCCTTTCTTTTCCTCCACCAATATCTCTTTCTCCCTGTCAAAAACAATTCATGGGCTTACATTTTCAAACCATTTTATTTCAGTGTGTAAAATGAACGTATGCATTTTGTAAGTGCACAGTCCCACAGTCAAATTCAAAAAGCCAGTAGTATCCATATAGTTGGATAAGAACAGAAATACTTCAGGTGTCAAGAAAGAAGAAACACAGGTATCCTTAATATATGTACCTCTCCACACATTGACTCAACAGTGCAACCCTCCTATTGTTGTTCTGGACAAGTTTCACAGAAAGATGGTTAGGAAAATAATTTTGCTGAAAGCTAAATGCAATGGATTTGAACATTAAATGTAATTGTCTGGTTCTATATTTGATAATAATTACAAAGGACATAGAGATTTCTTTCAAATCCTTTCTTACACCGATTTGGTTACAGACACTTGGATAAATCCAAAGGCCTCAGTTTTAGCAATATCTGGAACATTAATCTTAAACAGAAAAATAACTTGTCTTACAAAAAAGATTGAGAAATCATTTGTATTGTCTGCGTGTTCAATCAGCTTTCAGAAGAAGGTCTGTTTGCAGCTCTACTTACTGGGCGAGTAGACAGAAGGTTCCTGAGCAGCCCCAAAGTTTTCATCAGAACATTTACATCGGAATCAGAAAGCAACTGGAATAACTGCTCTGTACTCAGACCTCGTAAGATGTCTGATTTGATCTTCTGTTCCGCCTGAAATGCCATATTCTGGAAGAGAGAGAAATTTTGTGCTTGATTTTTTTACCTTAAACCTTGGGCTTTCACTCTTTTAGCAGACTATTACCTGCAAGCTTATATCCTTGCTAAAATTAATCTTACAAAGGTTATAATTTATGAGGAACTGCTACAGAGTGAATAAAATTTCCACACAATCTTACAGCTGACCTGGTTATTACCTGCTTTTCTTTGTCCCCTGGCATGCTACCAACGCTACTTCACTGTCTCTCTGAACGATCTTGGCAACCAAACTGATATCAGAACTGAAAAGTTTATTTTATTTTATGGACTAACTGATGAAGTGTTTTAGGCTGATATTGTTTTGCTTCTGTAGTTAGGTGGAAAGACAAGCCAGATTTCAGCTACGTCATTTTTAGTAACAACTGATGAGTTCTTTAAGTTACATTCACAAACTTTTAAAGCAGCAAAATCACAAGCAGTATTTAACCAGGGGGGTCTACTTACCATTAAAGCCCAAATGCCATTCACTCGCAAGGCAAGATTTTCACTCTGTGTTAAACTACATAGAAGTTCTATGGCTCCTGATTCTAAAATAGGCTAAAAATTAAGAGGGGGAAGAAAAAAAGAAATCTTTAAAACACTACTTAGACTTATTATGAAGAGGGGGAAGAAAAAGGAAATCTTTAAAACACTACTTAGACTTATTAGACATATATACAAATGTAAATATAAAACAAAAAAGTCTTGCTTGTATCTTGTTTTTGAGTTTACAACATGCCTAGTCCACTCACACGATCTGGCCATGCCATACCCTATATTCATGAGCATTAAAAGGAAGGTTTCTATGAAAAAACTCAGGTCAAGACAGCTTTACCCTCGTGTGTATCCGTGTATGTGTACACATGTACATACACAGTCATACATGTGCACACATATGTATATATATGTATATACACACTGCTGTGATACTATACACACATCTGCCACATTCACACAAGCAAATCGTTTTTCCCCAACTCAGGACTGCTCTCCAAAAGCCATCTTCTTTGAGCAATCACATCTTTTAGGGTATCAAGTGGGACGTACATGACACTGAAGAGGTTAAGGACAATGAAAGCTACTTGCTATCTTTCTTGACATTTAGTCTTTGTCTTTAGGACTCAAGACAAACTAAAATCCAAGCCAAAAACTTCAGCATAACAAAGAAAACTGGAGACTGTTGTTGAGGATCAGATTAAAATGCAAAACCTTTTAGTATATCATATTTAAATGACAGGAAACATAGAAACTCATGCACCTTTTCTTTCAAACTGATTAATGTAAGAAAAGTTAAGTTTGGAACCACTGCTTTCGAGTTGAACTCAAGTTGAAGCACTACTTTTACCTAAGACCTGAAGAGCTCATGCACTGAAAGGACTGGTACTAAAGCCCACTGCAGGGAGGTTGGAACTCTATGATCTTTAAGGTCCCTTCCAACGCTAAAGCCCACTGCAGGGGGGTTGGAACTCCATGATCTTTAAGGTCCCTTCCAACCCTAACCATTCTATGATGCTACTGTTCTATGATTCCTCCAATGACTTATGCTGCTCTAGTTTGCAAGGTGTTCCTTTATTCCAGAAGTTACAGCTTCAAAAGCAGTGACTAATTGAACATAGCTGAGTTCTGGGGAAGTTGTGTGGTTTTTTAACCTGCTCAAGTGCTGAATTAATGAGCAAACAGGGATGTGTGGAAAAGGCTGCACTTTGTAGGAGGAGGCCCATGTCACTAAAGAGCAGTGTGACTGTCATGGAGCCAGGCACCTGCAGTTTGTGCCAAAGCTCCCCTGCTCCTACGTGTTTGTGCACTGCAATAAGCTGAATTGGGTCTGACTTAGCTCTTTCACAGGGTGAAATACAGATCCACTTCAGCTTTTTACAGGGTGAAATACAGATCCACTTCAGCTTTGTTTATTACTGAAAACGACTGGTAGTTTACATACAATTTTCAAAATACCATGCAGAAAAAAACAAGGCAATAATATGAAATGAAGATGAGATGGCTTATGTTGTTTATTACTGAAAACGACTGGTAGTTTACATACAATTTTCAAAATACCGTGCAGAAAAAAAAAACCAAGGCGATAATATGAAATGAAGATGAGATGGCTTATGGATGCTTTCAAATCAGACATTTCTAAGTATTCCTTTGTTTTGCATAAGCAGTATTTTCTTTTGGCAAGGATGTTTTTCAAATGAACCATGTGCCCCCACCAGAAAATTTGGTATTTCAATCAATTTGAAGTGGAAACACTATGCTGAGTGTGACCTCCAGTATGAAGAAGAAAGCCCATGGGCGTGTGAACTGTGCTTGGTGTTATTTCAGTTAATTTTCTGTCTCACAGACATGACTAAACCCACCAAGATCAACTGATTAAACCAAGTTAATCCAATACGTAGGAGCCCACACATACCAAATCTTGCAACCATTTTCTGTAGTTAAGAAATATTTAAGACTTAGGGAATAGTTGCATTGCTATGAAGTATTAATACATGTGTAAGATCTGTATGAAATACAGACATTGCAGAACTCAAGAACAGATATCCTGTGTCATTCCTTCAGAACAATAAAACCCACAAGACTCAGCTATGGTGGCATTTTCAAGATTACAGCAGTAATTCTTTAAGACACCGGATCATATTGCCAATTATCAGTTTGTTTTCTTCTTGCTTATGAATTTTTTAGGTAAGTAGACAAGTAAAAAACTCCAAAATTTCATGACGACTACTTTTTAGATACTACATTTAACTATTCAACCACATTTAACTGTCACAGCACTGTAAAAAGGTATTTTTTTATTATTCACAAGCTATCAGTGCTACAGTCTGCCTAATGTGGCAGCTCTAACACTCCCAAGCAGTGGCTACCAATGAAGACACTTTGATGCTTATTGAACAATTATATAATGTAACTTTTGTCTATTACCCCTTGACTACTTTTTAGATACTACATTTAACTATTCAACCACATTTAACTGTCACAGCATTGTAAAAAGGTATTTTTTTATTATTCACAAGCTATCAGTGCTACAGTCTGCCTAATGTGGCAGCTCTAACGCTCCCAAGCAGCGGCTACCAATGAAGACACTTTGATGCTTATTGAACAATTGTATAACGTAGCTTTTGTCTATTACCCCTTCTTGTGTGTGGGGAAATACTCACCTCCTTGCTTGGAGAGAATTCCAGAAGAAGATTGCATAGCGTGGAAGATGCTACTACGAGAATTTCGTTTGGAGCATTCTGTAAAACCTGCAGTCACAAAGGGGAGAGCAGGGAACCTCCGTTAACAAAGCAGGATGACAAAGGGATAATTTTGAAATGGAATAGCTGTGCCTATGCTGCACTTTGATATTCTGTACTTTAGGAGATGCTCTGATGCCAGCAGCGCAGATCCAGACCTACTCATTCAACTCAGTGTGATAATACGCATCACACGACAGGCTGGAGCGAGGCAAAGTCACTTCACAGAAGCCAGATTTGAGAGCTTTTAGGTCCAATTGAAAAGAAACAGATCCCCTCTGCAACACGTACATGTGCTGGCAGCTGGCATTTGGCTCTGCAGCCATTCTCTCAGCAGAGAGCAGGCCGTGTCCTGCAGTGCACCTCTGGGGCATGGTCTACAGAACAGTGGAAGAAGCTCCAGGAAGAGCCTCCTCAATATTTCTCTACACAGCAAATTTCCTCACGACCATCCTTTCAGACAAGCAAGTAGCCTGGAACAAGTTCCACTCTCTCTTATATGTGCCTGGATCTCCAGCGGGACCAATCCAGGCCATTCTTAAACCCAGCATCTCCCTTGCATGTTCTGAGAAAACTCAGCGAGAAGACAGGCATGGAGGATACAACTGCTCCTCCAGCAAAGACTGGGGGAAGCAGTTGTTCTGAACCACTTTTTATTTCACAGCAGTGAGCAAACTGCAAATATGAACAATTACTGCATTTACAGTGGCTTGCACTGAACTACACAGAGGTAACTCATATAATTTTAGACATTATTCTTCCATGGCTTATACAGATATATACGCCTGGGGAGAGAGGAAGGACTTACATAGTGATTAATCTAGACTGAAAATTAATTTATTTTTAATGGACTGGGCACTGATGAGGCCCCACCTTGAGGGCTGTGTCCAGTTTTGGGCCCCTCACTACAAAAAGAGACATTGAGGGGCTGAAGCAGGTCCAGAGAAGGGCAATGGAGCTGGTGATGGGTCTGGAGAACAAGTCTTGTGATTCCTCACCACAAAAAAAAAAAGATATTGAGGTGCTGAAGCAGGTCCAGAGAAGGGCAATGAAGCTGGTGAGGGGTCTGGAGAATAAGTCCTATGAGGAAAGGCTGAGGGAGCTGGGGTTATTCAGTCTAGAGAAAAGGACGCTGAGGGGAGACCTTATTGGTCTCTACAACTACCTGAAAAGAGGGTGTAGAGAGGGTGAGGATATTAAGAAAAATTTTGACACTGAAAGGGTTATCAAGCCTTGGAATGGGCTGCCCAGGGAAGTGGTTGAGGCACCATCCCTGGAGGTGTTCAAAAGACGAGTTGACATAGTGCTTAGAGACATGGTCTAGTGATGGGTTTTTTAGCAGTTAGGTTGATAGTTGGACTAGATGATCTTAAAGGTCCCTTCCAACCTTGACAATTCTATGATTCTATCATGAAACTGTAGAAAAAAGTAGGCCCATACTTTAAGGCCTCTAATTCATGCAAGCAACATAAAAGGCTGAAGAAGTTTCTTGGCCTGCAGCCAACAGGATGGCCAGAGAGTGTACTTCAGCTAGTGAGTCATGGTTTCTTAATTGCATAACTTGTGAGAATTAGAACATCAGCAGAACAGAGAAAGTCATGCCTGAATAAAATGTCACCGGGTAGGTATGCCCACCAGGCATCCACCTTGTACTGAAATATCTCTATCTACAGAAAGGCACACAAATTGAACAGACACCATATCCTCCTTCAGTGGAACATAACACCTCAGTAGTTGAGACTTGACTTTTCTCTACTTACCTTCATTAAAGGTTTCCATACAGCATGATCCTGAAAACTTGTCCTGAGTCATTTCATGTGACTCTCTTGGCAATTCTCATGGATGTCAATACTGCCCAAGCTTTCAGGCTTCTTACTAGCAGCCTTTGTTCTCCATTTTCAAGGTCTAAAAGATGTTGAAACTGAGAAATTAGTTTATCTATCTGCACTTAATGACAGTCACGCTACAGGATGATATGTACCTTACACACTTTGATCTCATGTTTTAATCTTGTGGATAATTGCATTATATTGAAATGTATTTTTTTAAAGGTCCTCCAGCTTCAGTTTTAGAATCTCCAATGAGATCTAAGACGTAGACAATAACAGGAGAAAATGCAAATCTAAATTCTCTTGTTGGGCTTATGGATGAAACCTGAACTGTGCCATCTAGTCTGAGCCTGAAAGTAAAGGATGCATAGTCCTTCTAGTGCCCTATGTAAACTTCAGGCATGACTTAGCCTCACTCCCCCATCACTTAAAGAAACAAAAAACACAACCTAAAATCAAGCATGGATCACAGTCCTCTTTGCTGCTGCTTGGCTTTTGTTGATTGATGACTCTCTTAGGAGAAGGTCGTGGAATTTTGATTTCTAGGTATATTTTATTATGATTCTACAGAAAGGCACACAAATTGAACAGACACCATATCCTCCTTCAGTGGAACATAACACCTCAGTAGTTGAGACTTGACTTTTCTCTACTTACCTTCATTAAAGGTTTCCATACAGCATGATCCTGAAAACTTGTCCTGAGCTGCTGTACAGAACGGGACAAACTGTGCAAACATCTATAACAGAAAAGAAACCCTCATTGTGAAACCCACACACTCACATATACACTACTGCAATATATACATTGCTTCTACACAGAGAGCCAGCCTGGAGTTTGATAATTAGTAGACTGTAAATGGCAAAAAGGAAGTATCATACCAGTCCAGGATAATTCTCCTTCACCCCCAGTAAATTTTCCAGTGGTAGAAACGACTTCAGATTAACTTTTGAAAAATTGTCAGAAATTCTAACAAGTTCAGCACTAGACTTTGATAAGACAAAAGCATTTGTATGAATCAGAAAAGCCTCCTACCTGACTGCAGCTAACCGCACCTTGATACTGGATTCAGACAAGCCATTAACAATACGGTCCATCATATTTTCTGTCTCAATGATCTGAAGCAAAAAGGAATTAATGTTATAGGAGTGAAATAGTATGAGCATTCATGGTTTGTCAGGTTTTGTCTGCAACGTTTTAAACATTGCATATAAAAACCCTAGCTAAAAACAGCAGGCCATATTCTCTTCCCAGATTAAGCAGAAAGTAGCATGTATCTGCATACAATTTAGAAAACCATCTACATATTATGCTCCACTACTGCTTTCAAAATGATTTTATTGATCAGCAAGGAACAAGAAGGTTTTTTTTATATATATATATATGAATGACACTTAATGCTGTATTAAAACAAAAGAGTGCATGTGTGGGTGAACACAATATATACAAACTACGGACTGGGGACATGTGGTAGAGCTATCTGGAAAAAAATAAGTAGTAGTTGATAAACCATATTTAGTCACAGCCAGCACAAGCACTTAAGAAAGTTAATACCAAGGTGAAAGATGGCTTTTGTATAATAAATCAACTTTGTCAAGTACACACACCCACCACTAATTAAAAACAATGCTTTGATATATAAAAGAAGAATTGTTACTAGCAACTAAAGAAGTTCATCCTGCAACAAAACAGAAGTTTATGGGTTTGAATTCTAGAGATCCTGAATGGTTCCTCCACTGATAAACCTTTCTGCTAGTTATCTTTTCAACACTGTGTTTTCCAGCCTCCTTCTTCTCCACATCTTTTTTCCTTCTGTTTTTCCCCTTTAAGCAGCAAATAAACTCAGAAAATTTCCCCACCTCCTGTACTTGCCACGTTTGACATAGCAACTCCACACTTCATTTAAAAACATGCCACTTTTAATCATTCGTTGTTTAATTTTCCTCCCTTTCCACACATAAATTTTTAACTATATGACTGCTCCAATCAGCCAATTCCTTTCCTGTGATGTTTGAAGAGAATTTGTTCTCCTTCACACCAACTCCTTTGTTATGACAGTGCAAGCCTCCTCGGTCACTCCAGAAATCTTGACTTTGTTTCCCCAATATGACTAGACATTCCAGGGTTTATTTTTGAAAAAGCATTGGTTTTATAACAGGACACATGACAACAAAGGCAAATTCTTGCACTGCTTTTCAGTCTGTCAGCTACATCTGATTGCTAACATTTTTCACAGGCTCACCTTTTTTCGGATATCTTCATCATTTGCTCCCAGGGAAGCATAGAGCTTGAAAGCAGCCTGGCGCAGCTCATGGGCGTGCTTCAAATCATGGTCAAGCTATTCAGATAAAGCACAGATATCAAATTTAGACACTGAAAAATTACAAGTGGGATATTCTTATTTGTTGTAAACTAGTGCTTATCTACTGGGGTTTTCTCTACCACAGCCAGGGCAGCCAGAAACAAAAAGGAACTGCTGCTCCATTGCCTGATGTCTACATTGACCAACTGAACACAACCACTGAAGGTAATAATATGGTTAATTTCTCTGCTGAGTTACAGCAGATAAGTAGGTCTGCTGAGATAAGTCAACTTAAACAATTTGAAGCCAAACCACTTCTATAAAGTTATGACTCTATCCAGACTACATTCAGGCAAAAAACTTTTCTTATTTACCCAACAGAAACTTAGAGGATGAAGTCAGAAGTGAAAAAATTGGGGCAGAATCAAAGGAAGTTTTATTAAGAGAAATGAAGCAAAAGAACTCTGGAACCTAAGACAGTCTCTACATCACAGGACCTCCATCTTAACCTTAAGGTAGATGTTAACTTCCAACTTCTGCTGTAAAGGCACCAAAGCAGGGTGCCAGCTGGCTATGAAGTTTCTGGAAGGTAACTCCTCCACACAGGTGCCAGAGGGGTGAAGTAAGAGTGATGCACCACTGGATACGCTGCTCACAAACTGGGAAAAACTGCTTGGGGGGGATGATAATCACTGGGAGCACTAGCTATGGAGATCATAAAATTGTGGTGTTCAAGCTCCTGAGAAAGACACGGAGCAGAGCACAGAGTCTTGACATCAAGAGAGCAAACCTGGAGGAGCACCTTGGCTTGTTCAGCCAGGAGAAGAGAAGGCTGAGCTCAGACCTAAGAGCAGCCCTCCAATATCTACAGGGAGAACATGGAGCCAGACTCTTTACAGAGGCGCACAGCAAGAGAAGGAGAGACAATAATTAAACTGAAACAGGGGAGGTTCTTACTGGATATAAGAAATAGAAATTCACTATTAGAACAGTCAAATTTTGGGGCAGATTGCTCAGAGAGGTGGTTTAATCTCCATTCTTAGCAGTTTTCAAGAGCCAAGTGGACATAGCCTTGAGCAACCTCATCTGAGCTCAGCATGGACCCCGCTTTGAACAGGAAATTAAGACTTTCAGATCTTCCTCATTTTCTTTCCAATGAGAATGATTCTATGATTCTGACTGCACTCCAAACTCCATACCAAAGGATTCCACAAAACGATGCAATATTTAAAAGCCTACACAAAATGCCAGAAAAATGCTAGCACTAAGCAGCAAAGCGCTGAAATAAAAGAACTGTCAAAAATTAAGCTGTATGAGTAATTCTTTCTGATGCAGCTGTATTAGAGCAGAATGTATTATATCATTGTGAAAAATATTGAAAACAGACAAGTAATCTGTTTGGCAGAGTCCTCAACTCGTGCAGTTTTTACCTTACAGGGTGTAATTCAAGGCATTTGGATTCAAAGCAAGCACCCTGGCTTCCCAGCTGACTGTTTTTACAGACTTTCTGCACACTCAAAGCAATGTCATAATATTTATAACTGCCCCACTCACATTTGGAACCTAATCAGTTTTTGATCCTACAGCCATTACTCCCCAATCAGCTGCTAAACTTCATTCTGCTTATTTAAATTTATACTGCAACTACTTTTTTTTTTTAAATATTTTCATTTAAATAGAATTCAAGGCAGCTCTATACGTATAATCAACCCCGTTCTATAAAAGTCTGAGAAGTGAGTCTACCTCTTGGGCCACTTTCAGAGAAAACCCAAGGCTCTGTGATCTAGTTTTTTGGGGGACTTTTCTAAAAATCAGACTCAGAGGGAAAGGGAACAGGCAATGGATATTTCCTTATGTGGGATATCAAAACCATCTTGCTTCTGAGGCTGATTGATCCACTAGTGCTTTGGAAAGTGTATGCAAATTGTAAAAAAACCATGTTCAAAGATGAGAACTCCTAGTACAACACCTATGAAACTAAGTCTCCAAGGTATATCTGGTTTCTGTTTATCCAACCTCTTGCAAGTGCAGGTAACTAATAATATGAAACGTTACACAAAATCCACTTGTTTTTCTGCTTAAACAGAACAGAGCTATCTCTGAACTTAAGATTTTTCACAAAACTGACCTAAGGATTTAAATTGATTTCTCAGCACATGGACTATTATCTCTTATGAAGCTGAAAATGCACTGAAGCCTTTTAAACTCTGCAATGGAGAAACATGATAGATGTCTCATTCTGGGTTATCTCTTATGAAGCTGAAAATGCGCTGGTTAAGGTAAGCCTTTTAAATTCTGCAATGGAGAAACATGATAGATGTCTCATTCTGGTACTTCTGGAAAATGTGATGAAACTTGGTGAAGTTATATTAAACTACCCATGGCCCACCTCTATCTTGGGTTCTGGAAAATGTGATGAAACTTGTATGGTGAAGTTATGTTAAACTACCCATGGCCCACCTCTATCTTGGACACAGACTAGCAGCATCCTTCTTACAGGAGTCCAGATATACACAATGATTTTTGGTTGGATAATACAGTCTCCAGAAAAAGCAGTGAGTGAGCAAAGACTTGTGGACTACATGCATCAGGAATCAAGTCCTGATGGACCTCTGGTCACCTTTCTAGTGAGGAACTCAGACATAAGGTTTAAAATAGAATATAAAAGAAATATCCTGAGCCCATTTATTATTGGTTTTGCACATCTGCAAAGCTTCAGAACTGGGTAAGAAAACATACCCTCTTGATATCAGTGATTGCACTCACGGAGCTGGGATACTTGAAGTAGTCAGCAAGCATGACAATGAGGTGGTCGGTGATGCTGGCAATCCTCTGGAGCTCCACATCTGTTTCAATCAAATAGGCCAGCGTTTCTGCCCCTTCTACTCGCTCCTCCAGCAGTCTTTCCTTACTGCACATCCGAACCAAACATGGCAGAGTCTGAAAAGTTAAAAAACAAGCAAACAAAGCCACCATTTAGTGCAGCTAAATCCATAAAGAAGCTCACAAAAAAAAATAATTAAAAAAAAAAATCAAACAGCTATCCTAGAGCAACTCTCAACAACGTTCTTTAGATGGTACCTTTAGACAAAACAATTTTAGTGGTTTTAAAGACTACAAACACAGAGAAATTGTTCGGGCGTTACTAATTACACAGCAGGCTACTTTCAAACCAACTTCTCATGCAGTCAAAATTAGTCCGTGTGAATGCAATGTTTAGAAGTGACCATGGTGAAAGTTTCGCAAAAGCTTTAAAAAAAATAATCCCCTCAAGAGTTCATATTTGTACAGGTTTGTTCTCACTCCACACAAGAACCAAAAGTACCCACGCTGCCCTCAAGAAGGACTTGACCCCTGTTCCTCCTTTGTGATCTAGGATTGACTAATGCAGTGAAAAATAATCCTGGGGCTTCCTTGACCCATGCTGGCTGCCAGGAGCAGCAGGGAAGGGAGGACCCTATTGGGTCAACCAGAAATGAAGTCCACTTGGAAACCAGGTCCATTCTGCTTTACCCTGACACACACCCCTACCTTGGTAGGGTAACACTTTTATCATACTTGCTCTAAATATTAAAAACAATCAAGTCTTTCTTTATCTGAAGCTCAATGAAAGGCACTTCACCCTGGAAAGACCAGTTCTAGGACTCAACACCTTCACTCAAGCCTCTCTGAATGTAAGTATGAAAATAGATGAGGAATAATATCAAGGTTTTTGCTTGCATTCCTCCGCTGACTTCAACAGAACTATGCGAGTTAGAAAACATTCCTCAGAGTTATGTTTTGGGGGACCTGAAATAACATCTAACCACTGACCATTCAAATGGTTAAATAGATCAATATCTTCATTCCATGGGTAAGGAAGCAGAGTTACAGGACTTGCCCACTTTGATTTAAAAAGTAGATACCACAAGGATTAACATCTAATCCTGCACCTAAGCCAGGGAGGCAAAGCACCTCCTCTCTGTGTATCCATCACTTAAGATATCAGATAAGACTTTCAGCCTAAACAGTTGAAAAATGGTTGAAACAGCAGACACACCTAAGGACCTTCTGCTTTCTTAGCAAGTTAGGCAGAGCTCTTTAAAAGCGAAGACAGCTGCTGAGGGTTAGTAAATTTAAGCAGCTCTCAGAAATCTCCTCATTCCAAAAGTGACATTTCTAGGACCCCTGCAAATTTGTTCAAAAAATTTTCTTTAAAACCTTCAGTCATTTAATTAACTTTTAATCTGTAATATTCACAACCATAACCTAATGATCAAACATCACCAGATTAAATTACCAAACTCACATAAGGTCTATTAAAGCATGAGACAAGATGAACACAAGCTCTCCAAAACCAACATTCAGGTTGATGAAAAAAGAATACAAGGAATTCCATGTCTAAACCACAATGATATTATACTTCCCAATTCTTTCCAAGGTCAAATGGCCTGACATGAGCTATTTCTTGGAATTCAAGGGCTAGATATCGTTAAGTCACTGGCTGCAAGCCCCCAAGAAACACAAATGTCATAGCTTTCAACTTTTAGCAATTACATCTGTTTAAAATTAAACAAAATCAAGAATTCTGAAGGGCACATTTTAACTGTTCCATTAGACCTACGGGTCAGCACCATGTAATTAATACAGAGGAGTAGGGGACCGTATTAGGGTAGTAGATGAAGAACCACAAAGCACACCTGACCTTTTGTGGTCATCAGATAGAAGCCTGAAAATGGATTGTAAAGATGGAATACTTAATTCACATGGTATCACTGGGATGCATCACGGTTATCTGGACAAATGGTCACTTTTATTATTAGAATTCCAGAAAAATAATTTATCTTCCAAGCAAATCCATTATTTATCAACCTCCTCTGCCTTCTCCCAATACTAACTGATTTTATTTTTTCATGTTACAAGCCAACCCACTGCTCAAGCTGAGCAATGAAAATAAATCAAAAACATTTTAGAAACACACATCCCTGACAGCCCTCCAACCAAAGAAAGTTTGATAGCAAAGGGTCAAAGTTCTCTTCAATAATTTCTGAAAACTAAAGAGGATATTGCTTCGTTTTAGTTCACAAGAGGTCAAACAATTTGTAACTGGATTTACCACAGACTGAGACAGTGTGTTATCTTAAAACTATGAGCTCCTGGAGTGACCCCAGAAGAAGAGAAGTAGTTATATGAGTTGTTAACAAGAGGGCATGGTTCCATGTCTTCCTTGTGTCCTTGCTCTTCTGCCTACTCTCAAGTATTACAACAAATTTTAGTCCAAAGTTTAAACAATTTATTTGCGCAGAAGGGGCTTCTATAAGAAAGTGCTCCTGTTGCTACAGGCTGGCAAACACGTGGTTTGAAAGGCCTGCCATTATCCATCCAGCCCGTGTGGCAGGGCATCTGTAGCTCCACACAGCTGGCAGCCAACTACCAGCAATAACCTGCCTTTGCCTACAGCGGTGGTTCCCCCATTTCTTCTCCCCAGAGCAGAACAGGTCTGGAACCTGCACATCCCGACCAGGGCACGTCCTGGGGTTAAGCAGAGAGGATTTCTGGAGGGAGAACATTTTCAAGAGAAGAATGAGGTTTGCAGGAGCAAGGTTGGGAGCGTGGAATTGTAGCCCTCAGTTTGCAGGTGTTGTAGGCAGAAATAAGAGAGGCAGGGGAATTAGGAGTGTCAATCAGCTAAGTAGGAGAACGATGGAGAGGGATGCAGCTTGGCTTCCGTACTTGCAGTAAGACCAGATGCCACTCACCAACACTGGAATGAATTGCATTTTGGACTTACTCGTGTAAAAAGACAGGAGGGACAAGCCTTTGCCTCAGCCAACATATGAAGTTTTCATCTGTCATTACCAGGGATGACGGATATTCTGGAACCTGCACATCCCAACCAGGGCACGTCCTGGGATTAAGCAGAGAGGATTTCTGGAGGGAAGACATTTTCAAAAGAAGAATGAGGTTTGCAGGAGCGAGGTAGGTTGAGAACGTGGAATTGTAGCCCTCAGTTTGCAGGTGTTGTAGGCAGAAATAAGAGAGACAGGGGAATTAGGATTGTCAATCAGCTAAGTAGGATAATGATGGAGAGGGATGCAGCTTGGCTTCCGTACTTGCAGTAAGACCAGATGCTACTCACCAACACTGGAATGAATTGCATTTTGGACTTACTCGTGTAAAAAGACAGGAGGGACAAGCCTTTGCCTCAGCCAACATATGAAGTTTTCATCTGTCATTACCAGGGATGACGGATACCAAATTCCCCTAACAAAAGCTGTAGATATGCCAGACTCTACTGCCATGGACACCGAAAGGAATGAATATGTTTCTCATGTAAAAAGACAGGAGGAACAAGCCTTTGCCTCAGCCAACATATGGAGTTTTCATCTGTCATTACCTGGGATGATGGATACCAAAATCCCCCTAACAAAAGGTGTAGATATGCCAGACTCTATTGCCATGGACACCGAAAGGAATGAATATGTTGCCTTTCACTGAATTTCACTGAATTTTTAGAGTTGGAAGGGACCACAGAGATCATCTAGTCCAACTCCCCTGCTGAAGCAGGATTGCCTAGAGCTTGTCAGAGCATGTTACTCAGGAGCATCCAGGCGGGGCTTGAAAATCTCCAAAGAAGGGGACTCCACACCCTCCCTGGGCAGCCTCTTCCAGGGCTCCGTCACCCTCACCGTGAAGAAGTTTTTTCTCATATTTGAGTGGAACCTCCTATGTTCCAACTTGTGCCCGTTGCCCCTCGTCCTCTCACTGGGAACCACTGAAAAGAGTCTGGTTCCCTCCTCCTTCAACCCACCCTTGAGATACTTGTCAGCATTAATAAGGTCTCCCCTCAGCCTTCTCTTCTCCAGGCTAAAGAGTCCCAGCTCTCTCAGTCTCTCCTCATAAGGGAGATGCTCCAATCCTTGAATCATCTTTGTTGCCCTTCACTGGACTCTTTCCAGTAGTTCCCTGTCCCTCTTGAACTGGGGAGCCCAGAACTGGATGCAGTATTCCAGTTGTGGCCTTACCAGTGCAGAGTAGAGGTAATATGTAAGAGGCCTTATTGCAGTATCTCAAATACAACCTACCCTTTCTCCAGCATTACCAAAAGGCAGGACTTAGGGACAGTTCTTGACACTCTGGTGAGAGTTCACTTTAAAATGTAATCTAGCAGGAGGCATCAAGGGTTTGCAACAGTCCACAGTGAGAAGAAACTCATCAGTAGGCTTTGGTGGTGAGAAGTACTTGTTGCTTGAAGCAGTACCCAAATCCCTGCGCAGTGCCCCAGACTCTCAGCACATGCCATGGTCACGCACACACTTAGTAGTTGTCTGTCCTCAAGAGGATGTGAACACCACAGAGGGGCCTTCCCAGCCAAAGACAAAGAACTCCCATACAAAGTTACTGGCTCCCAGATCACACATCACCAAACCCTGACAACGACTGCTTTGCTGATTAGACCCTTCACTCACCCGACTCACTCCAAGAACACAGCTCGTCTTCTCAATCCCCCAACAGGGGCACGTATGGGGAAAACATTATTTTTGCAGCCATTTAAATTGCATTTCCTTACGTCTGAACTATGTGTTGTTCTCTGGAAGGAAGGATGCTAAAAGCACACTAAAAGCTTTGGAGTCTGCCAGACTGCTACAGTAATTATCAAAGAATGCAAACATGTTTTCTTATTGCATTATTACGGTAATACTTCAACAGCTCATGGAGAAACAAGCAGTGTTAGTAATATTAGCTCATCTCTGGCCGACATGCTTGCTCATCAACAGCCTGTTTGTTTTTTCCCTTTTGATCAGCTGTAGAAGTGTAACTATTAAGAAATTACATTCCTATGGTATTTTATGAAGTTTCCTTTTCTGAATTTCCATATAAAGTCACATGCAGTATAAAAATCAAATCCAGTATTTCATCATGACAGCTGCTTTTTTTTTTTAATATCAGATTTCCCTAGCCAAAGTATGAAAAAGACAAATGTACAAAAACATTGTGAAACCTGAGAAATCATCTGCTTGTGACAGACTCCACATATAGATTGTGCAAGTATTCTGAGGGTAGTCTTGTGAAATAAGCTTTTGAAAGACAAACCAGTGCCACGTTCATGTACAGAGACCGAGGCAGCAATGTTGTTCCCATGTTACTTACAAATGGTTACTGAAATGATTATAAACTCAAATGGATGCATGTCAAAGTCTGGCATTTTTATTCCTGGACACTGACCTTTTAGTAGGATTCATAATTTACAACTTCTTTAAAAAGCCACGTCACTATAAATACTTAAAGACACAAAGGGAAAGTAGGGAACTAATTTTTTAATAATAAATTAAAAAAAAAAATCAGGACAACTTGGTGCTTTGAAATCTTCAGCGTGACAGAATTTGTGCTGCTTTTTCAAAGAGACAAATGAAACCAGAATAGCCCTAGGTGAGAAAATAATTTTAAACAGAAAACTGTTTGACCAGCTCACCTTAAGAACGATGCAAGAATCATCTGTCCGTATTGCTCCTGCTCTGCACATGGAAGTAAGGCTGTAATGAAAGAATAAAACATATATTCACCTATCATTGTATTTTATGGACTTCAGTAGGATGTTGTAGAACAAGTTTTAAGCAGATTTCTAGTACAAGGGTACCTTGCTGGAGCACTGATCAATACATACACCACACACTGGTCAAAAAAGGTCTAACCACCCAACTCCACTGATCCACAAACCTCTTTTACCAACAAAACCCCCCAAAATGAACAATTTACATTAAGATAAAGGAGCAATAAACAAAGACATGTCCTTTGCTGCACACAGCATGCGCAAGCACTTAAAACAATTAGGGGAGAATCAATCAAAAAGACATTGAGGTGCTGGAGTGGGTCCAGAGAAGGGCAACAAAGCTGGTGAGAAGAGGCTGAGGGAGCTGGGGGTGTTCAGCCTGGAGAAAAGGAGGCTGAGACCTCATCTGTCTCTACAACTCCCTGAAAGGAGGGTGTAGCCAGGGGGGGGTCGGTCTCTTCTCCCAAGGAACAAGCCATGGGACAAGAGGAAATGGCCTCAAGTTGCACCAGGGGAAGTTTAGGATGGATATTAGGAAAATCTTTACATGGAAAAGGTTATTAAGCCTTGGAATGGGCTGCCCAGGGAAGGGGTTGAGGCACCATCCCTGGAGGTATTTAAAAGACAGGTTAACATAGTGCTTAGAGACATGGGTTAGTGCCAACTAATGAAATGTACTCCCCTTTGTTCTACTATTGATTCAAATACATTTGTGCTCACTAGACTTGGGCACGCAAACTGGCAGCTTAGTCAGAAGCCATTCAAGCTTTGCATCAGCCCAGAAGCAGCAGTATCATTGTGATGCTTGTCCACAGGCACATCCTTGCTAATGATGAACCCAATTAAGTCTCTGACCCTGAACCAAACCAACAGATGTTCTTTATTAGACAAGACCTTAGATAGTGGATTTGACAACTCCAAGGTCTCCAATGTATAGGGTTGGTAGTCTGGCAGCTTAGTCAGAAGCCATTCAAGCTTTGCATTAGCCCAGAAGCAGCAGTATCATTGTGATGCTTGTCCACTGGCACATCCTTGCTAATGATGAACCCGATTAAGTCTCTGACACTGAACCAAACCAACAGATGTTCTTTATTAGACAAGACCTTAGATAGTGGATTTGACAACTCCAAGGTCTCCAACGACAATGCTGACACCCCGCATCAGTCAAACGCGTAAGTTGCTTTGTTAATTTAGTTGTACGAGTCCTCCAAGCTACCAGAAATATGAAGTAGTACACCCATAAATGGATGTGGTTTACATTGAAACGGTTTATAGTTTTTACCCACTGTGCTGCAAGGAAGTAGAATGTCCTCCAAGCTACCAGAAATATGAAGTAGTTCACCCACGAATGGATGTTTTTTACATTGAAGTGGTTTATAGCTTTTACCCACTGTGCTGCAAGGAAGTAGAATGAAGCTGGAGGGTAACTGCTCTGCATTTGGTGCAGGAACAGCCAAGTATCTTTTGGTTTAGCTTCTGAACTAAGCCATTGTACCGGGCTTTTATCAAGCCACAGCTGAGGCTAAAAAAATAACTAAATTTCAGTGAAGATCACTTAAAACTAACAGGTTTCAACTCTCAATTGGGCAATTTAAAAGTGTACATACAGTCAATTATTATTGCTTGGTTAAGGAGCAGAAATGTGCTAACATACTGTACCCACATCATGTTACACTGCATTCCTGAGCTCTTTCCAAACGCCTAAAGAGCTCTTTCACCTCTCAGAAGGTAACACCACTGATCTGGTTCCTACCACCTACCTGTGACAGACATTGCTAAAATCCCATCATCAGGAGTCCTTTTATATATTACTTCTCGGAAATGAAAAGTCAAGACTTGACTGTTAGCATAGAGATAATTTTATAAACTTTTACTGTCCAAGCCTTGCAGCTGACAGCAGGAAATCCTCATTTTCACACCTGAACAGTCAGGAGGAAAGCACCCATCTTGCAGCTGCCTTTTCGTCCAGCTAGACCCTATTTGCCAAAGTAGTGCTATTGTCAAACATGAAGTTAAGTCCAGCTAGACCCTATTTGCCAGACAAAGTAGTGCTATTGTCAAACATGAAGTTAAAGCATTTTGACTTCAGGTGAAATAGGCTTGGCTTAGTTGTAAGCAATTTCAGTAATTTCAGTAGCAAAGATTACTGCTCCGCTTGTGGCTGCAAATCACTCTCTTCCCTCTGAGCCTACACTGCTGCTGAAGTGAAAGATCCTTACTCCATTCCAATCAAAAGGTATTAACTCAGGTCTTACAGGTCTACTTCAGTTGATGAAAAACAAAGGGAACTTCTTAAGACAGCTGTGTATGCCTGTCTGTATCCTGTGTATGGATTCAAGTAGAAATTTAACAAAAGGCTTCACAAATGCGTTAAAAAAACCCCAACCAACCAACCTTCTAAATCCACATTCCAAGGACTGTACTAATAAATCAGAGACAAACTGCAGATTAATTGACCAAAGCTGTTAAGGCAGGAGTGAAGTCTAATTTAGAAGTCCAAAAAAAAGAGGAACTATGACAATTTCACCTACTATTCTCATCAGAAAAAATGGAAAAAGGGATAGTCTGATTTGGGGGGAATCAAGCAAGGAGAGGACTTACAGAAGAAAAGCCAGTAGGTCTTTTTGCTTTGAGGACTGTTGTGCAACTGAGGCCATAAGTGCCCTGCTACAAAGGATGACTGCCCATGCACTAATCTGAAACTCAAGATACTGGTTTGTCTTCCATTTTCTGGCAATTTTTTTTTTTTTTTTTTTTTTTTTTTGCTTTTCACCACATCATTTTCTTCAATGCTTCCAAAACTCCACTTGAGCCAAGGGACCACAAAGCAACAGTAAAAGATGGGATTTTCTACCCAACTCCTCCCAATTTGAAGCAGATCAGTAAAGAACACCAATAAACCTGGGAGCATTCATCCCAGAACAAGGAGACAGCCCAGAGCCAGGACAATTCTTTTACTCCAACATGCCTTCATCATTTATCAACTGCCTTGTATCTCAACATCATTAAAATATTAATTAAAAAAGTATAATTTCTAATAGTTAATTCTCTATGTATTCTCTGAATTCCCCAAAAAACACACACAAAAAAAATATCAATCAGAACTGAGACTGCTGCAATGCAGTTAATTTATTTGTCCTTCTTCACTAAGACCTACCTAATAAAACCAGTAAAACCAGATTACATAGACCAATTCTGGTTGGATGGGAGCGTGGGAGGTCCCCAGACAGACCTCCCACGTGGAGAGGGATTACCTAAGGGAACTCTCCCCCCAACCACATACACATCTTTATAACTGCTTTCAGGAATGGGTTAAGTCATCACAACCTGGCAACATTCCAAAAGGGGCCACCCCACCTATCCCACTTGTTCCTCACCCAAAATCTTGAGACCTTGCACTGAGAGAAGCGTGAGTGGAATTGTTTGGTGAACTGAATCAGAGAATTCACTGATCCAGCTCAAAAATGAGCCACCAAAATCTAAAAGAATAATCAAACAATGGATCTGATACATCAGTGACCAAACTCTTGAGTACATTTAATTTCAGTAGTTTATAGCGATGGGTAATTTTATCTCTTTAACCTCCTGAAGTAATTTATTCCATTATTATCAATACAATAAAAGGAAAAAGATCTTAAAGGGAGTCAATTCCAAGCTTGTGAAGTGAATACAACCCTAGTGTTGCTGTTACAGAATTTGGTCCCATTTTGTCACAGGGTAGAAAGTCGTTATGAACACACAGAAATGCGCCCGCACCAGAAAATTAGTAACATTAATTCTGCTGTGTGAGCACATGAAGCTTACAGAATATTCTATTTTAATTAAAACAGTTGAGAAGAGGGATTAGCTCTGCTCTCTCATCATCTTAATGCATACAGTTCTCAACACACCACATCCCCAGACACCTGAGGGAGTCCTCTGAGCAGCGCTGTTAACCTGGACTACATGATATTTCAGTATTACACTTTGTAAGGACACACAATTGACCACAGGCTATTCAAAGTAAAACTTCTCAGAAAATCCAAGCTACTTGTGAAAACTGCAGTTCAGCTTATGAAAATCCAAATGTCTGAATACACGTTCCTTACAAAACCGCTGCCCAGCAACATTTTTTTCCTGTTTATGTACAGCAAAGAGTGAAAGTTATGCTGTAGAGATCATTAGGCAAGAATCATTTCTTCGAGGATTCAGATAATGCAAATAATATCTATAATTATTCCTAAGGTTTTAGAACATGTACTACTTTTATAACCAGCAAAAAGTAAGTTTAAAAGTATGTATTAAATTGCAGACTATTTCATTCTAATTCCTGATGAAAATTACCATTTGGCCGATGTGAGCTGCATTTCAATAGGCTTGTCCCTTTGTAACATCTTCACAAAAATTTGCGGTAACAATTCTCCATCAACCGACACTGCAAGCGATGAAAGAGAACTCCAAGTCATTCTAATTCAGCCAGGCAATAAAAAATAGGGTCAAACAAGCAACATCAGCCTTGTACTTACCATTTACAAGAGTCATTGATACCTGTGGGTTTTCAAAGGCTAGAACTGAGAAGCATTTCAATGCTTGCATTCGAACCAGGCAATAAAACGAGGGTCAAACAAGCAATATCAGCCTTGTACTTACCATTTACAAGAGTCATTGATACCTGTGGGTTTTCAAAGGCTAGAACTGAGAAGCATTTCAATGCTTGCATTCGAACCTGTGTAAAAACATAATATATATGAAGTATAAATGTAAAGGCTAGCTTAAAAGCAAAATTGGTCTATAATGCTGTATAGGCGTGTAGAACATAATTCTGTAAAATCAATAAGAAACGTAAAAGATGAATAAAAGGCAGATGGAAACACCTAAAACTCACACCTTGACTCCTGTGATCTCCTAGTTAGAATTATCCCTCTACAGGGTATGTTGTGAACTATTGGTGAAAAAGACAAGCAAGGATAAAACTGGGGAACTGGACAGTCAGAAACACTGGTCGCATTTGTGATGCCTCACAAACGTGTAAACAACAAAAGAATGGAACTATCATAACAACAGTAATTTTTCTTTCCAGGACTCATAAGTACATAACAGAATCAGAAATACAAGTAGTTGAGAGTTGTATTTCAGAAGCTTTTAAAGGTGAGTTTAACCAAATGTCTAAAGAGAACCATCCAGTTGAAATGATTCTAAACTAATCTTAAATATATACAATTAGTTTTACTGCCATTATACAGCCTCAGGTATCACCTGTACAAGAAGGATTCACTAATTTCTTCATGCTAGATCTTCCTTTTCCTGTCCAAAACCATGTCTTGGTTTAATTAAACAATATTTCCTGCTTGCCCAGTCACGCTAGGCTATGAAGTGCTTATAACCTCTTTTTTGACACAGGGAAGACAAGCCATTATCATCTTGCCAGACAAAGAATCTAATTTAGTTCAGATATCACTCTTCAACTTCACCTTCTACAGGTGCACATATTTAAGCCGTGCCCATGTCTTTCCATATTTCTGTTACCACATTCTTAGTGTGAAAACAAAGCAAAAGGAGCAAGATTTTGACCTAAAGAATCCCATCACTGACAAAGAACCTATTGCAAGTTAAGTTTAAGGTCCATCCAATCCTCCTTGACAAAAGGACTAGAAATGTGGAAGTCCAAGTGTAGACAACAATGGCAAAGACAATCACACTTTCGTGCACTAATTTTATAATATCTAATTAGAGCCATGGTTAAGATCTCTTCTCATCAGTAGTAGTGAGGTCTTAGTCAAGAGGAACAGATAGCAGGCTACCTGGCTGCCCAACAAAAGCCTTGTTTGACCTTTGCCATTTACTTTTCAGACAATCTAATGAATACAGTGTATCCTTCAAAGCAGCAGGAAGCAGAGGTTGTTTATCGAAAAAGCACCGAGAAAAGTCAAACCCAGAGCTCAAAAACTATATTCCTGCCAGAAAGTGGGTAAATGTTCTAATGAGAACAATCGATGATCTCAAAGGTCCCTTCCAACCATGAATATTCTGTGATTCTGTAACTGAAGTCTAGCTGGAAGTTAACTATTTTATGTAATATCGCACTATTAATTAAAGATATTAAAATTACTGCGATGACTACTTTCTTTGCCAGTAATGTCTGCTTAAGGGCAGTTATACGAGAAACAGGAAATGCAATGATTTGGGAAAATATATCAATAGGGCCTGGACACCATTATCTGTAAAGCCACTGTAAAAGCTGTGGTCCCTCTCGCCGGTGGTGAAGACACAAACCTGTAATGCTGTAACTTCTGGGAAAGGTACTGGTAGGATCAGCTGGCTGTGGGACAGTCCCATACCAAAGGAAAAGAGTTTATTGAAAAACAGCAGACAATTCTCTTGGCAGATCTAGACAAACTTTTCTCATGGGGACTGGAATCCCATTTTGAGGGTTTCTGCTGTTTATTGATGTGGAACTATCCCCCAAATCGTCTGAAATTTTCTTATTTGGCTGAATATTAAGAAACTGGATAGAGAAGTATGAGAATGGGATGGCTTGTACTCTACAAAAACATATCAGTTACATTAGAAGTCTGAGAACATCTAATTACTGCAGAACACTAAAATGCAGCAAAGACTGCAATAAAGCTGTTTATCCTGGGAATATTAACAGAGGAAAGCGTACAAAGAGCAGTTCGGTATTTACACCTGGAATTTAAAAGCCTGACCAAACTAGCAAAGGAGGAAATAGAGAATACTTTAAACATCTCTCCAGTAAGGTAGGATAAATATAAATATTTTAATGGAACACTACATGTCTCTTGTTGGTGACAAATCAGCCTGAAAACTTTATCTTCCTTTGATTTCTTTATTTTAAAGCAGCTCTCTGAAAAAATGAGGGAAGGTTCAAAGCCATTAGAAAAAGCTGCAAGCCAAACATAGCTTGGAAAATTCACCTCACAATACAGAATAAAAAGGTCAGCTAATGAGAGAAAGAGCAAAATGTTGCCTGATTGCTGTGGTGACTAATTAGTACAGAAAGACAAAAACCAGAAGTTTAACAGTCTCACTAACAAAATACTGAAGACCACATATTTCCTAGTGGATTTATTAAAAAAACCCCAAACCAAACAAAAAGCACCACACAAGACTAACAAGCCCCAGAAAGAGAGCACAGTTTCCCTTCACTTGAAATCCTCAATTAAGGACTGGTTTTCCTCTTGAAAGATACTTTATCAAGAGTGTTCTGCATTAGGCAGGAGATCAAAATAGACAAACACAATTACTGCATCCAGTCTCAGTCAACCAGCAAGCAGCTTATTTTCAATAAAATAAAAAAGGCACAATAACACAGTATTTTGTATTAGATATTGTAATAAAAATAACTCCAGATAAATTTGGATACTTTGAAGCGTTTCTTATTTTCAGGAATTATGACATTCATAATTTGGGCCGGTGGGGTATGGGAGGTGTAAATAAATTGGTATCTCCATAAGAAAGACTATGAAAGTTCAACTGTTTAGAGATTGTAAGAGTGGAGTCAGGCAGATTTTAGAATTATTTGCATAACAGACATCTGTTAGCCCTCAAAAAAAACTATGCAGAAGAGCCTTATAAAACATTTTATGCATTCAAACACTTTATTAAGTAATCTATAGCAGACTCCTAAGGCTGTACTCAGGATTTGAAATTCTGGCCACCAAGTTACAGGTGGACTATGATGCTTTTCCCCAGAGGTGGTACTTCCAAAACACAGAAATTCAGTGAGCACAACACACAAGAGTTGGTGCTTCCACACATTCCATGTCCATCTTTTCACAGGTATGACTCCCATTTAGGGCAGTTCATATTGCTTCTCTTCGGCTCCATTTTTTTTTCCTCATTTATGTTCAACAAATTAGACTGTATTTATTGGGTTGCCAAGCGGCTGTCCTCCTATGGATTAACGACAACCAGTTTGTTTTAATTAATGGTGTCTTAACTTTCCACAGCACTCCAGAACAATAGGTCTCGTTTTGACAGAAATCCACAGAAGTAAAATCAACTGTTATTTTAGAAATATACATTATACCTCTTGATAGTTTTAGTTCATATGCATAGACATAGCTTCTATAAACTTCATTTGGATTCTTTTCATAGATACACATAAAACACAGAATAATTTGAATGTCTTACTTTGTAAGAGGTGGAGACTAACAGATGTGCGATATTCTGAACAGCTCCGTGGTTAAATAAGATTGTCTGGTGATCTGGACCCTTCAAAGGAAAACATAAAACACCATTTATTTTTTTAAAAGAACAAGAGGTTTCCACTATCTACAACTTACTGTCAAGTATCAGAGGTAGATTTGTTAACAATTACTGTGGAATCAGCTGGCACACCAACTTGGTTATTTTATTTTAAAACAAGTCCAACTCTTCTTTTCATAGCATTTGTCCTTTTCCGGTAATCATTTCCATTCTTTTCTTCAATAGGCAATGAAATTAGTTTTCACAGATGAAGAAACATGGACAGAGTACTTATGTTTCTATTTTTCATATGAGAATCAATCAAAAGCTCCTGATTTTCTCTACAAATCATATGAAAAACCCCCAGTTACTAATGTCTTCTCCTCTCGTAATATTAAGCATTTTCAACAATTCTAACTTCAGAAGAGAGGGAATTAATCCTGAAACTGTTTCCAGACAGAATGTGACAGTGCTTTGAGAATAGATTCATATTTTCCTTCCTAGAGATTATTTTCGTTTCAAACATATTTAGCAATAAATCTAGTCAGCCATCACCCATTTATTGACTTCAAGATCTAAGTCGGCAATG
This sequence comes from Calidris pugnax, assembly GCF_001431845.1. Classification (NCBI taxonomy): domain Eukaryota; kingdom Metazoa; phylum Chordata; class Aves; order Charadriiformes; family Scolopacidae; genus Calidris; species Calidris pugnax. The sequence continues at coordinate 1,782,206 of NW_015090816.1, forward strand.
GTCGATTCAATATTCTGCCGAGATTTAAAAAGCATTTGGAATTAAACACAAATACTGAATTTTGCAGTAGAAAGTTCTCAGAACTTCTGTATTATGACAAGGCTTGATGAGGTTGCAAAAAACAACCTGAAATCCCACTAGGGCCTGCAACCCTCACTGGTCTCTTGGGAAATCTGAGCTGTGACTTAAAAACATCCCTTTACCGGTAGCTTCATGACGCTCGTCATCTTTGCATTAAGCACAGGCTACGCACAATTTAAATTCAGCTTTTAGAATGTCACAGCATTAATCATACCTCAGTGCGTTTTCTTGACTAATCTGGAAGTGAAGAAAGTATCTTCACTCCTTAATCTTTGGTTCAAACCCAGCTGAGCTCATGGGCACATCTATACAGCACGAGCGATGCTTTATTTTCACATTTGAGATACAGCTGAAATCAGATTCCTCTTATATCCCAAAGAACATTTTTAGAACATCCCCTACCTCTAAGAAAAAAAAAAAAGGCATTAAATTTACTTTTAGATGTAACATATCTGGTGCTTTAAGAGATGCTTCAGCTGCTACTGCCACCAAGAGCTTTCTACCAAAAAAATGCAATTAAAACAGCATGGTTGAAGGAGGAAAACAACTTACATTGGCACACAGAAGTGGCTGAGGCAATGATTTAAAGCCGCAGCTATGCCAGTGTTGAAGCTGAAGAACAGATATTAAAATACGTGAAAAAAAATGAATGAAATTAAAGTAAAAGAAATCATACTGACCTAGATAGTTTTAGTAATTCACAAGTATTAGTGATTGTAAATTCTGTGCAAACAGGACAAAGGCATGTACAGAGGAGACACTCAGGTGGATTCTTAGTTGTGTAACTGGATGTATATGACAACACCTAATCTGTACACGTTGTGTTTGCACACACCGACCCAGCTTGTTTAACGCACAATCAGGGGAAGCACTAACCCATAAATAGGGACAGCTTCAAATACAAAAGTGAAAAGCTGCAAATATAATTGTTTCCAAGCAGCTCAGGCACCAATTTAATAGCAACACCGCCTGCTTTTGGGGATAGAAACAGCGTTCCAGGAGCCAGTCCTACTACAGGGATCTATTTCTCCAAATACGATTGAACAAAACAACATTTCAGGAATAGAAATCACACGTTTTGCATGATTTTCCCTCTTAAACTGTCAATTTTCAAGAAAGTGGTAGGAGAGAACAATGTAACATAACATTACAGGAATAGAAATCACACATTTGCATTATTTTCCCTCTTAAACTGTCAATTTCCAAGAAAGTGGTAGGAGAGAACAATGTAACAATTCATTCCCTAATGAAATTTTCAAAGCAGGAATCTAAATGGAGATGTACCTTGGTTCAGGGATCCAGCACCAGCCCTAAGACCACGTAAGAAAACATCCTCAGAACAGGCTTGGGAGGAAGCTGCCTTGATTACAGGCTTTATCCTGGATCCTTCCCAGACACAAGATTCTAATTTTCAACTGGTGGCGAAATCATTATTTATGCAGAGATGTCACCACATTGATATATAAGTTCCAGAACTATCTTTTCAAATTATTCATACAACCACGTGTTTCCAAATGCATACCTTATCTTTTTAATTTGACCATTAAAATTGACCATTAATTTGACCATTACCTACTCACAACTCTGGAAACAAATCAACTGTGACAGAGAGAACCTGGGAAAGTAAGTTTTGACTTGCATTTTAGCATCCCATGTACATCAACCTGATTTCAGTTTACTTAGTTGCTTCTACGTTGATAGAATCCTGGCTCTGCGTGTTAAAAACTGCATCTGCCCCACCTGTAAATCAACACTTTCCCTCGATTAGTATGGCTCTTCTCCAGGGGCAATGTTTTCCATCAGTGAATTTTAACTCTAAAAATGCCGTGAGAAGCAGTAAAAGCAAGCAGTAAAAGCAGAAACCAGCAGTAATATGTTAGGAATCCAAATTAAGGATTTCCTAGCTCAAGAGAACTGAGCTTTTCCAAGGAAATCTGAGCAGGCAAGGAAAAAAAAAGAAACCAGAGAAACCCAACCAAACAAGACTCTGGCAAGGAAGAGAAAGAAATGGACGCACAAGATCTAAGCAGAGAAGGGTAGGCAGGAACAGGGAGGGCAGTAGTTATGATATGTCACTATCAGTTCAATGAATAGATCTACTAAGGTGTAGAGAAAGAGAAATAAAAGCATCAATCCCTCTTATAAAATATGCTGTCGTACCTAATATGAAAACATACAGTAACTGATTTCTTCAGGAAAAAATTAGAAAGGTTCTCTCACTCATGGCCTTTTTGGGGGAAGATGGAGTCTTCATTAAAAATATTGTGAATACTGACACTTTGAGTATTTATTTTTTTTTAATTATAAAAACATACTTTGCCTATCCATATAAATCAGAAAAATCCCGCAAATTCTGCTTCACTGTATTAATGTATTTTTTTATGTCTAAAAATGCAGTAATTGACCTTAATAATCACATCTGAAACAAAAGAACTAAACAAAAAAGAAAGAACAGGGCATTTTAGATTTTTCCAAACAGCTGCATTTGCCTGGGCAGAGAGAAATGAGTTCTTGATCAGTTTAACATTTGTGATCATCTGTTTACTCAACCTCAAATATGTTTCTTTGTTATGCAGCTCATGTTTATTCTGTGAATGCAACTATTTCCTAATACTCACACCCATCACCCTGCTTTTCTTGTCCATTCACGTTTCCATCTGTTCACACAATTAACTTCTTCTTTCCGGAAATTTGGATTTTTCAAAACATTCACTGTAAAATTTGCTCAAGTCAGATTTGGGGGGCAAAGGAGGCATTGAATACAGGATAGTGAGTTCATAAGACCTTCCTTACCCTACTTTTGTTAAGTTACTGGGCATTTGCTTTTTTTTTAAATAATATTTTTGATATGTAAGTCACCATGAGTTAACGGAGCTACAAGGAAGTAACTTAGAAAAAGATTTCAATAGCCATTTTCATGTTGGATTAATTACCCAAAGTTACTCTGCAGTTCTCACACAACCAACAGGGTTTATATTGCTACAGAGCTAGCCCCTGATTCTACAAACTGACTTCTATAATCAGTTCTAATTCAAATCTATATGACATCCTATAATCAGTTCTCTGGTATTTTTCTTGCAAGCCAACACAGCATGATTTTTCACCTGTTGAAGCTACTCAGCCCATTAAGGAAACTTTCCAGGGCCACTTAAAGATGAGATCCCTCCCTGGTGCGTTTTTCTTCTTAAAATACCAAATTCTTTTTCCAATATTAGCTATAGATCTGAATTTTAGGGGGTTGGACTAGATGATCTCCAGAGGTCCCTTCCAACCCCATAGCATTCTGTGATTTCCACAGTCCAGCATAGGATTTTGTCTTTATGTTTTACTTAAACAATTCTATCAATTGTTTAAGCTGAGTTATATTTTTATATCACACTAACTCTACAATTTTCAGTCCTCAGTTTCACTTAACAGAAGAAATACAATTGGATGAACATAATAAATAACAGTTAAGGCAGAGAAAATTACGATTTTAACACAGGAATAATTCAGAGTTCCAGAAGACTCATCACAAGTGATAAGATAGAAAGATATTTTTCAAGGTAAATACTTACAAATTCATAAAGTCTGGAACTTTCTCATTTGTTAATCTGGGAGATAAATACCATCTATGAATTTTTAGTTTTAAACTGTTTCTAAAAGGGAAAGATGCTGTACAAATCTGATTTGAATTGAATTATTTTGATACAGCTACTGTATAAGCCATGGGTACCACCAAAACCCACAACAATAATATAAAAACAGTGTGTGTGGAAACTTGGAGCAGGGGAGGGAAAGACAAAACCCCATGTTTTTGGGGTGGGGTTGCTGCTGATTTTAAATCAGTTTTCCCATATCAAGGCATTGCATTGTATAGCAGGAATGAACACATATCTGGATAAACCTGTAACTGGTAGAGCTCAACCGAGAAGAGCATTTTTCTTCCTTTTTATCTACAGTAGCTCCTAGAAAACATTCTCTGAGTTTAAAACAGCTGTTTTTAAAGCACACGCAAGACCTCTGCAAAGAGATACTCATGCTGTCTTGAAACTACCAGAGAAAGAAATTAAGCCTTCCAAAATTTATAGTGATAGTAGTGAAGATTGATATTCACTTAGATTGTTGGCTTTGTTCAGTAGTCAAAAGGTATAAATACATATACACACCCTAGAAAAAAAGCTCTTATTTGCATATTTTGTTTTACTGCAGAGAAACATGTATCAACCCCAATAAATCTGTCAGCAAATCCAGAGCAATAACAGTTCAATCATTACTGTCCTAATGTTCCTGCCACAAAAGGCAGTATCATCTTGCAGTTCCTTACATGCCAGAAACATAATAGGTTGCATAAAGAACATGTATTCTCTTTCTTACTTTGCAGCAATGTGAGAAGATCTGACATATGTATTCTTGTGTATATCGAGACCTACTGAGCAGTGCCATGAGGTGGGAGATAACTGTAGCATCCTGGAAACAAGGCAGAAAAGAAAAAAAAAAAAGCATTAGCACTATATGTCAGCACAGTTTGTTACTTAAAAGAGTACTCCTGACTCTGCAGTCAGTGTTCTCCCTTCCACTGAAACTTGCATGGACACAAGGACAAGACCATTAAAGTAGTACAGGACAGACTTTAAAGCAGGAGTGACGGTTCCGAGTCAAATCTTCATGGAAAAAATAAAAGGTGAATGCAAGTTAGGTATAAAACTTTCAGAAATTATCTCCAGAATCTTTAATTTGTAAGAAAACAATAAAAGAATGGGGGGAAAAACATACCAACTGCAAGCATGGTCACTGAAAACAATTACTTCAGGAGTTGTCTTAGTATTTTCTTCCTACAAGTGCGATTTACTTACCACTCCATTAACAGCTCCAAGTAGAAAAGAGCAGGGAGGGGAGGAAGAGACCAGACTGAACACTCTACAGTCCACCTTGAATCCTGTGGCACTCACTTTCTAATCTATTCATATGGGGTAATCATTTCCTTTGCTTTGAGTCAAACACACACTATAGATCTATTAGTATGCGTGACACTAATGATAAAGAATTCCAAATAAATCAGCAAAAGAAAATCATAATAGAGTTCTCTTGTGAAAACACATCCAGTTACTTAAGCTCTGTGGTAATTACAAAATTACAATATTTTAAAGCTTTCCCTCACTTTTACCAGGACAATTTCATGGCAGCAATTGCAGTGATCAGAAAAGAAACACAGGTCACTTTAGTTTGGAAAGGTGGTAAACAACATGATTTCTATGAGATAAAAGGTGCTGAACAGCAGAGATGAAAGACAGAATCTTCCTTTCCAAAGAACTTGTGCCATATTGACCCTACACAAGTCAGTCAGACTCTGTTTTACCCGCAGCTGAATGAGGAATTGCATCCCTCTGACTAGGGAGAGGTGGACTAAAATTAGAGCTAAATCTTCATGCTCCTCAGCTACTTTTACAGTAATGAAAGTAGCACCAGCTGGATTGTTTTAATGACTACAGCTTCAGAGACACACAGCTGATTATGCAGAGTTTTATTTCCCAATTATTTTCCATATAGAAAATAATTTCCCATATTATTTCCCATATTATTTTCCATATAGAAATTTCCCATCACATTTTTTTATCTTAGCAAAATAAACATGTATAAGTCTCTCCTATTTGTACACATATCTGAGATTAGGCAAAGCTTCGCAATATTTATTTTTGCTATTTTAATTTTCTTATATGTAGATATATAATTTAGCAGACTTGTTTTAACAAGCTTTGCTGCCAACAATCTAGCCCTCTTGTTCTCAGCAGAAAAACAATAGGACAACAGAGCCAAGAAACACACTGAGAATTAAAACAACTTCTGCTTCTAACTGCTTGTTTCTCAATAACCAGAAAGGATCAACGTGCAACAGCCTCATTTGCTATTTCAGCATCCTATGGAGAGACAGTTTCTTCCAGGTTCAGCAGCCATGTGTCCATCCTCACTGCATGCTTATGGGCATAGGATAAGAGAAATTGGAGTTCTTCCAGGTACAGCAGCCATATATCCACCCTCACTGCATGCTTATGGGCATAGGATAAGGAAGGGACAAACTATTCCAAGTGTATTCTTAGGGTCTGGCCAACTGTAGCTCCATCTGATCTTCTGCCTTCACACATGGCTATCAGAACCCAAAGGCTGGCAAGGAGCTGGTTTGGTTGCAGGGCAATAGTGGACATTAAACCCACAAGTATGTTGTAACAGCACTGGTGGTCGTAACCATAATGAAGTGTCTCTTGACTCTCCGGACAGAGGTAAAGGTCTGTAAACTAAGTGGGTAGTGGGGTTTGGGCATACGCCGAGCAGGGCAGCAAATTTCCATGAGAAACCAAACAGAAGCAGCAAACAGACCAACCTTGTTCTCAAGAAACAAGTTACAATCTTAAAAAGTCATAGCAGGTCCCCCAAACTTTTAAAGTGTCTCCTTCTTTGAGTTAAGAGCAATACAAATACCCTGGATTCCTCTGTGGTTTAACACATTCGACCCATTAAAACAGATTCTTGTCATTTTCTGTAAATCTTAGGCAGCTGGAGATACCAAATCACACATTCAACGTGTTCAACACAACATACATACATACAGGCTAAGGGGCTTAGCAGCAATAAAGTGCACCTCAGACAAAACAATCAAGAAGTCAGGCGGGTTGCGGGAGAGAAAAGAGAGACCCCAGGATTCTGAGGCAGTAAAACTTAAAAAAAGAAGCTTCAAAATATAAAATGCAAGACCTGCAATCTCCTGCAGGGACATCACTCACTACGAAATCCGGCTTATTTAAAAAATTGCAACTAAAAGGATGTAAAGGTTGGTCTAAAAGTTGAAGTCTTATGAAACGGACAGAGATATTGCTCTTGCCAAAGATAAGAGGTACAAGAATTCACAACTAAAGAAATATAAACAGAGGGAGCTGACTGAAAATATCTGCACCAGCTCAGTAATCCTTAGCCAGAGGAGATCCCCAGGAGCTGACAAGGATTCAAACTGCCGCTATTAAAGACAGACACAGTGTTCCCTGATGTTAGTAACATCTACATGATCCAGAAAACCATGTAACAGTGAAATCTTTGGGGATGTCAGCAAAAAAAAAAGCCTAGATTGCGACGTGGAGGTAGAAGAAAACACATTTGTCCTGTTCTGGTCTCCTCCCCCAAATAGGGGCACCCACTATTATATATTGCTTTATAACTGTATTTGTCCTTACCTTAAATTTGGGTTTCTCTAAGCTAACCAGGAAATTGTAGTTAAAAATTTATAGATATCAGTATCCATTCAGGTTCTTGGGGAGAAACAGAAAGCCAGAAGAGTAGCAACTAATTTATTTGCTAAATAAGAGACGAGTAGCTTGTGACCAGATTTGACCCTTGCACCAACCGAGTAATTCTTATGGACTGCAGCTGCCTTATCTCCAGAGAGACACTGGCAGGTACAGACCTGCATTTTAATCAGGCAATGAATACTGACATCATCTGTCACCTTTACTGTATGACCAGTACACATCTGGATACTAAATAATGCTGCCAACAATAATGCTGTCCTATAAAAAACCCTCCTTCCTTCCCTCAAGGTGGCAGAACGGTTTTGCATCCTGATTTATTTTTAAACTTGAAGTGGTAGCATTGCTTATGAATAACAGATTTCAGTGAAAATACACAAGAGTGACATTTAGATTATTCCTCATTAACTAAGAAAGCACTTGAAATCTATCAAAAGTGCAAGGCGACAAGTTTTGTATCAAGAGCCACTGGAAATCAACCTGAAGCTAAAGAAGTGAAGATTTCTGATGCTCTTTCACAGATTTTACTAGAACGTATCTTCCCAAATCCTTGTTTTTATCTCCCAAAGGAGGAATCTACACTCACAATTTGCAGTTAAAAGACTGAGATTCACAAATCCCTTACAACGTTGTCTGTTTCAGGAAATGTAAGACAAATATCTACGCATCACATGTATTGTAACAAAATTAATGCCCATCCAAAGAGAACTCAGAGAGAATTGATGGAGTTGCATTTACCTGCTTGGACCCCAATACCTACCTATTTTTTTCATATTCCTTTTTAATATTAAAACAAAATTTGCAGGATCTATTCTTAAAACATTTTCTTATAAAAAAGGACTAAGAACTGGCATTCTTAGAGTCATCCAAATAACTTAAATTTGAGCTCTCTAAGCTAGAATTCATCATTTTACAACTCTCATTTTTAGGAAACAGTTCAGATTAGAGACTGTTTAGCCTTGCTGCATGGGCTCAGCCATGACAGACAGGAGGTATGAAAGGAGTAAGGCATTAGATCACCCAGATTCCTCCTGTAATAGCCACATATTGCTGAGCCGTGGTGGAACGCGTGTACACTTTGCAGTGTGGTTTCATTGCTCCTTGAATACCCAGAAAACGGGATCACCACTGGGAACATCCATAAGGAAACATGTAGAATAACTTCATGGGCTGGAAAGGGTTTCTGCCACTGAATCCATTCTTTCTGTTTTAAATAGAATAGCAAGCTGAAGGAACAGGCTATGAGTCAAATTGGATTAGATTCAGTGCCTGAATCTATTCAGCAAGCCAAAACACACCTAGCTACCATGAGCTGCCTAGTTCAGGTGTACAAAACACCTCCAAATACAGTCTAACAATTTAATAAAAGTACAAAAGTCTGCATGTATACCTGCATCTCAATGGATCTCTCACCCTGGACTGCATGCCATACCTCATTTCCATTTGCAGGATAGTCACTAAAATGGTCTCGGCACCAAAGCCCACCCCTTCAGTGAGGGATGTCTCCACAAGACACATTTACCTGGCACAGCACATCTGGACACAGCTGGGTACTCTTCTGCAGCAAACTTGCTGCAAGATCTCTGTATCAGACACTAAGAGCCTGGCCTTTTTGAGAGCTCAGCGTTCATTCAGCTCAACACACACGGATGGGTCTTCACATTTTCTCAGTGCAGGTCCTATGTTCCTAAAGGGAACAGCCCAAACATTTCCACCTCTGAAGAACTATTGTGTCTTTGGAACTGAACTTAATTACTCAAAACTGCCAGCAGTTTATCCTTCAAGCTCCTGTTTATAAGGAAAGGTTCAAGAGGAGAGATGTAGTTTCCAACACCTAGCATTTCTGCTGCAAAAAAATATCCAGGTTACTATGGATGACATGGTTTTGTTTTTTTAAATGAGATTTTATGTTTATTCTCTCCCAAACCTATTACAAATAGAAAGAAATATTTATAGCCCCTCTATTTAAAGCACTTGTGTATCCTGGATCTTAACTGAGAGGTCCTCTGAAACCTCTAGAGTGAGTGTAACATCCTTGGAGACATTGAGCTAAGTCATAATATCTGGTTTGGAAATAGTCCTGGCCGAAGTTTGAGAGCATCCTCCATGCAGCCAAACTGCAAAGAAATTCTGGGAACAGTTTCTATCTTCCATACAACTCAGGAACCAACTTTTCAGAAGTCTTCTCCAAAACTGTTAGACACGAATGAAAACCACTTACAAACTCAGAATCTCTCCTTTCAAGATAGGACCTGATAAAGGAGAACTCAAAAGGTTGCTGAATAAGCTCTTTTATCCATTCCAGGTCTGAAGCCATATGGAAATGGTGACTGTCTCCCTGAAGCTGTTGTGATCAGAAACAAAGAGGAAGCAGCATGGCTAAACGAGAAATTTAAGTTCTTCCTGTTATTCTCAATGTCAGAAAAGTGAAGTGTCTGCCATAAAGTGTTGATTAGGCCCATAATTGCTTCATTAATTGCAAAGACAACTTCTCAACTGCTGCCTTGTGAAAAGCAGCTTGCAGCAGTGGGGGCTGTGACTATGCCTTCCAACAGGTAGGAAAAACGTCTCTTCTTTTCAAAGGATCTGCATTTGGTACTTTTCAAAGCATGGGTTTGGGTATTCCCACAAGGGAAGCAAAAAAGAAGCTGATTTGCAAAATTAGCATCTTAAGTACAGTCATCAAATATTTAACTTTCAGGTGCCCAACTGAAGTGGGAGTTTGGAAAAATGGGTATTACAGCTGAAATTAAAGAACAAGGGCACCCTCACCAGCTGATCGTTTCCTGTAGCTCTGGTTAATTAAGGGACACCACATTTGCCTGAATAAGGAATGGGGTAGCAGAGTTCTGATGTCGCTGTTGTGCAGCAGAGAAAGCAAAAGAGAAAGAAGTATCCAGTATCTTGGACATACTGTTCCCACAATGTCAGTGGTCATTTATATGCTAAGACTGGTTCTTTCACATTTCTGTACCGTACACGCTATTCTACTTCCTCTCTCCAAGATATCAAATCTCCCCTCCAAGTAGGGAGCAATTAATAGTCTCTACTGAGCACTGATCCCCAGGAAGAGGAATGGATTGTTAATGGAGAAGATCATCTTAAATCCTGACTCTGGATGCTGAGAGCAGGAAGCAGATGCAATTATGAACTCACACAGGCAAACTTGGGAGAATCTGGGAGCATGAAGTGGAGTGAAAGGAAGGAACAGAGACACAAAGAGAAAACTCTCAGGTCACTCAGGAGAGGTGCCTTCAGTGGTCACGCCTACAGTCTGCATTGAGGGTTTCCTTCCTGAACAATCACAAATCAACTAGAAAAAAAAAGGCAGTAAACACTGAAGGACAAAACTGGCTGATTATCTACATGTACTAAATACATGGGTAAGCTGTGAAGAGCTGCAGAAAGATTTCATGAGATGAACCAACTAGAAGATGAAATTCAGAATATGCATGTGGCAAAATTGAGGCCATGGAAAACAACACGTTTACAAACCTACTGCCACTCTGGAATGAAAATGTAAGGAATCATTAGAAAAGGAATAGAGAACAAAGCAGACATTCCAGCTCTGGAGAACATCTAGACAAAAAATCATGAACATCAACCCCACTGTTGAGGACTAGTAACACAGAGAAATTGTCTCTGGTAACGACACAGACCCCCGAACCATAAAGTATGAATTCAGAGGCCAGCTGTGCCCTGCTCTATGGGTGTCAAGTCTTTCTCAGCAAGCAACAAAGCAGTTTGAGTGGAGGGATCAGAGTGGTTTGCACTGTGGGCTCCCAGTGACCCCCAGAAGTTGGATCTGCTCAGTGCCCTCCAGGCAGGCTGGTGCAGTGCTGCCCTTTTCCTGGCAGAAAAGGACTGCTTGTACAGTATGGTGCTCGGGCCACAGCCTGCTTCATCCCTTACACTGAGGGAAAGGAAGAGGCAAGAGCGCATATCCTTCTTTCCCTTCCTTCCAAGGAAGGGACAGTGATTGATTTTGGGCAAGGACTTTCATGTCTATGCTGCCAAGAGACAGCACTACCTTAAGGCAGCACCCCTCATCAGTGGCTTTGCCCAGTCTCCTTAACAAGGTCAGCACTTACTGCTCACATGATCCAAGCTGAAATCAAGATTATAGCAATGGTGGGGGACATTTTCTATCCTCCTGTTGGTTAAATGTATAACTAAAAGCAAAGAGATGTTGGAGGTGAAACTTTTCCACATGAAGTGCAAAAACTAAGCAAGCACGCTCATATCTGGTGTGGGAGGACAGTGTCAGATAGAATTTTAAGTTTCAGAAAATAACTTTTGCCAATACAGTTGAGATAACAGTATCTGTAAATACCGTTTAGAGACAGCTTTTACTCCTTAAGATTGCACACAAGCCTGAAAATGTTAGGTTTATTCTTTATCAGTATGGTACCTTGTCGACCATTTAATAATCAAATCTTGCTATGAATGTTAGGTGAGCCAGATGCTTTAAATGTAGGTGAGAAATACTAACATTGCTGGTCAAGCAACTCCTCGTTACTACTGCAGACAAGACCTTTCACTCCCACCAACTCCATAGGTTTTAAAAGGACACCATAATCTGCCTGCAACTTACTGTGTATAGCAGATCCTCTGGAGTTACAGGACTGATGAAAATGGTACGGAGACATCGCAGACAAGCTTCAATAAACTTCAGATCTGGTGACAGTAATCCTATTAATATAGACAAAAACTACTATTCAGCTTCATTATCTTTGCTTATTTGAGTACTTTAGGAATATTTACTAATAGAGATCCATGAAGAGGAAAGTACCTTGCAATAAGGCTGGGATAATATGGCAGTCTAGAAGGGATTTGACGTTGTTCTCTGTACCCATTGCAAGGCTTCCGAGGACCACGGCGCATTCTGTTCTCAGTTCTGTGCTGGAGGTTTCTTGCTGAAGTAAATACAGCAACCTGGAAACAGAATTAGTTTTAGATGAGAATTCAGACAGAACTTTTAAAAGTCTGGTGAAAAAAAAAATAAATAATCTGAATCCTGCTATATAAAGAAGATTAAGTCCTTCATAGAAAGATGAAGGCTGAACAAAAAAGTAAAATGAACACTTTATTCATAAGAACCTTTTTATGCTGTGTGTTCCTACACAGGTTTTACTTGCTGTTACAGTAGAAAGATACCACACTTTTTTCTAAAAATGTAGTGTCACAGTAGTGATATCCGGGATGAGGTCTTTCAGGATACAGGGAAGATCCTAAATTTCAATTAAAGGAAACGAGTCTGCACTTTGACGTCAATGGGAAAGGGAACCTCATGCATTTTCCCAAACACCTAGGGACATGATCACCACTATCGTGATAGTTGTTATCTTTGGCAGTGATTTCTTCTGGGCCGGGGTTGTAAAATAATTCCATCATCAAGCACAAGCATGGGGGCTGAGATGTTACCATATATGAACATAAAGAAATCCCATAAAAGTTTTATGTGCAGCTGAATTGTCGCTAAACAGGATCATTTCAAGCTTAAAACACATCTCGCCAAATGCGCACTGTGGGTCTCAGTCAATTTGGATTCTTTATACAGTATCAAGATACCTAGGAGCCCCTCTGAACATATTTTAAATTACATCATTAGCACTTGAACCACAGCAGATGTCACCAAACACTTTCTGTCTGAATTGGAATCATACAAAGAGCTCTGAGAGCAACCAGATTCACATCAGCACAGAAGGGAATCACTTGAAGATTCACATGGTTTATAAACTTAAGATAAAAACCATTTAACTAAGGGCTCCCACACTCCATACTAGTCTGAGTAAAACTGTAACAGGTAAGATGACTTGGACACTGAGATACAATTCTCTCTGTATATGCAACTTACTTTTCTAGATTCACTGAGCTAAGACAAAAATAATCTCAATTTAGTAACATACCACTCTATCTAGTTTGAAAAGGTCTCTCCTAAAGCCAAGCAGTAACTGAAGCCTTGTCTAAGAGCAAAAAGGAGCCAAAAGCCAGCATCTGCCCCACTGCTGAAGGATACAGAAGTCGTTACCTGGGTAAACAGATCCCTCAACAAAATGCCCCCAAAACCTAACTTCCTAAATCAAAGGCAAGGGAAAAAAATAACTTGCAGCACAGTAGCTAAATACAATTTAGGTACATAGGACTAGAAAAGGCCACCAAGGGAAGGGCAAGCAGCCGTACAACAGACAGTAACACAGAAGAGTACCTTTAAGACACACTCTAAGTGTTTCCCACTTATATAAGACAGAAATTACTTCTTAGAATTTGAAACCTAAAGTCAAAGGCCAACAGACATAACTATGGCATGTCCCTGGAAGACAGCTATGAGATCAAAGGCCTCTTCAATACCTATAAGCAGCACATTCATTCCATAAAATTCACACTATCCCAGGCAGCAGATAATTTGCCAAACTCTTGAAGAAGAACAGCAAAATAAAATAAACCCCCAGTATTCCTCAACAATTTATCTAGATGAAAAGTTTTCTGATTGTGAATCTGCTAGGAAAGCTGCCTTACTCTAAATGCAGGCTTAACAGCAGCCAGAAAGCAGAGGTATGTTAGTATCACCCAAAGCACACATGAACCCTTTTTGATTTTGGAAATTTGAAAAAAAAAAAAAAAAAATTACTAAGGTACTTGCTCATAGTCTACATTCTTTAAGAACATGATGTCCCTGCTTAACCTGGATCCCTTATCAGCCAGCCATTCAACTTCCACCAAACCTGCAGAAATACTAGGAACAAGGCTCTGCTAGAACCACCATAACTCACTTTTGTAGAGCCCGAGAGCTTCAGGAGTTACCAAAAGGGGCTTTGAGCAACCAGGTCTAGTGGGAGGTGTCCTTGCCCAGGGCAGGGGGTTGGAACTAGATGAGCTTTAAGGTCCCTTCCAACCCAAACCGTTCTACGATTCTGTGAAAAGCACAGAACAAATATTTTGACATCTTCCCTAATACATTTTCTTCTAATGTTTGTGTAGAATACAATTTCTTCTGTTTGTCCCTGCACTTCTAAGATAAATTAACTGATTAAAGCCTCTTCTCAGATGTCAGTAATGGTATCCAGGTGGTTATATCTGAATGAGGTAGGACAGCAAATCTATCCAGAGAGATCCTTCAATGAACTCCAGGAACAACCATGCCTAGAAACCAAAAATAAGGTCAGCTGGAGGCGTGATGTGTTTTGAACAACTGACGGGGATTCATCTAGGAAAACCACACAATATTCTAGATAAAAGGAGAAAATTTTCAAGGAAAGTAGCTGCTGAACAATTGGTAACTACAGTGGCTTAGCAAGGAAAATAAACAGTTCAGAATTTCCTTTCTTTTGAAGATGGTTGAGATGGGTGTGGTGCACTAGAATACAGACTTGCATGATTTAGACCTCATCAATCTGGCCCGAACACAGCCCTCAGCTAAAAATAACAGAAATTTACTCTTTGACATTTCACCCCACTTACAAGTTGTCACCAAAAAAAAAAAAAAAAAAATCTCTCAAGTTCTTAAAATACCTGGGAAGGAGATGAAACTCAGCTGTTAGTAAAAGAACATTTTCAGGACTTCATCCAGCCCCTTAAGCAGGCATGTGGAGAAAGGAGCTCAGGGTAACAGTTCGAGTTACAGTACCGTGGATCTTAAGATAACTTTTATCAAAGTATATAAATAAATAAGAGCTTTAATTCCATCAGCATTATCTGAATATTTATTACTAGTCCCCTTGCAAAACAGATGACTGCACCATTTACTGGAATGATCTAGATTTTCTTGTTCTACTTTGGAAGATGCATATCTTCCAGGTCATTGTAAGAAGGCCAGAAAACTATATATGGAAACATCTGCCATGAATATACAGATGAAGGTACTACTGAAGCATATTATTTACTGTTGGCTTTCAGAATATTGAATTAGAAGTTGCTGCATGCACAGAGGTTGACCTCTGAACACGTGGGAAGTCCCAGTGAGCATCAATCGAACTACAAACTGAATTAAAGTAGGAAAATAGATCAAACAAGAGAGGACAACATACTAATTTTTTGAAAACTGCTCCTTTCAACATATTTTAAGCATTACTTTTCAAGCAGCATAACAGTAAACAATCACTGGCCACTGAATTTTTTCTCAACTTTCTCTTTAATGATCAGTTTCATTTGAAAATAATTCTTGCTACTCTACATTGAGCGAGTGCATCTGGTTCACCTTTTAGCAAAAACTAAATACACCCTTTCTTTGCAGCCATTTACACTAGAATGAGTGGGATCAACACACAACCCCTGAAGCCCCACAGAGGTAAGTTTGCACCAACACTCAAACCTTTTAACTTAATGAATTACACTGATTCAGTTTAGCATTACTTTAGTGTGACACAGGCTCAAATATTCCATATTCCCACTCCATTTGAGATCGCCACCTAATATTTAGTATCTGCACATGAAAGAGGATGTCAAGAATACATTTTTGAATGCTGCCCTTTTTTCTTTTTTCTATTTACTCTCAGCTCCTTATGAACAAATACCATAAGATATCATAAAGCTACCTTTCACATTATGTTTTTCAACTTAAAACTTAACATTCTAATAAAAATATGCATTTAAGTGGTATCATTAGAAGTACAGCTCATATTAACGGCTTCCTTTGTGCTAACAGGAAAGGCAGTTCAGAGACAGAGGGCTGCACAGCTTTTAAACCAGCTCTAACACCATTCTGCTGACTGCAAATATTTGCCTTGACTCACGCATACTCATAGCTGGGTTTGAAGAATACCTCGTTGCAGTTATACGCGACTCTCATGGTGAGGGTTAGTCCTCATAAAGAGACATATAATTATGTGAACGGGCTGATTCCTGACTTGCTTTGAAGAAAAACGCAAGGACAACCACAGGAGGCCTATTAGGGCCTCTGCTCTCCACTTCTTTCACCACTCCAGAGCAAAGGAAGGTTTTAAAAAGATCAGCACTGCAGATGATGCTCCTCCACCACTAGGTCTGGGCAGAGATCCCCACCCTATGGAGGACAGGACAGAAAACCTCACTGCAAAGCACAGCCAAGAACAGAACAAGGCACCAGGGAACAACTGTGCCTTGCCCCTCTTAAGGATGTTCACCAAAGTTGGACAGACCTAGTAATACTACATCCAAAAGTACCATTTAAGTTCTTGAAAGAAAGCTGGTAACGTGCCAGAGATCATCAATGTTTCAGGAGATGTGCATAATTGATAACTCGTACACTTCTTACTAACACCACCACCAGTTGTCCCATGGTACAGGTTGATCTAAACACTTTACAACTTCTGCACACTCTGCAGGTCGATGAGGTTCTCTGAGGATCAGAGAACAGCAGCTGTAAGGGATCTTGACAGACCCTCCAGTCACTGACCTTGCTCCAAGGCATGATCATCAATCATTAAATCATTTGAAGTTACTGTCTTGCTTGTTTTTCAATACTTTCGTTGGTGGAGATTCAGCACATCGTCCCCACCACAGCCTTTCAGCACTGCAAGGTGCAGATGCACATACGTTTCTCTGCTACTATGGGGCAGTCTTGTTCTCTCCCATGTTTCTGCTCATCTGTCCCCCTTTTTTGACTCAACAGAACAAGACTTGCCTGTCTGTGAAAGTCAGTTTTGCAGTGCTTACCGAGCTGAAGCCGTTTTCTGTGCAGTCACACAAACATCAACACAAGAAGCGGTAGGAGAATACAATCAGAAGTGCAGAGGGGTGGTTCTGTGAGACAACCCTTGCTCAGAAGAAGAAGAGACCTGTTAAATCAACCTGGCTTTTCACCTGCACCTTCACATGCACTGCCTGGGTCACAGCCACCAAAGGCATTTCCATCAGTGTAACGAAGTCCTGATCCCAAGGCAACTGAAAGAGGAGATGCAAACCATAGAAGCTGCACTTCTAACAACAAAGGTTTTCAGACGAAGGAAGGCAAAAAAGGAGTTGCTACTGAGCACTGAGGGATTAGGGACAAGATTACTCCAAGAAATACTGATTTCAGAGAAGACATCGAGCAAAAATACAGAAAAAAACCAACCCTCAGAAAACAGGCATGAAGCTTGAAGGTCCATTTGAACCTAAGTCATCACCTTGTGAGATTATGTTAAAACGGAAGGTAGGATGAGGACAACAAGGTATGAGTGTGTTGATATTCAGCAACCATTCTCTAAGAAATTAACCCCCACCTGCAAAAAAAACCCAACTCCATCTCATCTTTATGCTCTGTATCCAAATGGTTTCCCACTGAAACAGGCCAAGCTGAACATGTACCAACACTGGAAGGCAAACTGGAGATCAGCATATCCTAATATTTTCTGGCTTTGGACATAATCTTGTCAAAAACTACTTTACAAATTAAGTAACAAGCTAAAAAAAATCGTAATTACTTTGTGCATAGGGTTTTTTGAGGCTTAGATTATTCATAGGTTTTTTTGTTCCTCACAGCTTGATTTCTGAACACTGTTCCTTCCCGTTAGAAACAAAGATCCTATCACACATGTTAAGACAGATTCTCTGGCAGATAAAAGTCCAGTTTATAACTCAAAAAAACCAAATAATACTGCCAGCTTCATATCTGTCACTTCACCAACATTTCTAGAGTTGCTCTCTGTCTAGGCTCAAACTATCAATCTTTCTTCCCATGTCTGCAGGAGTGACTGCAGGTGTGCTTCATCTCCTCGTGCTTAGGAATGGGTCACATTTTATTCACTAACAAATGTTGTTGCACGGCCAAACTAGGTGGGAAGGATGAGTTTTCTTCTCCCTCTTCCATGTCGTGAAAGTAACTGGCTGCTCCCTTTTCCTCACAGGAGAGCGTGTGTGGTGAATCTAGGAATCCCCCCAAAGTTACGGTTCTTCATGTTTTTATTACTGTATTGAATCCTATGATCCATCAGGACTGGCAACCCTGCAATGTTCTTCATCCTTTAGTAAGAAAAACAATCCCTAGCTACCATGGATTTTTTACCTTTTTCAAATTATTTGTTTAACAAAGAAACTGAGAAAATAAACCATGAGATACAAAAATAGTCAACAGCAGACACCATTTACCATCAGTCACTCAGATAATAGAGAAAAAAAACCACAGAGGGTAAATATTTCTCATAGCAGCGTCCACCACTCATTGGCCCTTTCCACTTTACAATACCAGAAAATTTTCCAACAAGACAACTTTTTTTTGGTGGTTACCTTAAGATTAGAAACTAGAAAACGTTCAAAATATTATCTGCTGTCATTGCTAAACCTAATCCCATCTGTCTAATAACCCAGCCTTAAAACTATAGGGAAAACTGATTAAATAGTTCAACAGCTTTACTGCCTCAGGTACAAAGAAGAAAAAGTCATGTCACATCTATACAAGTCAACTCCTAATCCATGATTACCGAAATTCAGTATCAGGTCCATGGAATGGTGCGTACCTCCAAAGGTGGTTTAGAGAACCTCTGTCTAAAACTGTTTTAGGATAGCACTTGGTTCAATATGGCCACGACTAATCCTAAACAGGCAGTAATTAAAGAGATTCGCATGACCATGTTCATCAAGCATAACATATGTTTGCAGAAATTCATCCTTCAAGCATAATTTCAGCATATAAAGTTAAATTAAGAAATTAAGACTCTCATTGAAACCATACCCTCACTCATAAGGGACATTTCCTTACCTAACAATGGATCTAGAGTCGAATACTCAGACAAGTGCTAAATACATCTTGTCTGTAACAGGAGATGGTTCTATCAAGCAGATATTTGCATTCCTACAGTTAAAGGATGGCTAGTCCATGAAAGGCAGCATTATAAAAAACATTAATTAAAAGAACTTCTAAAGTGAGTGCCTGAATTCAAGGATAACCCCGAGGAAAAACTAGACATATAAAGGCATTATATCAGATAATTTATATCAGACTACAGAATTGCAGAAGAGATGCTGTTGGAAGGGACCTCTGGAGGCCATGTAGTCCCTTTTCACCTGCACCTTCACATGCACTGCCTGGGTCACAGCCACCAAAGGCATTTTCATCAGTGTAACGAAGTCCTGATCCCAGGGCAACTGAAAGAGGAGATGCAAACCATAGAAGCTGCACTTCTAACAACAAAGGTTTTCAGACGAAGGAAGGCAAAAAAGGAGTTGCTACTGAGCACTGAGGGATTAGGGACAAGATTACTCCAAGAAATACTGATTTCAGAGAAGACATCGAGCAAAAATACAGAAAAAAACCAACCCTCAGAAAACAGGCATGAAGCTTGAAGGTCCATTTGAACCTAAGTCATCACCTTGTGAGATTATGTTAAAACGGAAGGTAGGATGAGGACAACAAGGTATGAGTGTGTTGATATTCAGCAACCATTCTCTAAGAAATTAACCCCCACCTGCAAAAAAAACCCAACTCCATCTCATCTTTATGCTCTGTATCCAAATGGTTTCCCACTGAAACAGGCCAAGCTGAACATGTACCAACACTGGAAGGCAAACTGGAGATCAGCATATCCTAATATTTTCTGGCTTTGGACATAATCTTGTCAAAAACTACTTTACAAATTAAGTAACAAGCTAAAAAAAATCGTAATTACTTTGTGCATAGGGTTTTTTGAGGCTTAGATTATTCATAGGTTTTTTTGTTCCTCACAGCTTGATTTCTGAACACTGTTCCTTCCCGTTAGAAACAAAGATCCTATCACACATGTTAAGACAGATTCTCTGGCAGATAAAAGTCCAGTTTATAACTCAAAAAAACCAAATAATACTGCCAGCTTCATATCTGTCACTTCACCAACATTTCTAGAGTTGCTCTCTGTCTAGGCTCAAACTATCAATCTTTCTTCCCATGTCTGCAGGAGTGACTGCAGGTGTGCTTCATCTCCTCGTGCTTAGGAATGGGTCACATTTTATTCACTAACAAATGTTGTTGCACAGCCAAACTAGGTGGGAAGGATGAGTTTTCTTCTCCCTCTTCCATGTCGTGAAAGTAACTGGCTGCTCCCTTTTCCTCACAGGAGAGCGTGTGTGGTGAATCTAGGAATCCCCCCAAAGTTACGGTTCTTCATGTTTTTATTACTGTATTGAATCCTATGATCCATCAGGACTGGCAACCCTGCAATGTTCTTCATCCTTTAGTAAGAAAAACAATCCCTAGCTACCATGGATTTTTTACCTTTTTCAAATTATTTGTTTAACAAAGAAACTGAGAAAATAAACCATGAGATACAAAAATAGTCAACAGCAGACACCATTTACCATCAGTCACTCAGATAATAGAGAAAAAAAACCACAGAGGGTAAATATTTCTCATAGCAGCGTCCACCACTCATTGGCCCTTTCCACTTTACAATACCAGAAAATTTTCCAACAAGACAACTTTTTTTTGGTGGTTACCTTAAGATTAGAAACTAGAAAACGTTCAAAATATTATCTGCTGTCATTGCTAAACCTAATCCCATCTGTCTAATAACCCAGCCTTAAAACTATAGGGAAAACTGATTAAATAGTTCAACAGCTTTACTGCCTCAGGTACAAAGAAGAAAAAGTCATGTCACATCTATACAAGTCAACTCCTAATCCGTGATTACTGAAATTCAGTATCAGGTCCATGGAATGGTGCATACCTCCAAAGGTGGTTTAGAGAACCTCTGTCTAAAACTGTTTTGGGACAGCCCTTGGTTCAATATGGCCACGACTAATCCTAAACAGGCAGTAATTAAAGAGATTCGCATGACCATGTTCATCAAGCATAACATATGTTTGCAGAAATTCATCCTTCAAGCATAATTTCAGCATATAAAGTTAAATTAAGAAATTAAGACTCTCATTGAAACCATACCCTCACTCATAAGGGACATTTCCTTACCTAACAATGGATCTAGAGTCGAATACTCAGACAAGTGCTAAATACATCTTGTCTGTAACAGGAGATGGTTCTATCAAGCAGATATTTGCATTCCTACAGTTAAAGGATGGCTAGTCCATGAAAGGCAGCATTATAAAAAACATTAATTAAAAGAACTTCTAAAGTGAGTGCCTGAATTCAAGGATAACCCCGAGGAAAAACTAGACATATAAAGGCATTATATCAGATAATTTATATCAGACTACAGAATTGCAGAAGAGATGCTGTTGGAAGGGACCTCTGGAGGCCATGTAGTCCAACCCCCTGCTCAAAGCAGGACCAGCTAGAGCTGGTTGCTCAATATTCCAGCCATGAGGTCAAGCTTTCCCAGACTCAAAATAACAGACATATTTTCTTGAGTTAAACTAAACTCACACTTGCTACATGCACAAGCCTCTTTATTCCTAAATACCCAAATACAGGGAGTTTGCTGCTTATTTTCTACAGTAAATAAGTTGCTTAACTAAGAACATTATCTGACACTTATCTGAGTAACTCCAAGCAAAGCTGAAAGCAACAGGGTGGTTTTTCACCCCGCAGTCCTGCAGCTCTTCTCACAACAGTCAGCACCCCAGTAGGAAAGTATTCCGTGTGTAAGGGTGCTCTTCTGCTAAGCTCTACGCGGGATCAAGTATCAACATCATGGATCATTTAGGAATTTGAAATACCATGCATTTAAACACAGAATTGATCAGGATACTTGTGAGCTATGCAAAACCATCCTGCCTAAGTTTTCTTTTTAAATCTCAAAAGGAACACATGCTCAAACGCTTCAAACACTGTCACAGATACGTGAATTCCTCTACTTACTAATCAGTACATCAGTTTTAGTTTTTCCAGTATTTGCCAGCTAATACCACATGCAAAATCTTTACCGATACTTTTCTTGTGTTTAATATAGACACTAGCCTATATAAAATCCTTTTCCTTAGCTGACAGACTTCAGGGTGTAACACAACCTTCCAGTTAATAGAGATATCTTCTCATCTTATCAGTAGCTTAACACAGTTATCACAGCAGCAGTCTTATTTTTTGGCAAACTCTAAAAGAACACTGCCTGAAGGAATTTAATTATGTTTGACAATAAACTGAAACATAAAATTTCATGGGTGTCCATGTTGGTGCACTCACGGCCCTAGAAACAAGTTAAAACCCCAACAAATTCTTTCTAGTTTTCTCTTCCACAAACAATCTGACAGTATGCTCTGCAGAATTCAGCTTTCAAATGATGCAACGGATAAGATTTCATCAGCTGTTCTGTGTAACATGTCATTTTAAAAGTGCTCTAAAGAAATTAAAAAATAAAACCACCCCAACAGTTAAGCATAACCCCTAATAAATAACTTAGGGAAAGGTGAAAATTAACTATATAAAGTTCTTTGAGGTGCACCTACCTAGAGATAGGCCTTTAGCTTTGGGAAGAAGTACACTACCACGTTACAGCTCCAAACAACTGACTTTACGCCTTAAGACTCTGGAGAACAATCAGCTGGAAGTTAGAAAATCATTTTTTGTAATTGACAAGAATAATTCAGTGGGTTTGTTAAAGGTCTTGGATGGTTAGGTTTAAGATTTGATTTAAAAAACTCTGTATTCATTTTGCAGCAAAGGAATAACTGAAGTTGTCAATGAGAAACCAGTTCTAAAGTGGATTAGACTTCAAGTATTAAACTCTCAGTAATGATTAGATAAGCAAGAACTTGATTCAGGTAACACTTTTGACAAAATAGCACAGGTCAGAGCTTTAACAGGTAACCACAATGTATAACAAGATAAAGCTATGCTCTGCTGACTGGAATTTACCATTGCCTTCTCTACGCTCTGCCATCCATCAGATGAAGGAAGAGGAAGAGAAGAAACGTGGCACAGGCTTGAAAGGCCCAATCGTCTTGGTTCAATATGGCCACGACTAATCCTAAACAGGCAGTAATTAAAGAGATTTGCATGACCATGTTCATCAAGCATAACATACGTTTGCAGAAATTCATCCTTCAAGCATAATTTCAGCATATAAAGTTAAATTAAGAAATTAAGACTCTCATTGAAACCATACCCTCACTCATAAGGGACATTTCCTTACCTAACAATGGATCTAGAGTCGAATACTCAGGCAAGTGCTAAATACATCTTGTCTGTAACAGGAGATGGTTCTATCAAACAGATACAGTTAAAGGATGGCTAGTCCATTAAAGGCAGCATTATAAAAAACATTAATTAAAGCAGATATTTGCATTCCTACAGTTAAAGGATGGCTAGTCCATGAAAGGCAGCATTATAAAAAACATTAATTAAAAGAACTTCTACAGTGAGTGCCTGAATTCAAGGATGACCCCGAGGAAAAACTAGATATATAAAGGCATTATATCAGATGATTTATATCAGACTACAGAATAGCAGAAGAGATGCTATTGGAAGGGACCTCTGGAGGCCATGTAGTCCAACCCCCTGCTCAAAGCAGGACCAGCTAGAGCCGGTTGCTCAATATTCCAGCCATGAGGTCAAGCTTTCCCAGACTCAAAATAACAGACATATTTTCTTGAGTTAAACTAAACTCACACTTGCTACATGCACAAGCCTCTTTATTCCTAAATACCCAAATACAGGGAGTTTGCTGCTTATTTTCTACAGTAAATAAGTTGCTTAACTAAGAACATTATCTGACACTTATCTGAGTAACTCCAAGCAAAGCTGAAAGCAACAGGGTGGTTTTTCACCCCGCAGTCCTGCAGCTCTTCTCACAACAGTCAGCACCCCAGTAGGAAAGTATTCCGTGTGTAAGGGTGCTCTTCTGCTAAGCTCTACGCGGGATCAAGTATCAACATCATGGATCATTTAGGAATTTGAAATACCATGCATTTAAACACAGAATTGATCAGGATACTTGTGAGCTATGCAAAACCATCCTGCCTAAGTTTTTTTTTTTTTTTTAAATCTCAAAAGGAACACATGCTCAAACGCTTCAAACACTGTCACAGATACGTGAATTCCTCTACTTACTAATCAGTACATCAGTTTTAGTTTTTCCAGTATTTGCCAGCTAATACCACATGCAAAATCTTTACCGATACTTTTCTTGTGTTTAATATAGACACTAGCCTATATAAAATCCTTTTCCTTAGCTGACAGACTTCAGGGTGTAACACAACCTTCCAGTTAATAGAGATATCTCCTCATCTTATCAGTAGCTTAACACAGTTATCACAGCAGCAGTCTTATTTTTTGGCAAACTCTAAAAGAACACTGCCTGAAGGAATTTAATTATGTTTGACAATAAACTGAAACATAAAATTTCATGGGTGTCCATGTTGGTGCACTCACGGCCCTAGAAACAAGTTAAAACCCCAACAAATTCTTTCTAGTTTTCTCTTCCACAAACAATCTGACAGTATGCTCTGCAGAATTCAGCTTTCAAATGATGCAACGGATAAGATTTCATCAGCTGTTCTGTGTAACATGCCATTTTAAAAGTGCTCTAAAGAAATTAAAAAATAAAAACACCCCAACAGTTAAGCATAACCCCTAATAAATAACTTAGGGAAAGGTGAAAATTAACTATATAAAGTTCTTTGAGGTGCACCTACCTAGAGATAGGCCTTTAGCTTTGGGAAGAAGTACACTACCACGTTACAGCTCCAAACAACTGACTTTACGCCTTAAGACTCTGGAGAACAATCAGCTGGAAGTTAGAAAATCATTTTTTGTAATTGACAAGAATAATTCAGTGGGTTTGTTAAAGGTCTTGGATGGTTAGGTTTAAGATCTGATTTTAAAAACTCTGTATTCATTTTGCAGCAAAGGAATAACTGAAGTTGTCAATGAGAAACCAGTTCTAAAGTGGATTAGACTTCAAGTATTAAACTCTCAGTAATGATTAGATAAGCAAGAACTTGATTCAGGTAACATTTTTGACAAAATAGCACAGGTCAGAGCTTTAACAGGTAACCACAATGTATAACAAGATAAAGCTATGCTCTGCTGACTGGAATTTACCATTGCCTTCTCTACGCTCTGCCATCCATCAGATGAAGGAAGAGGAAGAGAAGAAACGTGGCACAGGCTTGAAAGGCCCAATCGTCAGCTGGATTATCAACCACCCAATGCTGTTTTCTTTCAGGGTACCAGAAAGTGGTCCACAGGCTTGCAAAATGGAGTTATCAAGAATTTACTCACGTGTTTATTTAATTGAATGTTTCTTTTTTTCCCAATTCCAACTCTGTAAGCCAGAGGCTTTAGACTGTTTACTGCAGAAGTGAGAAAGAGCTTAAGAGTGATAACTTTTGCCTACAACAGAACGTCACCTACTGACTAATTCAGTGGCCTTAAGAGGTAGCTGATGGGGAAAAAAAGCTAATGTAGCTTGTGGGAAAGCATATAAAGGATGCCTCAAGGTGCCAGAGAGTGGGGAGGGAAAGACTACTTAGCTTCTGAAGGCATGTCAAAGAATGGCAAGGGTGGTCCTGGCAACCACTGAGTTGAGAGTCTTGAGTTCCCCCTATGCCTTAGGTGTTACCAAGTGGCAATGAGTATGACAACAATATGATTGTCAACCTGGACTGCACAATAAACAAGTGGTTTTTAGGCTCTGTGATAAACTCCACCAGAAAGGGGCTTCAATTACAACTCAGAGCCAGCAGCAGGACAGACTAACTGCTACTAAATAAACATTGTTAAGTGAGAAGTCTTACCAAGATGACTTACAAAAGAAAAATTTACAGTTGAACTGAGGACTCAATCATTTTCCTGAGATTCAGGAAGGAAGAGTAACTGACCAAAAGCTTTAAATATTGAATTTGGACTCTGAAGACGTGTTTGACATGTCGACAGGCACAGAAGCTGCAGTGTTTCTTCTTAGAAAACTGTCAAGTGAAGGGGCACACCAATAATTAGTATGGACTTCCTCATCTTCTCTCACAGAAAATGTGGTGCTCACCACTTATGTGGGATAGAAGGGAAAAAAAAACACTAGAAAAATTGAAGGACAGTACTAGTAGTAAACCATTTTTAGGCAAGGCTGACTTTTTGTTTTAAGTTGGCCTGCCACTGAAAGAACTTGGTATTAGGGCATTAAAATACTTCCCCCCTCTCTACCCCACACCCTAAACTTTAGGAATTTTATTTTCTGGAACTGTTAATAAAAAGTAACAGTTTCAAAAAGTAAAATTTCTGCAGTCCTGACAGAGGTGCCCGAGGCCAGCATTTCATAAAAATATAAAGGTATAACTGATTTTGTGAAGAGGAAGATATATAGAAAATAATTTCTTAAGAAACAAAACCTATATGCAGGCTGGCTACATTTATATTTTTAACATCTAGGACCATGTTTGCGTACACATTTGTAAAGTTCTTAACTTCCTTAGCTCTTAAGTCCAGACATGGCAATTCTGCAAACTTTCTTCAATCAACTTGGGGTTTTTTAGCACCCTCCTCAGAACAAATGGTCAAGAAGTGACCATAGGTGAGACTGAACAAAGGGACAACAAAAAATCCTTTAAGGTATAAATATAATCTTCCTTTCTAAAGATGACACCACTAAGCAGTCAGGTCATGGACTCAGAAGGCCTAGAAATGACAGTGATCCAGCCATTCTTCCCCAGCATTTCCTCTAAGGTATAAATATAATCTCTGTTTCTAAAAATGACACCACTAAGCAGTCAGCTCATGGACTCAGAAGGCCTAGAAATTGACAGTGATCCAGCCATTCTTCCCCAGCATTTTCTTCCTGTAGGGAGATCTTTAAAGGACTTTGCACTTCTTTCCAACCAAGTGGCAGCCTAATATTTTCCTGTAGGGAGATCTTTCCAACTTCTTTCCAACCAAGTGGCAGCCTAATATTTCAAAATAATAGGGTTACTTCATACCTACCAGTAGCATTTGGCCCAACTTCAAACACAAGATACTCCTAGACTTGTTTCCAAACCTCCTATGAGTCTTTCTAATACCTGAACATACTGTTTTCTTTTCCACTAAGTGAGAGAAATCCAAAGGGGTTCTTTGGGTCTAAAGGGTCTCTTCTGAAAGCTTGCTGGAGGAATACTTGGGGAAGAAGAGAAAAGCAAGAAGTGAGTAAAGAAGAAGCTGAACCACAGGACAAAGCAGCAGCAGAAGAATTTTAACAAACCCCATGCCATTAGTAATTTCCCTCGGGAGACTGCAATCTAACTCGCAAACCCCATGCCATTACAGAAAAGAACTAATTTCCCTCGGGAGACTGCAATCTAACTCTGTGAAAAGAAAACTGTTTTCCTCATTAATTTTGCAGAGGAGACTCAAAATAAAGAATGCTGGCCTGCTTAGTCCTATTCAGGGAAACGTTTGACTTTACAGATTGGAATTCCAAAGGTTTCCATACTCTTAACGGCATCAGTGGCCACTTCATTTACTACAAGGCACGTCAAAAAAGCCAATGAATTCCTAGGTATAATTCCTAGGTTAGGTAGAATTATCAGAAGATACTTCATTTACTACAAGGCATGTCATTAAAAAGCCAACGAATTCCTAGGTAGAATTCCTAGGTTAGGTAGAATTATCAGAAGAAGTTCTCTAATCCAAATGGTCTATAATCTATTTAAGTCTGTCTGCAACACCTTGAGGAAATTCTAAAGCCTTCTGAAAGGCACTTGGGGGTAGATGATGCCACATAAGTTTTAGCCAGTGAGAATCGTCTTTTCTCACAATAATCCAGTCAATTACCTTTATCCCTACCTCTAGTCTGAAAAGCCTTGACATGAGATTTCCTGTGATTTGAGGATAACTTGTACTGAAGTGAGGACAAGTGTGACAGTTTACCTTTTAAGGTTTTCCAAATCCAGTCATTTATTTGAAGTTATAGGTTAACCATAAAATTTACTTGGACAGCCAGAAGGCATTAACAACAGGAAAATAAAAACACAACCACTTTTGGATTTTCATTACTGGGCACAGAAGAAGTTACAGCAGAAAGCAGGATAACTGAAGGAACATGAAGTCCTATAAAACTTAAGAACAGATTCTAGGTTCTAGATTTGGAAGTTGGAGATCTTCAGGAGAATCAACAGTAGTTGCAAGAATCCCTTGGGGCTTCTTGCTGAAAAAAAAAAATATCCTTAAACTTTGCATAATCTTCAACAAATGTCCACTTCGATCTTTTCATCTCATGTGAACTCTTCTCTTCACCTGTTTATATTTGGTCAAAACGGAAGATAATTCAGCAGCTTTTGTAGGAGGGGTTTCCCAACAGCTAATCCCTAGAGAATTTAAAGTACTAGCTTTGACACAAACTCAATCTGTAAACAAGCAGATATTCCCTGCAAATAAAAGGCGTTTTTTTTGTCAAGCCAGAAGCAGCTTTCTCAAGCAGACTGGTTTGGGACCTGGCTGACATTTAAGGATCATAGGTGGGTCCCATACTGCTAGCACAAGATTAATACAGCACTCAATGTTTTCCTTCTCCGCTGCTGCAAATGGTGGCTGGAAGAAAGCTGGAGGAGAAGAGGGGTGAAATGAAAGCTGAAGAGAGCAATCCAGTAGATAAAGTTACCTGTTAAATTTCTACTAGTGGAATCAGGATCCAGAAAACATTAACATCAGCTGAAGCTGGAATTCAGCAATAAAGTATGATCAATGATTTTTAATTGTCTGAAGCAGGTGGAGAAGATAAGCAAATCATCTCAGATGTTTTTTAATATTTTAAAATTATATTTAACATAAACTTATATATTTTCACTTGTGAACTCACCAGGCAATCGGCTCAAGAACAGTAGTAAGATACAACCACTTTCATCCATCATTAATATCATCAATGTCAGAAATTAGATTTCATTCGTGAGCTGACAAAGTTTAATAAAAACCACCAAGACTACTTTAGAGGATTCTATGAAATTCTAAATTAAAAGCATTACTCAACAGCCTGTTCTGTAATACATGAGTTTAACAGATACTTCAAGTCTCTCTCAGTTACATTAAAGAAAGTATGCAGTCAACTACAATCAAAGTTAAAACAAAAAAGTGCCTTTGATCTAAGGATCATTATTCCAGACCTGTTGTGAATCAGTGAAAAGGAGAGTAGCAAAGGACATACCTTGGAACTGCTCCCAAAACAATCAAGTTGGCTTTTTGTTTGTTGTTTCCAATTACAGCATTTTTCATATCTCTGTAAATCCAGAAAGAAAAACAAACCCTGGTAAATTATGCTGAGGTACTGAGGGCTTAATCTATAGAATTTACTATTTCCATGAAGGCTTATCAAGTAGTCTTTCACATGTCCATGCTGCACCTACATGACTGAGTAACGCTCCAGGGCCCAGTTTCCACAGCCCACAGATAAATACCCCAGAGCTCTGGGATGCCATTATCTCCCAGCTTATGCAAGTAAGCAAAAACCCAAACTATCTCACATGCACACCAGACGTGGAGAAGTCTCATTATTGAAGAATACTAGATACACTGATTCTTTGTGCTCATATATTCACTAGACTTCTAAAAGAAAAGAGAAAAAAAAAAACGCTATTGATTGGGAAATCAAATGTTGGCAATTTAAAGTATTAACTGAATACTCTACTGGGTGCAGGAAGAGACAAGCTGGGGCTGGGGGTAAAAAAAAAAAAAAGGAAAAGCTAAAAAAATAAGGGAACGAGGAACTATCACCAGTCTCCAGAGACCAGACTTTCACTCTCCTCTTCACCACAGTCTTCCTTTTGTGAATGTCAGCAGGACACCTAAACATCTGTATGTTAAAAATCCCAGGAATAAAGTGGAAACAAAAGTATTTTCCTGTCTGAGAGCTACTGCAAGTTAAATACATTTAAGGCACCACCACCTTTTTAAGATCTTTTTTCCTTCATGAACATGTTGAACACATATGACCATCCAGAGAATCTGAAAGAAAGCTAGCAACTTATGACCAGTTTCAGAAAATCAAGATGACACATTTCTAGGAAACTTCCTAGTTGTAGGGACCTTCATAAGAAGCCAGTCCAAATTCAGATCAATCTTTATCAGCAAGAAACTAGATTGATTACAGTGTTGCAAAACTGATAAATTAATCACTGGCTAACTATCTCCCAATTCATTCAAAATGTTTTGGGAGCTTTAGTGGTTGCTTTAACATATTTCTTGCCACTATAGCACTCTTCCACCTGCTATCTGCAAATTTTAAGAGATTCAGAATAGCCTTGTTCTGTAAGATCCACCCTGGCCTTCATGAACACTACACAGTCCTTACATACCCCCTGAATGTGCAAATTCCACTGCAATAAGCAGCTGTCCCAGGTGTTAAACGCACTTCATTAGAGGTATAAAAAAAACTTCTTAGCCGAGGCAGGCAATATCTGGACTGGCATAAACAGAACCTTTATAAACTTCAATTAGCAAAAGGTAATTGCTTGCCTTCCTGAAGTATTTCTCCATGTGACTCACTCTCCTGTTGCATACAGTTATGCGGCCGCAGAAGAGTATTTTAGGAATTTTAAGCAAATGGAGGCTAAATTCTCCAGTTTGGTTAGTGATTTTGGAGCTCCAACCTTAAGCAGCCTTAAAAGCAGCTGAAAACTGCAGTTCTGTGTATCTCCTTAACACAGGCAGAGTCAGGAAACCACTTGCCTTGTCAAGTGAGGCATCACCTCCCAGGAATCTGCCTACCCAGCACACCGTTTTACACAGCTGAGTATCAGCAGAAAACACTGGACCTTTCTGCTATATCTCCCATAAATTTGGTAACTTCACAGCACAAGGCAGGAGGAGGTGGAGGAGAAAGAGCAAGATCAGAAGACAGGCTAAGCTGAAAGCCCAAGAAAATATGAGGAATGGACCTGAAGATTTCACAAAACTCAGCAACAGCACCGCAGCGGTTTCTATGCTGAATGCTTGATAGGAAAGTATCCCAGCCATTTTTAAAGGTTTTTAAAGTACAAGGGTCAGCCAACAGTGACAGAAGCAATGATCAGATGTCTCACAGGAATAGAAACTGTACCGAGAGATGTGCTAGGTTCAGGTACTAAACTGCTCAGGCCACTCTAGGACTCCTCAAAAGGCTACCTCACCCCATTCTCCTTAGGCACACGCTCTCCAAGTCATCAGAAAGGCTGCATCCCATCACCTATCTCTGAAGGCATCTTGAGAAGCTAAAGAGAAGGCACCTGCCAAGCACCCTGAAGAATTAATCAATGGATTTTGGTGACATTTTAATGCCTGCTCAGGTGATTTTACACATTATTCTGTGTTAAAAAAAAACAAACCACAACCCCCCCAAAAAAACACCAACAACAAATTTTGTGACTCCTGCACCAATTCCCAAATAGAATGGCTTGCTAACCTTATAACCTTTTCGTATGCCAGAAGTACTGCCTATTAGAATTTGATTTAGAGACCCTGTCAGAAGTGGCAAGAACATGGCCAAGTTCCATAATGCTCAAGCTGAGAGGTTGAGTGAGGTCAGTCCCGATCTGTAAATGATTCAGGTGAGTTTCTCCATCCTGGTTCATAAAGTTCCTCAGGAAGGTCAGGGCAGATAGACAAGAAATATCACAAACTTGAGATTTCTGACAAATTCAACACGGGTACATTCGACCACTTCAACTTGCAAGCAAGTAAAATACCTTCAAATTGGTAAGGTGACCAAGAGCTGTCAGAGATAAGACTCAGCCAAGATCACCATGTTTGTGGGCGTTATGCCTTGGTGCTCCCAAGTTGCGTGCCACGCTTATCTCTTCAAATTTGCCACTTACAGAAATTAACCTATTCAATACAGAGGAAGGAGGTGGATATGGAAACCAAGAATATCCTTAAAATGCCATAATCCAATATTGACTAACAGTAGACTTTTTTGTAATAATTATGTGATTCCACATTACATTTTATGGAGATTTCCCTGATTAGGAAGAAAATGACCTTAAGAAGTAAAGTACCAGGTGTTGTCCTAGTCTACCAGGTCCTTAGTGAATCATGAACCTTGGAAAAACCGAGGGCAACTCCCTTATTTGAAAACATCATCTCCGACAAGTTTGAGCTTGACTGATTTCAGATCCAAGACGACATGAAATTCATCCAAGGAGACAAAGCAATAAAGATCGCTATCTTCTACAAGAGGTAACAAAGAAACCTCAGAAATTTGTAGTCCAAAACTGGATACCCACTTTATTTCCAAATGTCATGCACACTGCTCCCTTTTCCTACTTGAAAGGAGGAAGGAGAAAACAGCAGCAAAACCACAAAGAGATGAGAACTTCAAAGAATAACTAGTCTATGGTGATTGTAGGCCTAATTATGAGAAGACCATGACCCAGAAGAGGGAGATACGTGGGCTTTATTCCAACAATCAGCTCTGAGCTCTCAGGTAGGTTATCAATCCTCCTGCTTCAGAAGAAAAATGCAGATCTTATGCATGTACCTAGCACATTCCAGCTCTACTTAGTTCCTCAGCCTCATAAAGGTAGCTTTCTATAGAGCCAAAAGACAAACCAGGAAGCTTTCATATGACAGAGGTCTTAAGATGTATTTGAGGTTGTTTTTTGTTTATTTCTCCGTATTAAATCTTACAGTTTAGATTCAAACTAAATTCAAAGTAATTTAACAAAATTACCTGAACTACAGCAATTTCAATGCATAGATTTAAAATATGATAGCTGATGTTTATGCCTACATTTACAAAAATGCAATAATTTATGTGAAAAAAACCCTGTAGAGCAGGATAATATAGGCTGACATCAATAAAATACGATCCTAGCCAAGCGCTTGGAGGTATTGCTTCCTGCAGTGCTAAACCAGCTTTCTCCATCTCCTATTGCTTCTTAAAGAAATAAGAAAATGATTTCATCAGTTCAATCCTGTGGCCACTCAATTTTAAGTTATGAAACTAAACAAGAGACTGGAAAAGCAGAAAGACTTATTTTCTTTATCAGCTGAGGTCTATCAGCTCTAACAATCTTATGGAACACAGAAACCCAAAAGTAATGAGTTCAATTAATTAGCTATAAATAGAATACAACGCATGCTAGTTTCATAAGTGTATTAGTACAGTATGAGTGTTTAAAATAAAATATTTTAGGAATATATTAAACTCATTAAAAACAATATTTAATTTCCATCCAGAAGCAGCTCGAGAGGAGTTACAAGAGGAATTAATCTGCCAATTGTGTATGAAGTTTATGTTTTTATTCTGATGCTTAATGGGCAATTGTTTAAAGGCACAAGATGTAGCCCACTTAAGGTCACCAAGAGGCAATATTAAATATAACAAATTGGAAGTTTTAGTGATTCCTAGCCAATAAAAATTAATATTATGAAATGTCTTAAGTCCTGAGAAAATCAGCAATCTAGTCTGTCAATGTAAGTTATTACTGTAGAAACAACCTAAGGTGCTGAACTTTGGCCTAAGCAGAAATTATCGAAATTCCACATCTTCATGAAATTGTCTCTAAATTTGGGAGTCCTCCCACAGAAACACCAGAAGTGTCCGGAGGTTGGTGCGCAGCTCTCTGAACTGGTGTGAGCTAATTCCCAGCTGAGGAAGAACAGACTCTAAGGCATTCCTAGCCAGCCCCAATACCCCCACCTCTTCCATAAAAGAGATCCTGAGAAAGCAACATGGATAGATGGACTCCTCAGTGAGAATTTGGTTTTACCTATGTTTTTAAATACCATAAATCAAGCATAAACCTAAGAAACTTTAAAATTCTGGTAGAACAGAAAGCCTGGTGCTTTCCTATGTCACCTTCTAGCAAAGCCACACAAAAGATGTTGAAACGAGCTAGAGTGACTTGATGAGGAAGCAGCAAAAGGAACTACACAGAAGAGGAGGAAATAAGAGCTCGTGTGATATTTTCTCAGCTTAAGTCTTCTGAAAACAGAGTAGATAGCCATGTTTAAGAGGTTCCTAGACAGAGAAGGATAACGAAGGTCAGGTGAACAACCACAGAAGGAAAAGTATTCCTAGACACTTCAAGCCAATGCTTTCACTTTTAGTATGAAATAGTTACAAGACATTCCGAGACCATTACGCACACAGAGGAAGCATCCAAACAATGCATTGTCAGACCAGATTTATCTACCAGAGGCTGACCAAAATTACAAACAATAGAATGACGCAAAGCATCATTCCGAAAAGGTTTTCAAAATGCAAATGTCTCAAAAGCTGAGGTACCGGTAACTGATACAAGGACATAGCTCAAATAAAAACCTGAACTGGCTGGACTCGAGTCAGAAGTTAATTGTGTGGCCAAAGTTTTGACAGTTATGCTTTCTACAGCTTTTGCCTCCTCTTCCTTCTCCCTTCCTCCCACTCTCCCACTTTTATGGACAGTTGCGAAACAATCAACAACAAGAATTAATGACAAAGTTTGCACGTTAAAATATTTCCACCATTGTTTTGACAGAATTAGTTTCTAAGATGGGCTACATCTTAGCCCATCTGCTACTACAGCTTGAATATCTCTTAATTACTCAACAAGTGAGTTGTTTCCTACCCCTTTAGCAGGGAGCATGTTTGTACTAACATGATTACGAGTCCAACCAAGTGAATAAAACCTTAAAAACTCCTGCCAACTCAAGCAAACCACAGAAATCGTAAATCAGCTTATTTTTACAGTTAATCATCAGGTTGGGAAGAAAAGATTCCTAATCCCATTCAAAAGATCTCAGTTGATGCAAAGGAAAAAAGGAAAGAACAAAGTAGCACACAGAGACACTGTTACTCAGCTTGTTTGAGTTTTAACACTTAGAAACTGTTACACGATTAACATGCAGTGCAAACTAAACAAACTCAACATTTAGACAAGGAAACCCTAAATCCGTGCTTGCTCCCAATCTTAATTCCATACTCCAGACGCTGCATAAAATCAAAGTGCTGGAGAAAAACAGCATATGGCTATAAGTGCAGCAGTACTCCCAGACGCTGCATAAAATCCAAGTGCTGTAGAAAAACAGCATATGGCTATAAGTGCAGCAATACAGAACAGAAGAATTTAGCATCCATAATGCTAAAAGCCATCATTTAATCCAACTTTGCCATCTCACAGCACCACAGAAACCGCTTGAACCCCTGTCTGAAGTATTCTCTTTGGAGAGGCAACTTACCTTGTCCTAAGTTTTCTTGCCAAGGAAAGTCTACCAAATAGAAAGATAAGGTGTCTCAATGATCCATACCTGTAGTTAGAAATATTTATAGCTTATTCCTATCTTGAATCTATTCCAGTTTCCAGTACTTATTTTGCTCTCTGTGTGTGTGACAGGCTGAAAAAGCCTCTCATATCAAATCTTTACTTCCACGTAAGAGCTTACATCGGTCATTTCACACGCTAGCCTTCTATATCAACAACTCTCTGTGTCTTTGGCTGCAGTTTCAACTCAAGTTCCTTTCAAATCTCTAGGCTGGCTGACAAAACGGGAGATGCTGCTTTTCCCAGCTCTCTCTCAAGCATCTTTTATTGCCTCATCCTTTGCACTGAGTCTGGAAATTGAGCTACAAGTTGCATGAGATCACTGACTCCTTATTATCAGCATTTCAATTCCAGCATCAATCTCTGCTATTTAAATAAACTAGGCCATAACAGCAAAGATGTATTATCAGCATTTCAATTCCATTTCAATTTAAATAAACTAGGCCATAACAGCAAAGAATTATCCGAAGAGAGCTGTGGGGAAAACAGCTGCACTTCAGCAGAACTCTCAGAAACTGAGAGATCTCCTGCTCTGTGACGCCAGATCAGCAAAATACTTTTTTCTCAGCTATCCCAAAAACAGCCAAACGATGTGAAAAGTAGAGCCTTCACCACTGTTGCTTCAGATGAATGACCCAAAACATCAAATACGATTAACCGTGTTACTTTTTTTTTTTAAGTGTGTCTATCTCCCCCCAAGGGTGAAGTGGTGCCTTCAGCATTTAGCAGTATATCCTACAGTTGAAGCAAAATTTCACTAAGCAGAGAGGCATCCTGTAACACTGCATTTTTCTAGCACCATTTTTCATTCACTGTCTCTTGATTTAAAGTTATGTTTGTCCATAATACCATGTTAAGCCCATCCCTGATTATCAAAGGAATGTTGTCCACCACAAGTCATTCACGTAGAGAACTCTTAAATTTCATTCAGTCCAGGAAAATACCTTAAAATGCCCTTCCAGAACCTGCTTAGCTGTTCTCACATGTGAGCTCGTAATATTGTACGACACTTTCCACCTCACCTGAGGCCAGCAATCACTGAAGGATCATCAAAACCTGTTAATCTGACGTAGCTACTACACATTAGATTATAATAACCTGGAGTCTTTCCGACATGAAAGCATAGCCTCAGATTTTTAGCTCCAAATAGCTATCAGCTAAGATGATGTACTGGCCTCCGTATGCTTTAAGTCATGGCTAAACTTCCTTTCACAAATGGGTGTTAGTAAGTGCTCACTAGGACAGAAATCCCACAGTTCATCTGTACCTAAAACTCCCTACATATGGGGGAGTCACTGACATTTCAGACAAGGCATTTCAGCCAGCCTTCCTGCTACTTTACAATTCCCCAAAAAAAAAGTGAAAATAAAAAAAAAAATCTCAACACATTTAAATTATCAGTTCAGCACCAGCAATACAGCAAACATACTGGAATCATTTTAATCATCTGTTAGACAAATTAATTTGTAAAAAGAGTCTTGTCCTTTGAATGTTACAAGAAATGCCAACCCTTTGCAAGGAGTCAGCCTAGAAGTACATAGTCCCATATTGCAAACTAAAAACGAGCTTGTTTTGGAAAGTAAGCTTCCTCCATTTTTTTCATGCTTATTCCAATCAATTTGAACTGGCAGTTCAGAATCAAAAAATAAAACTCCACATGTGAAGAATCACAAGCTCAGTAGCACTGCTGATTTTGTGATACACGTGCCTGAGGCCCAACCTCTAGTTCAGTCTTAATAACACCCCACACACCCCCAAAGGGCATAACGACTATTTCTCCCTCACTGCTACAGCCTGCTACATTTTCATTTTGCCCTCCCTTACAGGCAACCACCTCTCCTCTGCATTTGTCTAACAGATTAATAAATTAAACTCTGAATAACCTCAGAGCATTCAACTGTGCTCAGCTTTGAAGTCTGCCACTTCAAACTCAGACCTCAAGACTTTTGTGACCAAGGCTCACTTGACTTTCTCCAGCTACATCAGCCGGTCTGACAGAAGTTGTTTCTGCTCTCTCTCACCCTACTTACAGCCCGAAATCATCACAGCAACAGTATCGCTACTCTGGGGCTGGCATCAAGAGAGGGATTTTGGAGTAAAGTGTCTTCCTGCCCTTCTGAAAGGCAGCACAGAAACAGATTCTTTAATCATCAATCCTTTCTCACAGAGTGGCAACTGCAAGGCTTGAAATATTAAAGAAGCCTATTAGGCTGAAGACTGCTGGCCAAATTTCTAAAATTAGCCCAGCTCTAAATACTAGACCAAATGTTACGATACAATTTACTTGCGAAAAAACAGTCTTATGCATTTGTACCTTTTGCTGTGTTATAAAGAAAGCACAAGTGAGAGAATATCTTATTCTAGGACAGGAACACGCTTTCTTCCTATTGCATCTTCCTTTCTTCCCTCCGTATCTACACTGTTCTTCCATCTGCCTCTACAAAACCTATTACATTGAAAACCACTCTTCACAGAGCACTGCTTAATTCTCAAATGATGTTTGAGGCCTTTCAATTCCATCTTCTATCACTCTGAAAACTTGTCTAGCTATTAGGTTCCTCAGCTTATCTCTTGGAAGGGGGAAATCAACAAACAGAGTAGTGCTCCCAGCACCCTCTCAGCATCACTTAAACCCGCTCAATTTTCTGTCAGGTTCTGCAACCTAAAGCAGCAGCTTTCCATTCCCAAGCCACAAAGATCTTATCCTGTCATTCACAAAGTATAAACAGAAGAGACTCGGGAGCCTCTTCCCTCAACACATGGATGCCACTGCACAAAAACAACGCTTCAAAAAACTGTATCACTTGTTCTTAGCCAATTAGACCTCAAAGTTCCCCATTGCGTCTGAAAGAACATGCATTTACTACAGAGTACGGTCTAGGAGATAACAGAATTGATCAAAAATGTACAGAGG
The DNA here is from genome assembly GCF_001431845.1 of Calidris pugnax. Taxonomy (NCBI): domain Eukaryota; kingdom Metazoa; phylum Chordata; class Aves; order Charadriiformes; family Scolopacidae; genus Calidris; species Calidris pugnax. The sequence continues at coordinate 1,820,480 of NW_015090816.1, forward strand.
CAAAGTATAACAAGAACAATCCCCTAAGGACTGCTCTGTTTCCACAGGGCCATTCTGGTGAAAACAAGGGAGGGAATACTGCAGAAAATTGAGGTTCAGAAGTTGCCAATGAGAGACTGAAAATGCAGTCGCACATGTTTGGGATGCACAATGCGAAAACAAGTGCTGTTCATTATTTAGTTTTAAAGAAGGTTTGTTGAACAGGACATGAAGAACAAGAGGCAGAAGTAGCCTCGTCATAACTGTCTGAAGGGGGTACCTGGTGCTCCATTAGAACTGAGATGGGAATTTCTTCTCTTCCCACTCCATCAGGCTGCCTCATATTTCCCCCGCTTTCCCTGCAGACATGTGTGGAACACTGCACTGATGCTCTCATTCCAATTGCCACAGCTGAGAAATACAATACACTATTATACAGTCATCTAAACACATGCCTGGAACATTTTTTCCAAATCCAAGAATACACAAAAAAAGTCGGATGTAAGAAAACCCACACTGTTTGAGGTGTTCCCAATTAATTTCAAAGCAACTGAGCACAAAAAAGATAGAAGATAGGTTCCATAAAAGCAGTGTTACTGCCTATAATATAAGGGCTTTTTTTTCTGGTTTGTGACTACCTTCTGGCATCTTCTGTTTGTAGAAGGCAAAAACTAGCAAGCAGTAGAAAACATCTTCAGTCAAACTCAAGTGCAAGTCCCCTGTCCCTGAGAGGAACTTTTAACACATACCTAACTTTGCATCCAAGAACCTACTGCAAAGGTAAGCCCAATTACATCTTGGTTGTACTGAAGTATCAGTTTCAGAGTCTTCAAAACACTGAGTATAACCACTAACCACTGCAGCACTGTCACTCTAAGTCTGCAGGGACCCTAAAAACAGAACTGTCAGATTCAAAGGGGTCCACAACTCCTTACCCATACGCCACCTATTATACTTTCCTTTATCAAGGACATCAGTTCTCAAACACTCAAAACCATTCTGTGTCAAAAGCACATATTCCAATTAAATATACTGCATAGATCTGTACCAGTATTCCCACCACAGCACTAGACATGCTCTCTAGGAAAATGGAAGATACTGTAGACATACACTTTGAAATTGATTTTTCGGTACCAAGTGCCGTATCTATAGGATGTTTCTTTCATTTTCCTGACAAATGAAATGCTCACGCAAGTTTGGAAAATGCTTGTGTAGTAACTCCAGCTGGCTGGATAAGCACATCCGTAAAGGACAGAAACAGCAGTAGCGTAGGAATTCTCAGCGCACCACAAAGATGATTATTTACAAGCCTTCAAAGATGACATCCTCTGACTGCTGAGGAACGGCCTGATGAGAAACAGTTGGGACCTCGAGTAAGCCAGATCTGTCAGAAAGAACAGTCCTTTCAAAACCAGCCCTTGAGATGGAATTACATAGCTCTCCATAAAATGATAGATTGCTTCTTTGAAGACATCAGGCTAAACGTAAGCATGACAAAATGTCTCTCAACGAAGCCCCTGGCCAGCAAATAAATTAGAGGACAGAACCAGGTATCAGTCTTGCATCTGAACAACATGGTCCTGAGCTTAAGAGCGGGTGAAAAGCAAATGACAGTCTAAGAATCACCACCCAGAATTGTTTTTAAAAATAAATAAATGCTGCCACACTGCAAAGCACAGGATGATGTTGCAGCAATCATCTTGGGACAAACAAAGCTGTTATAACAATGCAGAAATTTACAGAGCTATTTATGTTCTACTCCTCTGCCAGTTAGGGCAAAGCATTTAAGAGAACTTCTGAGAGAATACAGTATTTAATCCCCTACAATATCTGTTTGAGGTAGTCTATGCACTGTCAACACTAAATGTATTCCGTAGCTGCATACCTGACATTAATGCTGACCTTGCAGAAGGCAGTCAGAGCCTATTTGAGAAAATTTGAACTGTAGAACGCTCTGTAGAAGATGAAAGGTTTAGAAGAGCACCAAAAGTAGACACAAAGCAAAGAGCTTTCAAGCATAAGCATGGCCACAATGTAGAGTTTACGTTTACAGAAGGAAACTACTATATTAAGCTTGCTCATTTATAAAGGCAGTAAACAGCAATGTAAATACATATGCTGCCACACAGGTGTGGGTATGAAGACGTGGGCTTTGTGCACTTTAAACAGTTCGCTATCAAGAACAGTAAAAGGCAGCAGTCATCCTTGTGAGAACCTCAGCATTTCAAATCCTGAATTGAAATCCATGATTTACTGGCAGGTACACACAATTCTCCCCTTCTTACCTTCTCTTAACACCCAGATGAATGTAATAGAAATGATGTGAGCAAAAGTTCTGCAGGAAGCATGGCATGTTGAAATAAGATCAACAGAACCACACAGAGCAGCACTGGACAAAAGGGGAATGGTCTCTCAGTTTTCCCCTGAAGAGGAAAAGGAAAAAGCTCCTTACCAGGTAAGACTTTACTGCCTGGACAAAAGAAGATTCTGAACACAGCCTCTCTGACAATTCATGGGAACAAAAGGAAAAGAAGAGATTTGATCATTTAAATACTTTCAGAATATGTAATTAAAAGCTTTCTCAAGTTACAAGATGATAACTGGATTGGCATGATTTTCAAGTTCAAGAAGCATTTAGCTATATTTTACCTTTACCAAACCTCGTTGAGGAGTTGGTTTTCATTAAAATTACAAGGATGCAATTAAAAAAAGCCCCAAATCCAAGTTATTCATTCAAGCATCTGTAATAGCATATGAAGAACAGCACTATTGTAACTGAAGACAATCTGCAGAAACAAAACCTCTTAAGACAGCCCATTTTCTGATCCTTGATATTCGTACAGTTCCATCAATCAAAATAAAAATCTAGGTCACCAGTATTTTCAGCCAGGATGCAGGGAAAAAACAGAACCAGCACATCTTAGGAACCAAAGATTTTCAGCAAAGTATGCAGAATATCTGGGAAAGCTTCTGACAGACACTTCTGGTAGAACTTTAATCCTCTTCTGCTCTATTTTATCAGTTCACTCCAACTTCAATACCTCTTCTGATACCCTGAGCAAAGCAGTATTTTTCTGCCCCAAAAGAACTCTGGACTGACATATTTTTTTTAATATTTCACACCCATCCACTAATATTTGGAAAATAACAAATCTACCACATAGGATTTGCTCACTGCCTGGAAAGATATACTCTCAGAATTAGGATTTTAACCAGAGCATCACAAATAATGGTTTACCATCCAAATCTGCCCTTTGAATGCCATTGTGAAATAAATTGGTATTTTCTTCTCTTTAAATGCAAGAAAAGTACATCAACGTAGAACCCACTGACATCCATGGACAAGATGAAGAATTTGTTAGCTGAGACAAAGATACTGCCTAGAACTTTTCTGGGAAACCAGTTACACCTCAAAATACATGAATAGCACCTCAAAAGATAGGGAAGTGATTACCAAGGGTTGTGGGTTCCAGTCCTTTGAAAAGAAAGGAGAGCAGGGAGGGAGCGCCACCCAGGGCTCAGGGCATCTGCCAAGGAGAAAAGAGGGGCTCAGTCAACCCACTTGGACATAGGATGAGACACATCCTTGCCCCTGAGACCATCACACCAGCCCTTATGAGTAGTGGAGTAAGAAGGCCAAGGGATGGAAACAAAACAAGGAAGAGTTAAGAACCTGTACGTAGTTACGGTGGTGGACCAGAAGTTTTTATGCAGGTAAGGGGGTATTTCAACCAATAAAGTTCCCAGGACAGTTTTATGTATGTTGTGTTTTTCATGTACTTCAAAGGGACACTAATTCTGATACGTTGCCCCTGGAACACCTACTGGAATAATTTTTTTTTTTTAACCTGCTACTGGAAAACACTTCAGAGTGTCCTAAGCAACACAACCAACATTCTTGGCTTTTTGATCCACTTGGTCCTTCAATGACTTCTGGTGTTTTGCTAGATAGCCACAGCCAGCAAGTTACAGGTAAGCCTGAAAAGGTCTGCTTTCACCACCAAAAGTCAGCCCTAGGCAAGGACTTGTTTGCCACATGGCTGTGTGGTTACAGTGGAGAGCTCATAGCCCAAGGACAGCAAGAAAACAAGCAGATCTTTGCACCAGTTTACTACCTATTGGAAAGGGCAAGTCTTTTACTCACTCTTTCAGTTATTACCCCTTATCACTGGCATGCAACTGAAGTACTGAAATATAATTTGCATCCAAATTAATTTCTATGGAAGCATTTTCTTTCGGCTCACAGTTCCCATCAGTGAGACAGAAGCCATGCATAAAAAAAAAAGCCAACACTCAGGCACAGCAGCAGGGGGAAAAAGAGGCAGGTACCCTGACTTGGCAGTGGAGTAAGAGAAAAGAGTCTCAACAGACTTGAAAGAAGAGCAAAAGCTGGCAAAAAGGAAGAAATTTATCCAAAAAAAAAAAAATATTTGAATGCTCACAGAACGTTTAACCTCATTTCTGGCAAGTGGGAGACTACGTTATGAACCATATGCACCACAGAGTGATAGTCTGCTAAAACAATGCTACTGTGTTTGCAATAAAAGTTTCCAACAAGACTTCTATTAAAAAAAAAAAAGTGATAGGAAGAGCTTCTTGCCCTTGACATAAAACTCTGGTGGGATTCAAGTGAACCTAGTCTATGCACAACCAACAGCCCAAGTGTTTCAGATGACTTACATGACACCTTGCAGGACTTTCTGAGGATCGAGGTCAAATAATCTATCAACATAGTGGCGGCTACTAGCCGTTACCTCCTGTGGAGACAAAAGAAAATAATAATTAATTAATAGTTCATATCAATTCATATAATGGCAGATAAACAGGAATAGCTACTGCAGCAGTAGGTCTACAAAACCTACCAGGCAAGATAGCAGCAAAACCACAGAATCATATTTAAATATGCAGTACGTAACTGCCGGGGAACATCCACACAGAGAATTAACCCTGTGTTTAAATGTGATTTAAAGAAGATGATGTGCTTCATGTGGTAACAACATGTTACGAGTCAAAGCAAGTTAACGGAGCGCTGCCAGCAACTGATATGTTTATGAACAGGGCACGCAAAAGGGGTCTAACTTCAGTTATCAGCACTGCTTTAAACTCCAATTTTATTATGTTTAATTATGATATAGGAAAAAACATCACAAGTTTCTGAAAAAAAAAAAAATATTCTAAGAGCAGTTAATGTTGCTCAAGAAGTACCCACAAACAAACTCTCAAAAATAAGGAATCTTGTACCAAGACATTTTTTCTGTAACTTACTTTATCATAACATATCTTAAAATGTCAAGACTGTCCTTCCATACACTGCACAACTTCAACAGGAACAGCAGCACAATATTCCCCATAACATTCATAACTCCATACTTTATAAGACAAAATATCCTCTTCTCAGCAGCAGGACCATGCTTGTAAGCCAAACACTCAAGCACCAATGATTTGTTACTCCCTTTGAGAAGATCCAAAATTGGAGATGGCAAGTGTTCCAAAAAACAAGGGTGGGAAAGGGGAAGGGAATTTTCCCTCCAGGTTCTCACAAACACGTGCCAGGGTGCATTTCCATTATCTCTTTTTTTTTTTTTCTTTTTTTGCCAGCTCAACTTTTTATTATGCTTTTCCCATTTCTTCCTTATGAGTTTTCCTTGAAAGAAGCTACAAGGGAATTGTAAACTCTTCCTTGCTTTTGCAAGTATCTACTCTTGGGCTGCATCTGCTCCTGCTTCCCCACCCAGATGTCAGAAGCACCAGCAGCTTCTTGCTGCGGTCTCACGTAGCTCTAAGAGAAGAAGAATCATCTAGGGGCAGCAAGACTCCTTTGTCTCCAGGAATACTGTTAAATTACGCCAAATAAATTCTACAGATAAACTTCCACCATGTAACAAAAGACAATATTTTTGAGAGCAGCAGTGGACTTTCATTGACCTGATCTGTGTGTTTATACGCAAAAGTCTTCTGGACTTCAGAGATCCCACTGCTTTCTGCTTCTAAGATCTCCTGGCTTTCACCCTATCAACTACTAGATTTGCAATATGCAGAAGGGCATTCATATCCAGGCAAACAAGTTTTTCAGGTAGTGCCCCAAAAATAAAGAATTTATCAACATCATCAGTTTCAAAGTTCTTTTACCTAGTATGAAATTTTAAGGAGAAAAAGAAAAAAAAAAAAGGAAAAAGGGGGGAAAAAGCCCAACACTTCAGCTCTTTGAAGGAGTGTCCACGCTGTACCTTTAGCGCTGTTAGTCCCTGATAAGCAGAAGGACTGGGCGACCAGCATGGGCTGTTCTACATGCCCTCGGCTTCCCCCACAGAGGGGACACCCGTGGCGGCTGTTAGCCCCCTTCCCTGCCCCACGGAGCCCCCCCAGCGGCCTCCTCCCCGCAGCCATCCCCAAGGGGGCCGTGTCCCCACATCCCCGAGGGGCTCTGAGGGGGAAGGAGCCGCCTTTGGCCACCAAAACACCCACCCGCTTGCCAGCCCGGGATGGGAGAGCGTTGCCACCGACAGCTCCTGAGGGGGACTGGGCAGCACAGCCCAGTGACCACAGCTCAGGAATAACGCTTCTTTTTGCCGAAAAGGAGTTTGAGGGCAGCTTGCGGAGCGCGACCCGTGCCGTCAGTTTACCTCAGGAGAGCCAGCCCCCCCTCCCCGCCTCACGAAAACGGGACCGGGCTCCTCAGAAACGAGGAGGGAAAAGCCGTTTTGAAGAGAAAACCGCCTCTGGGAAGAAGTTGTTGCGACGTGGGGAGGGGAGACAAGGGACCGTGCGCCCCCCCCGCCACCCCGTACCACCCCCGCGGCCCACCGCAGCCCGCCAGGCCCGCTCCCGGCGCCGGGCCCCCCGCCGCCACACAAAGGGGCCCGGCAGGTGCCGGGAGCACCCCCCCACCACCATCACCACCACCTCCCGCCTTCACACACACCCACACCCCGCCAAGGCCAAGGTCAGGCCGAGCCCGGCGGCGGACGGGAAGAGGGGCGGGCGCCCCCCCAGGCGGCGGCGGCAGCGGCGGCACTCACCGAGAGGACGCTCATGCGGAGCGGCGCCTCCAGCACGCACGCCATCTTGGCGGAACGCAGCAGCAACAGCTCCGGCGGCGGCGCCCTCTCTTCCTTTCCCTCACGCCCGCGCGCGCGCCGCCGCCGCCGCCGCCGGCGGGCAGGGCCTCATGGCGGAGCGG
>NW_015090816.1:1827686-1839425 GCF_001431845.1 Calidris pugnax
ACCCACCCTCCCTCCCGCGCGCAGGCGCGAGGCTGAGGGGAGCGCTGCCCCGCCGCCATGGCCGCGGGGATGGAGCGGGCTGAGGGGCCGCGGGCGGCTCAGGGGACCGACCCAGCCCTCCTTATTGCCCTCCGGGAAGATAGGGAACGCGGGGCTGGGCGGCCGGCTTTGGCTGACGGAAGCCCGGACGCTGAGGCGGGAGTCTCAGGGAGGCTTATGAGGAGAGGCTGAGGGAACTGGGGTTATTCAGCCTGGAGAAGAGGAGGCTGAGGGGAGACCTTATTGCTCTCTCCAACTCCCTGAAAGGAGGGTGTAGAGAGGTGGGGGTCGGTCTCTTCTCTCAAGTCACAGGCGACAGGACGAGAGGAAATGGCCTCAAGTTGCACCAGGGTAGGTTCAGGCTGGATATTAGGAAAAATTTTTTCCCTGAAAGGGTTCTCAGCCATTGGAATGGGCTGCCCAGGGAGGTGGTTGAGGCCCCATCCCTGGAGGTGTTCAAAAGCCGGGTTGATGTAGTGCTGGGAGGTATAGTGCTGGGAGGTTTAGTGATGATGCTCCTTGTTTGTTGTGTGGGTGTCTATTTTTGTCAGTCACGTTGACGGTTGGACAAGATGATTTTTAAGGTCCCTTCCAACCTAGAAGATTCTGTGATTCTGTTGGGGGGGAGGTCGACTTCTTCCCTTCCCTTCCCTTGGCTATCCCAACAACAGCCTGGACTTTTTTTTTTTGGTACATAGGATTTTTTTGAGGTTTAGTCTCAGCTACCCTCTGTTCAGCCTGCACATGGGGATGTCATGGAGTTCCACAGGTCCTTCTGTCACATCCTCATCTGTGTGGAGCATCTAGGACATCGTGAGGACAGTTGGGTTGGTGATTGATCCACACCAGGTATATGGAGAGCTGGAGCCTTCCTGAGAACCTTCTGCTCGGGCACAACCTTCCCTAGGGACACAGGCATGGCATGCCGTAAAATAGGTGGCTTGGGTTCCTTTTTTCATCATTGCTTTCATGGACTTTTGCAGAAAACACCCCAAAAACCCCTGGACTTCACTCAGATCTGTATTAGCGTCTTGAGACAGGGGGACACTGGTTTTATCCACCCATTGCTCCTGAAGGCAGAACTTCAGGAAGGAGTCCAGGGGGGAAGAATAGTAAAAACATCACAGACCAGGTTAAAACATCTGAACTTTTGCTCTTGCGAGGTAAAGATGGGTTTGCCAGCTGTTAGAGATTGGAGAGGATGACAGGAGCACAATAAACATACTTTGGGATGCTGTCACAAGTTGACTTTAATAGCTTTAATTTTAAAAAAATACTCCACATACAGAAAAGAAGGAATATAGCTTTTTTTTTTTTCCATTTTTCTCCAAGTAGATTAATAACGTGCTTTCAGCAAAATACCTGTGTGCTGGCCTAGCATCAAACACGTGAGTGCTTTTCTCAAACACTTTCCAGGTAACAGCAAAAACATTTTTAGACCAAGTACAAGTTTCATACACTAAAAAAAGTTTGTGATACAAGGGTCTGACATGTTTTACAGGTGTTTCTCACTAACACTTGAAAAAAGTCAAAAGTTTTCAGAAAGACTGACTCTAAAGCTGCTTTTTAAAGAGGACTGAAGACCCCAGGTCCTAAGAGGCAATTGAACTTTTGTCAGCCCTCCCTAGTGTTTTACATTGGAGTGTTTGGTCTTCACTGAGAAGGCTCAAGTGCAGAGCTTCAATTAAACTCTCCGTGATGGAGGATCTTGCTGACAGGGAAAATCCGTAACAGGGGAGAACACACTAGAGCTGGACACTTCAAACTGCCGAGAGGGTGTGAACAAGTGCAAGAAAGGGCACAGTAACTCCTATAGAGATCAGATACAATTCGTACTCCTAAAAAAATGTATGTTAACTATATTTACCAGCTGCTTCTGCTCAATGGATGCTGAAATACTTTATTTAAAAAAAAAAAATTAAAAAAATCGGTATTCTATCTTGTCAAAGTCTCCTCTTTCTAGAAATCCAAAACACATTTATGAGAATGTGGGGGGGGACACAACACATAACACAAGAGTTTGCTTTAAAAGCATAAGAAAGTTTGCTTTAAAAGCATAAGAAATCAGACTAAAATCACGTGAAATCTACATCTTCCACTAAGTTGACAGAGAAGTCTGACAGCTGAATACTGTGCTCCAATTTCTTGGGAGACTTGTCAAGTTTGTAACTTAAAATACTTTATTTCCATTGTAGTCTTCAGATCCCGAGGCATGCCTGAAATTTTAGCATTAGAGACTCAGGGCCCTTAAAGATAATCAACTATCTTCAGTCATCTAGCTGGTAGTTCACAGCTACTTTAGATAACCTGAGGGTTACACCAAACCCTTCCAGTTTCTCATCACATTGTACCACAGTCCTCTTTGGTGAGTGTTCTGACATAGAGACAGGAGGAGCATTAACAGTGCCCAACTAATCATTTACTAAACAAGACAACATCCTCGGGGAAAAAAATAACCAAAATACAAACCAGGACGATTAATGGCATCAACCCACCAGTATAAAGCTGTTACTCAGAACTGTGGAAAGCACTGGTTTTGCCATTTTCTAGCCCTTGAATACTTACAGGCATTTAGTTTTCATAGTGAATGCTGAACAAGGCGGAAGCGATTTTAAAGACAGAAGCCTTGACCTTAAAGCTTTTCCCTGCAACGTAACTCACACTCAGCAATCAACCAGTTTCCCCCATTGCTCCCTGTCCAGTTCCCTCTCCCCTCCACAGCGCCCGAGCCCTGGAGGAGTGACAGCACACGGGAGCTACCTCTGCTCTCAAGGGCAGCACGGTCACGGGGAAGTCCCTCTCCATCTGGACTCCAGAAGCTCCACACAGAACACCAGCAGAATTTGGCAGGAAGACTAAATGAGTTTAATGACATATGCACGAAAACCATTGTCATTTTCATGACTTCAGTGAGTTTTGTTCTCCTCACAGCCTTAAAAGGCCAAAGGAGTGCAATTTGTTTGCTAATAGTTCAGGGCAAACTAGAACAGTAAAAAGAAAACTTCCAACTTCTCCCTCAGTTTATGAGGGTACTTTGGAAGATTCCAAATCCAGATTTCCAATTCAAATCCAAATTTCCAATTCAGTAAGTTACACACTACTGAAAAGAAGTGTCAGGTGAAAACTTGGGGCCAGTTGTAAGAATTCAGCAAGTTACACACCACTGAAAAGAAGTGTCAGGTGAAAACTTGGGCTAACGATAATGGTATTATTGTCTCAAGCAACTTACAAACATCAAGGACCTTATATGAAAACAGAACACAGCCTTACCAGTACGAATTGAGACACTGATGATGTCTGCATTTTGGAAGCTGCTCATCCTATCTACTTGCATTTTAATTTTCAGACATTGTTCCCAAGTTTTGAGAAACAGCACACAAGTGATACCTTATATGAAAACAGAACACAGCCTTAATCAGTACTAATTGAGACAGTGATGATGTCTGCATGTAGGAAGCTGCTCATCCTAACTACTTGCATTTTAATTTTAAGACATTGATCCCAAGTTTTGAGAAACAGCACACAAGTGAGGTTTTAAGAACAGAGATGCATTCTGTCATGCTTCAAATTAAGAGACTTGGTTCCCTATCAGAACTGTAATTAAAAACCAATACCAGACAACACACATTGTTTTGTTTATGACCGTGAAGTTTTTCTATGGCAGGAATATCACCAGAAACAAAAATCTTCACTCTTCTATTGCTGTTTTGTTATCATGGGAATTCTATTTGCCAATTTAGTTCATGGAGTCATTGCATATGCTACTTTGTATTAAAAGTTCAGTATAAAATGAGACAAAAAGCAATAAAATAAAATCTTTCGATCTTGTAAGTCGGACATCCTCTCACTTTGTCTTGAGTTATAGTTTAAGAGTCATTTTCTTACGTAGTACACACTAATAACCGAGAACCGAAGTAAAATCAACTGATTATACACAAGATTTAAATTCTTTGACAAAGTAATTTCCTGGAGAAGTCTGCTTCTGACTTCCATGTTTAATCTGGATAAATCTCCCTCCCTGCCAGAGGCACCTACAGCCTCTTCAAGCTTAAGAAAGTAACGTGAATAAGAGCAAGTAACATTAAAAGCACGAGTAGCCCACCACGGTCCTCACCACCTTCCCATAAAAAAAAGGCAGGGAGAGAACTCAATTCTACATCACATGAAGTATCATTCTGTTTTATCTTCATCCTCTGCAGCGTAGATAGCTTGATTCCTTCTCTTAATTTTTTTAATGCCGCTGTTCCCATTTTCGTCACCGCTGATGCGCTTTAATGGTCTTTCATTTAAGCTCTTCTCTTCCACCTCTTTACTCGCTCCAGATTTCTCCAGCTCCTCGTTAGTGGAGTCCATAGCATCATCAGACGATACCGCCATGGAATCCGGCATGATCCGGATGTCAGAAAAACTTGCAGAGAAGTCAGGAGGATGATCAGGGGAAGGATCTACAGAACATGTACTCAAGTCTTCATCACCACCTTCTTCATCCAGCATTATTTCATCTGGATTAATGGATGAAAGTCCAGAATTATCTGTATTATACTCGCTGGGTTCCTCTGCTGACCCAGTACTGTCCATCTCCTCTTCCTCCTCCTCCTCTTCGTGTTCTCCTCGTACCGAGCCCTCTTCTTTAGCTTGCTGGATCCTGTTGTTGATGTCAGTGAGGCCAAACTGGGCACAAAACTCAGTGGTCTGTGGATTGATGGTATGAACTGGTTCTACCTTTTTCTGGGGCTTGCTGGGATCATAACAAGCAGCTGTCAGTGTGAAGTTGCAAGGAATTTTGAGGTTATGATTCAGCTCTTCTAACACTTCTTTGATGGCTTCTTCCGTCGCACTGTAATCCCACCTAAATAAGTGCATAAAGTTTAAACAAGTGCAGTAGTCAAAAGGTATTTCCTGTTCCCACTGCAAAGAGAAACTTTTAAAGATGGATAATAAAATTATCTCACAACAGGTACCTAATTTATCAAATGATTTCTCTAGAAAGTATATTGCCTTTGGTCAATATTGAGATTCCCCTCTCCCCACCAAGGATTTGTGTATTATGTCAACCCACCCAATAAAGATTCACCTGCCCACCCCCATAATCCAGCCTGATTTTCAGTCACACACTCTGACTGGCAAGATGATCGGCCCCTCAAATGGTGGCATGTTTAACTTTGTCAAACAAAACTGTCTGTGTAGAGCAGTAAAGAAGTTGTATGCTCCAAACTACAGCTCTTGTCACCATCCCCTTTGTTTTCCAAGGCATTTAGCAAGTGCTACAGGCAATATGGGCTGCAGAACAGAGAAACATGTTTATTTTCAGTCCAGAAAAAAAAAACAACAAAAAAAACCAACCAAACAAAAAAATCACACTTCCCTCTCTACTTTGCATGGAACTTACTTTGCATGGAGGCCGTTATTTTCAGGCATGTTCCATGAGGTCTGAGTCACATTAACAAGACTGTTGGTGGCCTTGAGGACTGCAATCCACTCAGCATCATACTCCAGCGAGTCACCTGCGTTAGCATCGTGTTCTACGTCGATTATCTGCTTACAAAACCACAGAAAACAGATGAGGTGAGTTACTTTTCTTGAACCCCAGAAACTGATTAACATTTCAAGTGTTACTTTCATGGTACAGAGTTTTCATTAAGTTTCAAGTACACTGAGCTAGGGGTCTCAATCAAACAAGTCCTCTCAATGTAGCTCCACGGGGAAGTTTATAGGAATAAGGGGCTAAGAAAGGACAATCAACAGTAGTAAAAAAGGCATTTCTATATTTTCGCTTACAGCAGTTAAAAAGCAGAACACCCTCCTCCCTACTGCCAGCTACTGGACAGCCATGCAACTTGGAAAACAGAATTTGCCTACTCTTAAATTCATATACATCAAGAGCTGATGGCAACAGTTATTCTGCTGCATAAACACATATTCTTAGCGTAGCAATGAAATTAACTTGAAATATTTTTAAACTCTTTCAACAGCTAAGGAATTGAAATGCATAACTGGATTGTCTTCAGTGACATTAACCCCACTCAAACCATTCTGTTTAGTCAGGATCTGATTTTAAATAACCCATAAAGTAATCCAGCCTTGTAACATAGTTTAAGGAAAAAAAAAAAAAAAAAATAGATTTTAAAGCAAAGCCACACACCGATAGATCATGACACTGCTGGAGGCTGTACTGTTCCAGATCAGTTTTGCTACAGGATTCTAAGTGTGGACTAGGACCCCAGAGAACCTTTGAAGAGCAAAAGCCCATCTTCATACTCTCACCCACCTTCAGAGGTAGCTACTAGGACAAGTGGATCCCACCACACATCCAAAGGACAGGTAACAAACCTTCCCTTTAGGCTGACCAATAAAAGCTATTTTAAAGTAAGACTGCTAAAACACTTGACTGCGTTTGAAGAACACTCTGTCAGCAGCTCCCTCTCATAGCAAAGGATTTTAGACTCATCCATTTCAGATTTTACAGATGGCACCGCAGGCAGCACACACAGGCCACAGGCATGAACAATGTTGCTCTTGGCAAACCAGTTTGGCACTCTCACTGCAAATTCCCACAACCTAGACCTCCTACTTGGCCACTGCCCTCCCTAGCCAGATAGGCACCAAACAAAAAGGAGCAGAGCCATTCTCCTAGGAAGTCGCACTGATTCCTGCTGGAATTCACAGTACAGAAAGGAAATTACAGTGCTCAACTTAGGTCTCAACCCTGTCTGAATTCATCAATCCAGAGCTGAAGAAGGAGGCACTTGCTGACCCAAACTAAACTGTGAAAGAAGAAGAGCCTCAAGATGGGCTTTCTTCTTAGGTTTGACATTTGACCAAAAAAAAAAAAAAACCAAAACCCAAACACACAAGAGGAGGTTCCACTGAGGTTAAAGTAGAGCTACTCCTTCAATTAAGTCAAGTACTTGTGCTAAGATAGAAGGAAAAGGCAGGAATAAGCAAACACCCCACCTGCCTAACAGAATGCAAGCTCTGCTTATTTCAAGACAATATTATACAAACACCAATCCACACATGCACCATTCCCAGTTTCTTTCCAGTTCCTCCATTTATCATGATTATTCTTCAGCTTATATCTAAGCACAGCACTTAGCAGTCCAGACAAGTGAAATACTTAAGAAGTGGAAACCCACTGCACGTGGTCATCACCTGCAGAAAGTCCCTGTGTGGCAGGCATTTATCCAGAGCCAAGAACTTTGTTGCTTTTGGCAGCTCTTCTTTGGAGTTTGTCTAGAAAATAAATGGTATTAACACAGTAATGAGCATTCCTATAAGATTTGACCATTCTAAAGAAGTTAGAGAGATTTAAAAGCGTAATTTATATAGATGATGACTTTTTGAAGTAGAAAAATCGGCATGGGATTGTAAGAAAGGGATGGGGGGACAAAGAGAAAGACAGACTTCACTGGAAGTCTAATGGGAAGTTGGATGCAGATGACATCAAGATAAAGCAAGAGCTACAGGTCCCCTCCAACCAAGGCAGCTGAGCACACCTAGCCTTCACACCAAAATAAAAACTTTAACATAATTAGAAACAGACTTGTTGAGTCTAGAAGGTCTAGAGTTACATCTTTACACCTAAGTAACTTGCAAATAGGAATAGGAAGTCAGACTACCTTCAGGAGCAACTCAAACCAAGACAAGTTTCAACTGAGAGGTGCTGGTTATTGGCTCTACCCAGGCCACCAGAGCACTTCATCTGCCAAGCCTTACTGCAGGCACCCTCCCACTCCTGGTTAGCTGATACCTTCTTTTCAGTTGCTTCTCTATCATTTGGTTGGAAGGTGTCTCCTTTCCCAATAAAGGGGGAAAGGAAGTGCTTTTCTACAAGCTTAAATTAAGAAGTTTCAAATTCAATAATGTCAGCTACTTTGTGCTGTTCCTGAAGAAGATCAGGCAGTTACACCACTGATTTATTAACATCTCTTTCATTTATATAAACTAGTAGTTTTAACACCACTTAATATTTTGCAGTTTAAGCTCAGTTTTAATAACTGAGCAAAAATATTAAGAAGTTGCTTTTCTGGGCATAATTACCTGCACTGGAATTCTAAAATGTGCTTGGGACATACATTCTTTATTTCCCCCCCCTCCTTTACCTGGTGTTGCATGAAAGCTGCAAATTTAACATGAAGATGTGCTGAGAACCAGTAGGTGGGTTTGAGATGCTGCAGAAGCTCTGAAGCAGCGGGGCTGCCTAGTGTGTTGCTCTCCACTTCTTGACGGAAGAAGGATTTCATTTTAAGAAGCTGTTTCTTGTTCCCGTAGTGATATATGCTCCTTGGCCAGTCGTGGGACATAAATATATCAATTGGATGTTTTAACTGTCAAGCCAAAAGTGAATACAGTATAAATAAAACACATTGATAAAAAACTTTTGAAATTACACAGCATAAGACTGAACGTATAACACGTTCTATCTCTGATCAATCAGAGGTAGCTGTGATCAATAGCCTCACTTCCAAAGCAGGTAAATATATCCCTAAGCCATGTCTTTCAGGTGGCCCTTTCCAAGGGATTCTAGTCTCCATGGTTTGTGCTACAGTTTCATGGGACAGTCAGCTGGGTTTGATACAGACTGCCTTATAAAAGGGATCACATATGACAGGAAATGCCAGACACTCAGAAGGCGGCTCTTAAAAATTAGAGCTACAGAGCAAATTCTCTACCCACAATCAAAGGCATCTTCTTCCTTATTCAATTTTTAAAAGCTTTATTTAAAAGGGACAATGGCTAAGCATGATATTCCTCCTCAAAGGAAGAACCTCTCAGAAGCCTAACCAGTGTCTTCAGCATGTCTTGGTTCAATATTCAGTATATTTCCACCAGCTCTATCAGAACACACTTCTAGATGAGACTGGAGTCCAACTAGTAAGAAACTTACAGGGAAATGAATCAAACCCTTTACAATGACAGCAAAGCTTTGTCCTATGTTCAGCATCCCTGTATCTACTGAACACTTAACTGTGCAACTGCAACCTGACTAATCCTTCACAAGACACTTAGAAACATGTGCATTCACAGCCTCAGCCGAATGGAGCAGCCCTTGCGACAGAGCAGGGAGCAGGCAACGGCTCAGAAATAAAGCCATTTATATCTACTGAACTGTGCAACTGCAACCTGACTAATCCTTCACAAGACACTTAGAAACACGTGCATTCACAGCCTCAGCCGAATGGAGCAGCCCTTGCGACAGAGCAGGGAGCAGGCAACGGCTCAGAAATAAAGCCATTTGAACATCCTTCAAATTCCTCGCCCTGGAGCCAAAAAATACTTCAACCACAGAAATTTGGCATGGCTTATTCAGCTGGTTCAATTTTGGTTAGTTAACTTCCTACCAACCAGCTTGCATGTTAGACAACATACCACCCATCTTCCTAAAGCTAACAAAGCTGGAACAGCGGTGCATAGCTGGAATTCCTTCTATTCTGGGAATTTTATCCAATTGAAAAAACAAAAAACCACAATCAAAAAACAAACCATGCTCCTGCCTGTGCCTGATTCAGATCAAATTTGCAAAGTGTTGGAGGAGATAATCGACAGTGGAATCACAGCCAGCATCAAATGGCCTGTCCAGATTAGCTGGGAGTTGCTGCTGAGATTTGCTATCCAATAGCGTTCAGAGTAGCTTTAATGTCTTACTGGTAAGTTAATGAAAACTATTTACCACTGTTTAAAGAACAGATATTTCACTAACCTGCTTGAGTTTGAAGACTTCGATGTTCCTCACGTGGTAAGCACTTCTAATTGTTTGCTGGTTGTATGGTGGACACTCAAAGTGGCCTGAAACAAGGAGAAAAAAAAGAGTAGTTGCCCAAATCAACAGTTCCCTCCTAACACTGTTTGTCAGTTGGCTTCTTGGGGTCACAGAGACACCTACAGCAACCCCAAATACAAGGTTGCCAGTCATTGAAGAAGATACTGTGTTTCCTTCACAGGAGGCTTACAGCAACAGGCTGCTAACCTGTGTAGCTACCAACAACATGGCTACACACACAAACGTGCTGCAACAGCCAAAGAACAGGAACAAGTAAAAGACAGGCATTCACATAGCGAGAACAGAGCCACCCTCTGTGAGAAGTCAGCGACCAAAAGTTAAGTTAGGACTTAACAATTTGGAAAGAGGTGTAAACTAGAAGATCACAGAGCACTGCATGCGATCTGACTGAGGCCACCAATACTCTGATTTTTTTGTGTTTCTTCAAGTGCTGCTACCAGCTGTGAAATCACAGCTCCACAGATTCAGCAGCAGCTTAAACACACCTGTAACTGCCCACAGGCACCACAGGCTCTGGAACTGCAAACACATACCCTGACAAATGGGACACAATCTTCATCTCTGCCTTGGGACAAAACACCCAAACGCCCAGCAGAGCTCCTATGTGCTCTTAAGAATTAACAGAGAAATTTCCTTTTTTGTAGTTAGCATTATTGTCAAAAAAAAGTCTAATCTCCCACATGCAACATTCAGGCGTATAAACTGTATGCCTGATAACAACAAATTTAATTAGCATTGGTAGGTGTTCGAATCAAGCGTTCTAGAAAACTAGTTCAGTAGTTTGCAGCTTGAAAGCCACGTGCAAAACTCCTCTGAGGAGCTATGTTACTAAAGTTAATTTTACTTTAGAGACCGCTGTGCTGAGGAGATCAGAAAGACTGACACCAAGTGTAATCTGTGATAAGATTTCTGTCCGCTGATGGAGACCCTTCCAAGGAAGAACTCTTGCATGCACGTATAACCAGGAGGAATTGATCTTGAGATGCACTGACACCAAGCCTCAGCTCAGGACAGTAAAATATCACGCTTGTAACCTGTTTCACACAAGGAAAGCTAAACAGTCTTGTACTGCATGCTAAAAGGACACCGCCACAGAAAAATCAAAACTGTTCCAACAACAACATTCCAAAGGCCCACTGCTTCCTGCTCTGGTCACCAGGCAATGACCAACTCATCCACCACCTCCAGAAAAACCCGTGTGTTGAGCCAAGAGAGACTTCCAGGGTAAGAGTTGGTTGAGAGGAGGGACAGTCAGGGCCCCCACTCTGCCCACCCCCCCCATACCTTTCCGGTAATCATGAGACTTGAAGATGCCCGAGATGCCACCAATCCTCACGCCGCGGAACCGCACCACGCCGGCGTAACCTAGAGGAGATAGAAGAGCAGCTGGTCATGGAGGGACCAGGGCAGGACAAGAGAGGGCTGGGAGGACAAGAGACCGGAGGGAAGGGATTGTGGGGGACGGGACACCTTACCGAGGTAGTAGATATTGGGGGCCACCCACCCTCCGTAGGGCAGCTCCTGCAGGTGGTTGGACGCTTCGTGATTCCCACCGATGAACACCGTGAGGACCGGAGCCTTCTTCTCACCGGAGTAGTACCTGCGGGGGACACGACTGCTGCAGGAGAGGGCCGAGACCAGGCGAAACCAGACCGGGAGCTTAAGGCCCGGAACCGGGGCTCACCGGTAGAAGGTCTGCATGTGGCGGTACTTAGCGGGAACGGCCATACAACGGAGATCCGCCTCGTTACGGACAGCCTGGAAGTCGCCGCAGCAGAGGAGAAGGTCGGGCCGCACGTTGTGCCGCCGCTGCAACAGCTCCAGCGTCTCGTACATCTTGTCCAGGGCGCCATGGCAGCACCCGGCCACCGCCACCTTCATCGCCGCCGCTCCGCCACCGCGCAGGCGCCGCGCACGCC
>NW_015090816.1:1840927-1846032 GCF_001431845.1 Calidris pugnax
ACCCCACCTGCCTAACAGAATGCAAGCTCTGCTTATTTCAAGACAATATTATACAAACACCAATCCACACATGCACCATTCCCAGTTTCTTTCCAGTTCCTCCATTTATCATGATTATTCTTCAGCTTATATCTAAGCACAGCACTTAGCAGTCCAGACAAGTGAAATACTTAAGAAGTGGAAACCCACTGCACGTGGTCATCACCTGCAGAAAGTCCCTGTGTGGCAGGCATTTATCCAGAGCCAAGAACTTTGTTGCTTTTGGCAGCTCTTCTTTGGAGTTTGTCTAGAAAATAAATGGTATTAACACAGTAATGAGCATTCCTATAAGATTTGACCATTCTAAAGAAGTTAGAGAGATTTAAAAGCGTAATTTATATAGATGATGACTTTTTGAAGTAGAAAAATCGGCATGGGATTGTAAGAAAGGGATGGGGGGACAAAGAGAAAGACAGACTTCACTGGAAGTCTAACGGGAAGTTGGATGCAGATGACATCAAGATAAAGCAAGAGCTACAGGTCCCCTCCAACCAAGGCAGCTGAGCACACCTAGCCTTCACACCAAAATAAAAACTTTAACATAATTAGAAACAGACTTGTTGAGTCTAGAAGGTCTAGAGTTACATCTTTACACCTAAGTAACTTGCAAATAGGAATAGGAAGTCAGACTACCTTCAGGAGCAACTCAAACCAAGACAAGTTTCAACTGAGAGGTGCTGGTTATTGGCTCTACCCAGGCCACCAGAGCACTTCATCTGCCAAGCCTTACTGCAGGCACCCTCCCACTCCTGGTTAGCTGATACCTTCTTTTCAGTTGCTTCTCTATCATTTGGTTGGAAGGTGTCTCCTTTCCCAATAAAGGGGGAAAGGAAGTGCTTTTCTACAAGCTTAAATTAAGAAGTTTCAAATTCAATAATGTCAGCTACTTTGTGCTGTTCCTGAAGAAGATCAGGCAGTTACACCACTGATTTATTAACATCTCTTTCATTTATATAAACTAGTAGTTTTAACACCACTTAATATTTTGCAGTTTAAGCTCAGTTTTAATAACTGAGCAAAAATATTAAGAAGTTGCTTTTCTGGGCATAATTACCTGCACTGGAATTCTAAAATGTGCTTGGGACATACATTCTTTATTTCCCCCCCCTCCTTTACCTGGTGTTGCATGAAAGCTGCAAATTTAACATGAAGATGTGCTGAGAACCAGTAGGTGGGTTTGAGATGCTGCAGAAGCTCTGAAGCAGCGGGGCTGCCTAGTGTGTTGCTCTCCACTTCTTGACGGAAGAAGGATTTCATTTTAAGCAGCTGTTTCTTGTTCCCGTAGTGATATATGCTCCTTGGCCAGTCATGGGACATAAATATATCAATTGGATGTTTTAACTGTCAAGCCAAAAGTGAATACAGTATAAATAAAACACATTGATAAAAAACTTTTGAAATTACACAGCATAAGACTGAACGTATAACACGTTCTATCTCTGATCAATCAGAGGTAGCTGTGATCAATAGCCTCACTTCCAAAGCAGGTAAATATATCCCTAAGCCATGTCTTTCAGGTGGCCCTGACTCTAGTCTCCACGGTTTGTGCTACAGTTTCATGGGACAGTCAGCTGGGTTTGATACAGACTGCCTTATAAAAGGGATCACATATGACAGGAAATGCCAGACACTCAGAAGGCGGCTCTTAAAAATTAGAGCTACAGAGCAAATTCTCTACCCACAATCAAAGGCATCTTCTTCCTTATTAAATTTTTAAAAGCTTTATTTAAAAGGGACAATGGCTAAGCATGATATTCCTCCTCAAAGGAAGAACCTCTCAGAAGCCTAACCAGTGTCTTCAGCATGTCTTGGTTCAATATTCAGTATATTTCCACCAGCTCTATCAGAACACACTTCTAGATGAGACAGGAGTCCAACTAGTAAGAAACTTACAGGGAAATGAATCAAACCCTTTACAATGACAGCAAAGCTTTGTCCTATGTTCAGCATCCCTATATCTACTGAACTGTGCAACTGCAACCTGACTAATCCTTCACAAGACACTTAGAAACACGTGCATTCACAGCCTCAGCCGAATGGAGCAGCCCTTGCGACAGAGCAGGGAGCAGGCAACGGCTCAGAAATAAAGCCATTTGAACATCCTTCAAATTCCTCACCCTGGAGCCAAAAAATACTTCAACCACAGAAATTTGGCATTGGCTTATTCAGCTGGTTCAATTTTGGTTAGTTAACTTCCTACCAACCAGCTTGCATGTTAGACAACATACCACCCATCTTCCTAAAGCTAACAAAGCTGGAACAGCGGTGCATAGCTGGAATTCCTTCTATTCTGGGAATTTTATCCAATTGAAAAAACAAATAACCACAATCAAAAAACAAACCATGCTCCTGCCTGTGCCTGATTCAGATCAAATTTGCAAAGTGTTGGAGGAGATAATCGACAGTGGAATCACAGCCAGCATCAAATGGCCTGTCCCGATTAGCTGGGAGTTGCTGCTGAGATTTGCTATCCAATAGTGTTCAGAGTAGCTTTAATGTCTTACTTGTAAGTTAATGAAAACTATTTACCACTGTTTAAAGAACAGATATTTCACTAACCTGCTTGAGTTTGAAGACTTCGATGTTCCTCACGTGGTAAGCACTTCTAATTGTTTGCTGGTTGTATGGTGGACACTCAAAGTGGCCTGAAACAAGGAGAAAAAAAAGAGTAGTTGCCCAAATCAACAGTTCCCTCCTAACACTGTTTGTCAGTTGGCTTCTTGGGGTCACAGAGACACCTACAGCAACCCCAAATACAAGGTTGCCAGTCATTGAAGAAGATACTGTGTTTCCTTCACAGGAGGCTTACAGCAACAGGCTGCTAACCTGTGTAGCTACCAACAACATGGCTACACACACAAACGTGCTGCAACAGCCAAAGAACAGGAACAAGTAAAAGACAGGCATTCACATAGCGAGAACAGAGCCACCCTCTGTGAGAAGTCAGCGACCAAAAGTTAAGTTAGGACTTAACAATTTGGAAAGAGGTGTAAACTAGAAGATCACAGAGCACTGCATGCGATCTGACTGAGGCCACCAATACTCTGATTTTTTTGTGTTTCTTCAAGTGCTGCTACCAGCTGTGAAATCACAGCTCCACAGATTCAGCAGCAGCTTAAACACACCTGTAACTGCCCACAGGCACCACAGGCTCTGGAACTGCAAACACATACCCTGACAAATGGGACACAATCTTCATCTCTGCCTTGGGACAAAACACCCAAACGCCCAGCAGAGCTCCTATGTGCTCTTAAGAATTAACAGAGAAATTTCCTTTTTTGTAGTTAGCATTATTGTCAAAAAAAAGTCTCATCTCCCACATGCAACATTTAGGCATGTAAACCGTATGCTTGATAACAACAAATTTAATTAGCATTGATAGGTGTTTGAATCAAGCGTTCCAGAAAACTAGTTCAGTAGTTTGCAGCTTGAAAGCCACGTGCAAAACTCCTCTGAGGAGCTATGTTACTAAAGTTAATTTTACTTTAGAGACCGCTGTGCTGAGGAGATCAGAAAGACTGACACCAAGTGTAATCTGTGATAAGATTTCTGTCCGCTGATGGAGACCCTTCCAAGGAAGAACTCTTGCATGCACGTATAACCAGGAGGAATTGATCTTGAGATGCACTGACACCAAGCCTCAGCTCAGGACAGTAAAATATCACGCTTGTAACCTGTTTCACACAAGGAAAGCTAAACAGTCTTGTACTGCATGCTAAAAGGACACCGCCACAGAAAAATCAAAACTGTTCCAACAACAACATTCCAAAGGCCCACTGCTTCCTGCTCTGGTCACCAGGCAATGACCAATTAATTAGCATTGATAGGTGTTTGAATCAAGCGTTCCAGAAAACTAGTTCAGTAGTTTGCAGCTTGAAAGCCACGTGCAAAACTCCTCTGAGGAGCTATGTTACTAAAGATAATTTTACTTTAGAGACCGCTGTGTTGAGGAGATCAGAAAGACTGACACCAAGTATAATCTGTGATAAGATTTCTGTCCGCTGATGGAGACCCTTCCAAGGAAGAACTCTTGCATGCACGTATAACCAGGAGGAATTGATCTTGAGATGCACTGACACCAAGCCTCAGCTCAGGACAGTAAAATATCACGCTTATAAACTGACTGTTTCACACAAGGAAAGCTAAACGGTCTTGTACTGCATGCTAAAAGGACACCGCCACAGAAAAATCAAAACTGTTCCAACAACAACATTCCAAAGGCCCACTGCTTCCTGCTGTGGTCGCCAGGCAGCTACCGACTCATCCACCACCTCCAGAAAAACCCGTGTGTTGAGCCAAGAGAGGCTTCCAGGGTAAGAGTTGGTTGAGAGGAGGGACAGCCAGGGCCCCCACTCTGCTCCTCCATACCTTTCCGGTAGTCGTGAGATTTGAAGATGCCTGAGATGCCACCAATCCTCACGCCGCGGAACCGTACCACGCCGGCGTAACCTAGAGGAGATAGAAGAGCAGCTGGTCATGGAGGGACCAGAGCAGGGCCCGTACCACGCCGGCGTAACCTAGAGGAGATAGAAGAGCAGCTGGTCATGGAGGGACCAGAGCAGGGCAAGAGAGGGCTGGGAGGACAAAAGACCGGAGGGAAGGGATTGTGGGGGACGGGACACCTTACCGAGGTAGTAGATATTGGGGGCCACCCACCCTCCGTAGGGCAGCTCCTGCAGGTGGTTGGACGCTTCGTGATTCCCACCGATGAACACCGTGAGGACCGGAGCCTTCTTCTCACCGGAGTAGTACCTGCGGAGGACACGACTGCTGCAGGAGAGGGCCGAGACCAGGCGAAACCAGACCGGGAGCTTAAGGCCCGGAACCGGGGCTCACCGGTAGAAGGTCTGCATGTGGCGGTACTTAGCGGGAACGGCCATACAACGGAGATCCGCCTCGTTACGGACAGCCTGGAAGTCGCCGCAGCAGAGGAGAAGGTCGGGCCGCACGTTGTGCCGCCGCTGCAACAGCTCCAGCGTCTCGTACATCTTGTCCAGGGCGCCATGGCAGCACCCGGCCACCGCCACCTTCATCGCCGCCGCTCCGCCACCGCGCAGGCGCCGCGC
>NW_015090817.1:0-28231 GCF_001431845.1 Calidris pugnax
GAGGGTTGCCTTAGCCCTTGGGACACAACACAAATCTTCACTCGGAATAAATCAGATAACTTCTGCTGACGGGTGTAATGTCCAACAACTCCGTGAGCTGATTTTGGGGAAGGTGTAGCAGTCCTCGTGCTCCTGTAGATGGGAATACTGGGGTTATGCTTGACCTGTCTTTGTGGGATGGCAAAGAAAATGAGTGTTTGCAGTCTAGTTTGCATAGCATGGAGTGACAAATTGTGATCTAGTTTAGCATCTTGATCAATGATGGCACAGAAATTGCTGGTTAGAGCAATCAACATATTGCTTATGTATGACACGGCTTCAGATTGAAACTCTGCCTATGATGTGTTGTCAAGGCTTATCTAGATTTTAATGTATGAGATGAAAATCTATTGCAGCCTCATTCTAGGAATTCACAGGAAAATCGATGGGAATTTTATTTTTAAGCTGTGCTGCCTGTTCATTTTCTAAACATGCATCTAGATTTCTTACACAGGCTACAAAAGAGCAAAGTATCAAGAAAGAAAAATTTTCAGTGTCTATAGTTGACTTCACTCACAAGAAAACTACTCCTTTCAGAATGACTGTTACGCTGCATGAATTTATGAAAGATACTCCGGGGGTGTTGTTATGGGGGGATGTTATGTCCCTCCGTGTTGAGACCTAATACTGACAAAACGATTCTTATGGTTTTTATATTAAGTGGGATAACATAGCCAAGAAAAGGGTGTTTGTCTTTGCAAGCTCTTTTTTGATATTGCAAGGATGAGGTTTTGGGTCTGACTCAAGCTGGAGTTACTCCTCAGCGTTCAGAATAATGTTTCTCCAATGTTCCTAGCCTTTTGTTTGCTTCTTTTTTCTCTGCTTCCAAGAGACTGATGCTCACTGCAAACATGCTCAAATTTTAGAGAAAGCTAAAAACAAGGGCATATGTTTTGTTTTAAAAGCACATCCTGGATGTTGGATTTTAGCTTTTAGCAGCCTTTCGGCTGTGAGTTGATGTTATTGGGCTTTTTTGATTTGTTTTATTTTTCTTCTAGGGAATAGCTGTAGTACACCACTGGAGGAAAAAGTAATATGGATGTGTTTATTTTTTTTTTCTATCAGTGTATCTTCTCTGCAAGCTTATGTTTGCTAGAATTACTGAAGAATAAAACATTTGGTCTGTACCACAACAGCTTAACTTAAACTTTATCCGGCGACACCTTTTACTGTCCTTCCTGACAGAACTTCATCAGGGTATTGTGATATACCCCACAGCTCAGGCTCGGTTTAGTATCCTTAAATTCGGATAGATCTGAATAAATAACTCAGTGTATGCCGTTTCCTAAAGCTGTAGGCATCTGTAGAGACCCAGATTAAAACAAACTGCCTCAAATGCTCGCTTAAGAGTGTCAAGGCTCCGGGGTGGCCGCCCCCAACCGCCGCCACCTTCCAGAAGGTTCCAGAAAGAGGAAGTGCGCATGATTCTGAGTTCACCCGAGGAGGAAGAAGGTGGTCTGGGGGAGGAGAGCCGCCGGCCATAGTTTAGCAGAGGCTGCTTCCAGAACCTTATTCCCTCGCCTGGATTTTGCTGACGCTGCACCCGGGACCCGGTGATATATCTTCCTCTCGCCTCATTTTTGCAAACGGCTGCTGAAGCGACACGATGCAAGACTCAAATTCGTAAGTTTACTTGTACTTCAGCAAGGTTAGCTTGGTTAATTAATGCTAATTGTTGTTTGGAGTTCTCTGGTGGCGTTTCACCTTAATTCTGGGTAGGAAAATCCACACATTTGAGCCGCCCCAACCCTGGGACGCGACAGAGTCCTCTTAGAGAGCAGAACCTGCCATGTTGGTAACTTTGTTTTCGGAGTGTTAAATGACTGCAAGTATCAGCTACTCTGCTCCTCTAACGGCGCTTTTAGTCTTTTAAGGGGAAAAGCCCATTTTGCTTCTAAGCAGAAGTTGGGAGCGCTGACGGGGCCCTCGGGGGTTCTGGAAGATTCCATGGTGTCTCCTTTCTTGGGGTTTGATCTCGAGGACGTTTTGTGAGGAGCTCCTGTTTGCTACCAGGTGTAGGAGCGAGTTTTGCCACGCAGCTGTGTGTGTGTGGCCAGTGATTCCCAGTATAATTTTAGGCTCTTCCCAGAAAGAACTAGATTTAGAGTAGTGGTCAAAATCGTTTGGGATTGGGAGTTCTCCTGGAGGTACATGAAGAGAAGAGGCCAGTATTTCTTTTTTGGAAAAAAACAAAAAACAAAACAAAAAAAAACCCAAACAAAAGAAGCTTTCTCCTTGTGCATGATTTTCCTAAGAAAAATAGAAATGTCTCCTTAACCTTCATATAGGCAGTATTTCTCCTTCTCAGTGTATTTAATTCTTCTTAAAACAGACACTCTTTTTTTTTTCCCCAGTGACTTAGAGCTATTAATGGCAAGAGGGAAGTTTTTGCCCCAGAAAAATAAGGCAGGATGCTATAGAATAGTGGGAGGATGGTTTAATTTTATACATCTCTATATTCAGACTCTCTAATTGGTGGTGTGTTTTTGTAAAGCTGCTATAAAGTAACCCGTGTTGTATGCATAAATAAATGCGTTTTTATACATTGTGATAGCTGTAGCTATAATAATTACAGCACTGATGCATTTATAATTCTCAATGAGGTTTTTTCATTTATTTTTAGTCTCCATGATATTATTGTTATTATTAATAGAATTGCTCGTTGGGGGAGAAAAAAAAAAGAGACTAATTTGCAGACTGAGTGACTTGCCTTAATGACTGCCATCAGTCTAAAGCTGCTAGTGCGCATTTATCTCCATTTCCACCCATATTTATTCTTTTCTGATAGTCATTTTCTTTTTATTTATGTCCATCATCGATGGGATTTAATTCCTCATACGGGAAGGCTGCGTACGTTCACCTGGCACCCGAATAGCTCATTTTTTCTTGTTTCTTTTGACATTTTACCTCTGGCTTGAGAGACGGGCGCTCGGCTCCTTTCAGGGGTGAACCGAAGCGTGTTGTGGAGATCCACAGAGTGCGTCGTGCCGATGTTTGGGGCAGGCAGCAGATGTCTTCTTTCCGTGTGTGTATGTTCTGCCCAAGCGGTTTCTTCTGATTTAGATCATGCCAAGCCCAGCCTTTATCTGCTTGCACTAAATAATAAAGCTGGGGATGTTCAGCCTGGAGAAAAGGAGGCTGAGGGGAGACCTTCTCGCTCTCTCCAATTCCCTGAAAGGAGGGTGTAGCCAGGGGGGGTCGGTCTCTTCTCCCAAGGAACAGGTGATGGGACAAGAGGAAACGGCCTCAAGTTGCACCAGGGGAGGTTTAGGATGGATATTGGGAAAAATTTCTTCATGGAAAGGGTTATGAAGCCTTGGAAGAGGCTGTCCAGGGCAGTGGTGGAGTCACCATCCCTGGAGGGATTTAAAAGCCGAGCAGATGTGGTGCTGAGGGACATGGGTTAGTGGTGGCTTTGTGAGCGTTGGGTTGATGGTTGGACTCGATGATCTGAAAGGTCTCTTCCAACCTGGACAATTCTATGGGTCTATGATTCCAGCTTATTGTTGCGAGGAGCTCAACTGTAGAAATGAAACTCGTGTCCATACTGGCAGTGCACCTATGCCCTGGTCCTCTCCTGCACAAGGCACGTGTTTTATTGTGTCAAAGCTCTGGTTAGAGACAGAGAAAAGAGTCCTTAGACTCAGCAAAGAACAAAAGGTGTTCTTTGTTGGAAAAAAAAGTAGTGATTGTATTGCCATGAGTGGTTTGGGATTTGTGTAACAGATGCATAAGTGTTACGAGATGAGAAAGTCCCAGGTGAGGTTAAGGGAGGACAAAACCAGAAGATGTGAAATGAAGAACCAAGTCTTTGTTTTACGTGCAGATCTCTGTTGTAGTTCCAGCTTATTGTTGCGAGGAGCTCAACTGTAGAAATGAAACTCGTGTCCATACTGGCAGTGCACCTATGCCCTGGTCCCCTCCTGCACAAGGTACGTGTTTTATTTTGTCAAAGCTCTGGTTAGAGACAGAGAAAAGAGTCCTTAGACTCAGCAAAGAACAAAAGGTGTTCTTTGTTGGAAAAAAAAGTAGTGATTGTATTGCCATGAGTGGTTTGGGATTTGTGTAACAGATGCATAAGTGTTACGAGATGAGAAAGTCCCAGGTGAGGTTAAGGGAGGACAAAACCAGAAGATGTGAAATGAAGAACCAAGTCTTTGTTTTACGTGCAGATCTCTGTTGTAGACGTGTTTCTTCTCTAATGAGTTTGGTATCCGAAGCCTGTTGGCTGGAAGTTGCCCAAAACTAGAGGGATTAATGCCTAAAAGATGTTTTCTATTTCTGTACTGTAGAATTAAAGGCCGGTAGCAGCGCCGTCTCGCAGTAGCCCATCTGAGCAGCCAGTTCAGCGCCCCATCAATAAATACCCGGCAGCTGGTTTGGTTCATTCAGGGCAGGACAAGGGCTGTGGAGGTTTGTGCTGTGCCCTAACAAATAATAACGACCCTGGAATGCTGGAGGAATTATTCAGCAACCTTCAGATCACCCCGCTATCAAGCTGGATGTAAACCCAGTGCCACCTTAATTATTGGGTGTAAATCGCTGGAAATGGGGGGGTTATTACAGAAGGGCTTCAGGAATAGAGGTGAGGTGGCTGCTTTACCTGTGGATGCTTCCAAAAAATCACAGTATTCCTGAAAAGAGCATATTATACTTCAGCTGCCTGTTGGCAAAGAGACAGCAAGATTGGGCTGCATGTTAATCTGCAGGTACCGGCGCGGATTTCGACGTGGATACAATAATTTAAAGCTGTAAGGTTGCTGGGGTAATAGGAAAAAATTGACACTGAAAAATATGAGAGCAAATCTTCAATAAGGTCAGCTGTGGATGTCATCAGCTGAATATGCAGAAGGCAGGGACGACGTTCCCACCGGAGGCCATCAATTTGTTTGCTGTGAACTGTCAGTTGGAGCTAAAGCCCCTTCCATCACTCGGTTAAGAGCTGGGAAGTTAAACGCCCCATCGATAAATACCCAGCAGCTGGTTTGGTTCAGTCAGGGCAGGACAAGGGCTACGGAGGTTTGTGCTGTGCCCTAATAAATAATAACGACCCTGGAATGCTGGAGGAATTATTCAGCAACCTTCAGATCACCCCGCTATCAAGCTGGATGTAAACCCAGTGCCACCTTAATTATTGGGTGTAAATCGCTGGAAATGGGGGGGTTATTACAGAAGGGCTTCAGGAATAGAGGTGAGGTGGCTGCTTTACCTGTGGATGCTTCCAAAAAATCACAGTATTCCTGAAAAGAGCATATTATACTTCAGCTGCCTGTTGGCAAAGAGACAGCAAGATTGGGCTGCATGTTAATCTGCAGGTACCGGCGCGGATTTCGACGTGGATACAATAATTTAAAGCTGTAAGGTTGCTGGGGTAATAGGAAAAAATTGACACTGAAAAATATGAGAGCAAATCTTCAATAAGGTCAGCTGTGGATGTCATCAGCTGAATATGCAGAAGGCAGGGACGACGTTCCCACCGGAGGCCATCAATTTGTTTGCTGTGAACTGTCAGTTGGAGCTAAAGCCCCTTCCATCACTCGGTAAGAGCCAGGAAGTTAACGAAGGAATCCACGGAGGCACGAGGAGTTGGGTAGAAAAAAGGTGATGGGTAGAATTTGTGGAACTCGATTCAAAAGGAAAGGAGTAAATTTGGGAGTCTGTCTTCAAAGTGGAAGCTGCTGAAGGAAAGGGAAAGGCCAAAGGCCCCAAATGTTTGGAATTTTTACTGTTTTCGAAGGATTGTGGTAGGGCACAGCTTGGGAGCAGTGACAACAAATCTGACAACAGCCGGTGTTGCTCTTTACTGGAGCTCCAGGAAAGCTGGGGAGGGACTCTGGATCAGGGAGTGGAGCCATAGGAGGAGGGGGAAAGGTTTGACACTGAAAGAGGGGAGATGGAGATGAGATGTGGGGAAGAACTTGTTTGGTGTGAGGGTGGTGAGAGCCTGGCCCAGGTTGGCCAGAGAAGCTGTGGCTGCCCCATCCCTGGAGGGGTTCAAGGCCAGGTTGGAGGGGGCTTGGAGCAACCTGGGCTGGTGGGAGGTGTCCTTGCCCATGGCAGGGAGGTGGAACTTTAAATGGATGATCTTTAGGATCCCTTCCAACTCTAACCCCTCTGTAATTTCCTTCTTGAGGCAGAGGAACCAGTATGGAAGGGACAAAAGTGGGAAAAGGCAGTATGTGGTACCTGTAGCCACTGTCCTCGCTCCTCCCCAGTGCAGGAGGTTGGAAAGACACTGTGTGTAGTAAAGGAGGGGATTTGGCTGATGTTCACTGCCTTGATGGTTTTAGGAATGAGCCACTGAGTGAAAAGAAAACCTGCTGTGACTTGACCCTCAGCTTTCCAGTTTCAAACCCAGTGTGATCTTTTTTATACTAGTTTGTTTGGATTTGAAAGCTGGAGGTTAGGCTGGAGGGAGAGTTCCCTTTTCTTGTCAATATTGGCACGCCGCTTTTTGTTTTTGTTTCGTTTTGTTCTTTACTCATCCATCATCCTGAAAAATTTGATTTGGGAATTAACATGTCACTTTTCTGGAAGCTTCAACGATTCCCTGGGGTTAAACCACGCTGGTCCTTGGCACAGCAGCATCCGGTGAGGAAGCGTGTCCCCGAGGTTGTCCCTGTCATGATCTTCTCTCCGTGTCCCCAGCACACCCATCCCCTGCCAGATGGAAAGGCTTTGATTTAAAGGCCAGGGTAGAGAGTAATGGAGATTTGGGATAATCATAAATTCACTGCTGCTCTTTTCCTCTTAGTAAAATATCTGGGAATTGGCCACTAAGGTGGTAAAATGATTTCTTTCACCTTAGGCATGAAATTCCTGAAATTATCCAGAGTATGATAAGAACAGAGATGGCTTTGTCGTGATAACACATCCTTCTCCCGTATGGGATGGAAAGAGACATTTACAGATGTTGCTCTAACAGTTTCATTTGTTCTTTTATCACCTTTTGATACCGTGGGCTGTAGAGTTAGATGGAGATATTAAAGAAAATCAAAATCCTGGGGAAGGTACTCTTTAGAGTGGCATAAGTATTACAATTTGATGACAGCAACCTCCTTTTAAACCACTACGATTTATACGTGACTTCTAAGGTGAGAGAAATTACCTTGGTTTGTCAGACTTATTTTAATGAAGAAAGTTAAATATTCCCAGTTCTCCAAAAAAATCCAATGGAAACGGATGTGTGTTCCTATATGATTGTTGTAGCAGATGAATTCCTTAAATTATCCGTGGTGTTGGCATTATTTGAGCTTCCCCATAGGGTTTTTTTTTCCTCTAGTGGGAAGATGCAGCGTGGCCAGAGGAACATCTCTTTAAAGTGCGTGTGACAGATGTTTTCTTAATCAAATATATTAAGTATTACCATTTAAAATTGGCTTAGGAAGTGATTAGGCCCAGTAGTGTGATCTCGCCTCATACTGGTGGGGCTTTGTTTTGTTAATGTTGCAATTAATCTTAACAAAAATCTAATTCATCCCTGGGCTGCTTTGGTGCCACGAGGAGTTTGTCGAAATCTAATGCAACAACCCCCCTGTCTCATCAGATACGTTATCTTGATTTAGAGGAACAGCAGGTTTAGGGAGTTTTGTTCCAGGGTAATAAAATTACGTTCTTTGCGAGTTTGGGATAATTAATCTCATTATTGTTTTGAAGAATAAGTCTCTAATAAGGCAGATACAGTCCTTTTGTTATTTTTTTGGGAGGGGAATGTGGAATAAATACACTTCAGAGCCCTCATCATTGCTCTGCTGTAAGCACTTGGGCAATGGATACGGGCTTTAATGAATTGTATGTTCAACTCACATAAAGAGGGAATGTTTCTCTTGAGCCAACTAGTGGAATAAATGCAACCCTGACATCTAATGATTACTGGTGCACGAATAAAATCTTTTATGCTGGCTATGTTTTAGCTGAAAAAAGATTGCTTAGCCTTTGTCTAACAGCAGGGATGTGCTCCTGGAGTTTAAGATGGACCCAAGTCGATAACTAACAATTACGTGATTAGGCTTGTCCTTTTCCATGGATCAGCATGTTGGTTGGACACTGATTTGTTGTTGTTTAGTCCCAAAATCAAATCCTAACCATCATGGAAAGCTGGGGAGGGACTCTGGATCAGGGTTAACCATCGTGGAAAGCTGGGGAGGGACTCTAGATCAGGGAGGGGAGCTGTAGGACGAGGGGGAAGGGTTTGACCCTGAAAGAGGGGAGATGGAGCTGAGCTGTGGGGAAGAACTTGTTTGGTGTGAGGGTGGTGAGAGCCTGGCCCAGGTTGCCCCAAGAAGCTGTGGCTGCCCCATCCCTGGAGGGGTTCAAGGCCAGGTTGGAGGGGGCTTGGAGCAACCTGGTCTGGTGGGAGGTGTCCCTGCAGCCCAGTTCTCTGTTGGTACCAACCTACAGAGGGTTTTCCTGGCTTCCTTCCAATCCTAAAGGACTCTGAAGAGGCACTAGAGCTTGATGTTTAACCTACTTAATTAAGCTTTGGGTTTCTTTTGCCAGTTGGTATCTCTGTTGATACCAACCTAGAGAGGGTTTTCCTGGCTTCCTTCCAGTCATAAAGGACTCCGTGAAGAGGCACTAGAGCTTGGTGTTTAAGGTACTTAATTAAGCTTTGGGTTTCTTTTGCCAGAAAGCAAAAATGCAGCAACTTAGGGTGTCAATCACACACATGAGACAAACCCTTCTCCAGCAGCATCCCAAAAAAGAGCGTGTCGTAGCATCCCTGCAATCCTTCCAGTATTTTTTTAAAAATGTTGTAAAGACTATTACCCGCTTGCTTAGGATGGGAAGGATTACCAGTCACCTCTCAGCGTTTTTAATCGGCTGAAAACATTAAACACACAAATTATCTCAGTCTTTGGCTCCTGGAGCATTTCTGGAGCTTTCCTTTGTCCTCCCTCGGTCTGGTATCTCCATCTCTCCCTTGAAGCAGGTACCAGAACTAAGCACGGCCTCAGAAAGGCTACATACTTAGTCAGGCAAGATCAGACCCCTTTCTTCTCCTTGATGTTCTTTTCTTTAAACATCCAAGGCTCACATTTGCTTTTTTTTTTTTTAAGCCACCGTGGTGTACTAAGGGCTCACGTTGAGACCTCTGAACGTAAGAGCATCGCCTGAGGTCAAAAACCAACTGCTGCTGTCGTGGGGGTTATCAAGGCTCTGGGCAAGTCTTTGGTCAGAGCATCAGACCACCCTGCTGTCTTTCAAAATAGCCTTTTAAGCATCTATCATATTTTGATTTTTCTTGTCTTGTGCTTTTGTTTCACTGGCTTGAAAAAAAAAAAAAAAAAAACAAACCCCAAAACCAAACGAAAAAAACCAAAAATCTTTCAAGATTTAATAACTGCGGTGGAAGAGGATAAATAGATTAATAGGCCGGATCCCATATATTAAATGACTGTAAAAATGTCACTATTCTAAAGAAAATGCACTAAAAAAACCAGTTTGGAAAGACTTCCCGTGAAGGCTGGGATCCCAGGATGAAAAATCAGGCAGTGTATTTGATGGAAATAGATTGGTGGATGGAAGGCATTTCAATAATTCAATTTGATTGTATAACATATAATCTGCAGGAAACCAATAAGTTGCCACTTAAAGAACGGCTCATTCCTCTGCAAAATCTTCAATAAACATTCCGTTTTAGAAACAATTGACATTTTATGTTCTGCATTTTCTTCTTGGGTTTGGTTTTTTGTTCTTTTTTTTTTTTCCTTTATTTTTTTATACTTAAACAAATCTGGAATGAAACCTGCTGTTATTTTCCACGTTTCTTTGCCCGTGCTGCTTGTCGCGCACCTGAAGTTATAATTCTTGGCTCATGAAAATGGGGTTGCTTTAAACATCATGACTTCTGATGGCTTAATGATTTCTTTTAATGACAGTGGAATAAAGTGCCACAGGTAGGAAATGGCTTTTAGAAGAAAAACCCCTTTTCAGAGGGTGCTGTTAATCAGGAGGATGGAAGGTGAGGGGCCACCTGGGCTGTGGGTGTGAGCACTTTGTGTTGCAGCTCTTTAGGAGGTGACATTTCCTTCTATGTGGTGTGGAGGCACGTGTTTCTCTGGAGGGAGGAGCCTGATCTTCTCTGAAAACAATTTGTTTATTTTAATTTAGAGGAGGTTGATGTTTTGAACCGTTTGCTGCATTTTAATGTGGATTCTTCTTGGTCAGATAAATCTTGATAACTGATGAAACTGAGAAATAGGTGATGGTGGATTTGCTGCATTTTAATACTCATTTAGGTGTGGATTCTTCTTGGTCAGACACATCTTGATACTGATGAAACTGAGAAATAGGTGATGGTGGGGTTGGACCATAGATGATCTCTAGAGGTGTCTTCCAACCCCTACCGTTTGGTGATGATGGTATCTAAGGGATGGGCCACTCCACCCCTTGTGGGCCATCGCTACTAGGGTAGATCTTCAGACCAGACCATCCTCCAACATCTCTCCTCCTCCACCAGTGGGTTGCTTCTCCTCCAGATCTCATCCTGCCTCGGTTGCCTGGCCAGAACATAGGTATGGTCTCCTCGTGGCAGCTTTTGCACCCTTTCATCCTCTGGTGTAGGTTGTAGAGAGAGTTTAATGTGTTATAGCATGTTGTAGGTGCACCTCAACACGCACAGCAGGGCACAAATTCTGCGGAGTTTGGGGTTCCTGGTGGTGGCTGTGAAGGGAATGGAAGGAGCAGTCACTCTGAAATTTCCTCAGCATTTCTGGGGAGCTGGGAAACACCTCGAGCTGATTTCTTTCCACCCGATGGGATTATCCAACATGTAGAAAAATTGGATGGAAGCCTGCTTTTATTAAATGTTTTGATTGACTGCGTGGGGCATTTTGGGGTAAAGGGTAGAGGTTAACCCCGTCTTCACTGGGAAAAGCAATCAGTTTACTGCTTGCAGCATATACTTTTAGTAATTTCTGGCTTTACTGGTAGCTTTCTGTGGATCTTAGAGTGGATTATAATACTTACCCTAATGAAAAACTGTATGAGGTAAATCTGTCCAAAGAATTGCAAATTTCAGGTAACCAACTCTTAATTTTCTTCTGTTGTGTTCCAAATTACAGGCTTCACCTTCCTTTTAGAGGTATCATTTGCATAATGTGTTGTATTTCTTCTTTAAAGTAGGACTGGCCATCACAGTGTTTGAATGATGGAATTCTTCCTCTTTCTCTCTCCTCTACATTTAAAATAGGGTAGACCAAATTATATTCTTATTATTTTAGTTTGATGGTTTAGTTGGTATTTAAAGCAGATTATTCCGTCTTGGATTCTGCTTGGCAATTGGAAAAATTGCTATTAGAGTAGAACTTTGACTTAGAGATGACAGGAGTGTTTGGATCAGCCCTTTGGGGTTTTTATTGTTCTTTTTAGCCGTGCAGAAGAGCTCCCGCCGACGTGATCCCTTTTTGGGGCTATAACTCAAAACCCACTTTGTTTCTTTTTAAGGCTGTACCCCGTCCTTAAGGAAATACCGATCCCAACCTTCATCAAGCTTTAGCTGATCTTGTAGGTTCAGTTGTAGGCAGGGAAAATCCCACCTGATTCATTCAGAGTTGCAGGATTCCCTCCCATATGGTTTCATTTCTCTGGGATGCACTCGTTAATTTGGAGAGGAATTGCTAAAAGCGTGAGCTAAAATTTACTTTTTCATTTTGAGCTCCTTCTTATCCGACCTTGGGTAATTCATTCAGCGTTTCTGTTAAGGTTTCTTTCCCCCTTGTGTGCAATGTGGTTAATAATAGCTATCTCGGAGGAGCAGAGTGAGATTTAATTTATTAGTTTTTTGTAAAGTACTTCAGAATTCGTAAATGGAAAAATGCCATAAAAGCGCAAAGTATTAATATAATAAATTAATGTGCAAGCGCCTTTCAAATTAATAGCCAGCTTGTGAGCCGTGTACTCGTGCTGCAGAGTGTCCTGGTGCTTTGTGAGTAGCTCCATTACAGAGTCACAGAATGATCCGGGGTTGGAAGGGACCTCTGGAGATCATCTCCTCCAGCCCCCTGACAAAGCAGGTCCACCTAGAGCAGGTCCCACAAGACCATGTCCAGGTGGGGTTGGAATGTCTCCAGAGAAGGAGACTCCACCACCTCTCTGGGCAGCCTCTGCCAGGGCTCTGACACCCTCACAGGAAAGAAGTTCCTCCTCATGTTGAGGTGGAACTTCTTATGGTCAAGTTTGTGCCCATTCCCTCTTGTCCTGTCCCTGGGCACCACTGAAAAAAGCCTGGCCCCATCCTCCTGACACCCACCCTTCAAGTATTTATATGCCTTGATCAGATCCCCCCTCAGTCTCCTGTTCTCCAGACTCAAAAGACCCAAGAAGTCCCTCAGCCTTTCCTCATCAGAGAGATGCTCCAGTCCCTTGATCATCTTTGTAGCCCTCTGCTGTCCCCTCTCCAGCAGTTCCCTGTCCTTCTGGAACTGGGGAGCCCAGAACTGGACCCAGTGCTCCAGATGGGGCCTCCCCAGGGCAGAGCAGAGGGGCAGGATGACCTCCCTCCACCTGCTGGTCCCACTCTTCCTGATGCCCCCCAGGATGCCCTTGACCTTCTTGGCCACCAGGGCCCATTGCTGGCTCATGGGCATCCTGTTGTCCATGAGCCAAGATGAGCTCATGGAACAAGAACGAGAATAAGACGAGCTGTGAAGGCACAAAACATGGGCAAAAAAAGAAAAAAGGAATAATATTGCTGAACTGGGTGTAGGAGTGCTAAGACTTTAAAATTAGAGTTGTTGGGAAGGCTGGTCAATATACAGCAGAAAGTGTATAGATCCCCAGATCTCTGAAGAACTTCTTTGGTGTGAGGGTGGTGAGAGCCTGGCCCAGGTTGCCCAGAGAAGCTGTGGCTGCCCCATCCCTGGAGGGGTTCAAGGGCAGGTTGGAGGGGCCTTTGAGGAACCTGATCTGGTGGGAGGTGTCCATGTCGATGGCAGGGGGTGGCACTGGCTGGTCTTTAAGGTCCCTTCCAACCCAAACCATTCCATAATTCTGAGATCAAGGCAGTTGTGTTATTAATTATTGTAGTAATGCTCCTTGTTTCAGGCATCTGGAATTATTTCTCCACGCATTGATGTCCTAACTGCAAGCATCACTTTTCCAGATGCTGTTCTCCAGCTCTAGACCCCACCAGATGTATTTTTAAGCGCATCCTCTGTGAGGTTGGGGCTGGAAAGAGTTAATTCACCAATTCTTGTGGCTTTTTCATCTGTGCTGTATTTAGGACTGTCAAGATATTGAAAATGTTAGGTTTCTGCCTGTTTTCTTGGAGTGCAGGCATTAACAGGAATAATATTGGACTTGGATTTTTATAGCACTTGCACAACACGTATTTTGAAATCGCTTTATATATACAAAAAAAATAATCAATATGTACAAACTGAAGCAACAAATGCCTGATAAAGCAGAGTTTGGGAGAGCAAAGCTATGGATTCCCCGGTAATTGCAACAAGCACGATTTAAACTGTCATTTGGATTTTGAAGCTTTGGTGAAATCTATCGGTGAACTAATGTTTGGAAACCCTGAGGGCATGGCGAAAGGCGGCGTGTCCTGGGTGAGGGGTGGCATGTTTGGGGCTGGATGTCATCTACTGATGGAGGGATTGAGTGCACCCTCAATAAATTTGCAGGTGACACCAAATTAGGGGGGAGTGTTGATCTGCTCAAGGGTTGGAAGGCTCTACAGGGGGATCTGGACAGGTTGGGTGAATGGGCCAAGGCCAATGGGATGAGGTTCAACAAGGCCAAGTGCCAGGTCCTGCATTTGGGTCACAACAACCCCAGGCAACGCTACAGGCTTGGGGAAGAGTGGCTGGAGCTGCCCAGTAGAAAAGGACCTGGGGGTGTTGGTGGACATCTAGCTGAACATGAGGCAGCAGTGTGCCCAGGTGGCCAAGAAAGCCACCAGCATCCTGGCTTGTGTCAGGAATAGCGTGGCCAGCAGGAGTAGGGCAGTCATCGTGTTTCTGGACTGGGCACTGGTGAGGCCTTACCTTGAGTACTGTGTTCAGTTTTGGGCCCCTCACTACAAGAAGGACATTGAAGTCCAGAGGAGAGCCACCAAGCTGATGAAGGGTCTGGAGAACAAGTCATACGAGGAGAGGCATGTTTAGTTTGGAGAGGAGGAGGCTGAGGGGAGACCTCCTTGCCC
Source organism: Calidris pugnax (assembly GCF_001431845.1). Classification (NCBI taxonomy): domain Eukaryota; kingdom Metazoa; phylum Chordata; class Aves; order Charadriiformes; family Scolopacidae; genus Calidris; species Calidris pugnax. The sequence goes on from NW_015090817.1 coordinate 14,192, forward strand.
TCTACAACTCCCTGAAAGGAGGGTGTAGAGAGGTGGAGGTTGGCCTCTTCTCCCAAGGGAATAACGGCAGGACCAGAGGAGATGGTCTGAAGGTGTGGCAGGGGAGGTTTAGATTAGATATTAGGAAGAATTACTTTACTGAGAGGGTGGTCCAGGCACTGGAAGAGCCTGCCCAGGGAGGTGGTGGAGTCCCCATCCCTGGAGGTATTGAAGAAGAGTGTAGATGTGGCACTTCAGGGCATCCTCTAGTGCCCAAGATTGTGGGGCTTTTGTGTGTGTGTGTGTGTGTGTGTGTATGGTTGAACTTGATCTCAAAGGTCTCTTCCTTCAGGCTCGGATGTGGGATCTGTTGATGCTCCCCAATAACCATGGGATTTCCAGGAGCGGGGATTTGGCTGCGTGAGGGGACGCTGCTTGTCCCACCGACCCCGGCCCCGCAGTAGTTAAATGTCCCAGCAGGGTTTTTCACGCCACCAGGTTGAATCTTTTATCTCCTTGCATCTCACAAAGCATTTTTGAACTGGAGTCGTGGTTCTCAGTGGTCTTCCAGCAAATACACTTTGTGTTTGATGAACACAATGACTTCCAAAGGTCAAACCCTAACCTTTTGCTTGCTAGCAGCAAGGTAGAAATGGCTTCTTCCTTTCTTTGTGTCTTGAAAATCTCAAAAACAAGGGATTTGTGGGATTCTTAAGGTTCCTTGTGTTTTTTTTTCCTCTTGGAGGTGATATTGAATGAGTGTGTTGGCTTCATTTGAGTGAGCAAAGGATATTCAGCCTGGACAGTCCTTAAAAATCATTTAATGAGCTCAGTTATGTGGTTAAAAAAGGTCTTCAAGAATTAAGAGTGGAGTATGCATTGATAAATATCCCAAAAAATCAAAGTACATACCCAGGAGTATAAAAGGTGGATTATTAAACATAATCAGAATATTTTGGAACCTCGGGGAAAGAGTATTTCCAATGGATGGCAACCAGGCAAAAAAATTGCCAAAAAATTCCTGGCTGATGTCGTATTTTGCAATTATCACAAACACTGAGAAGTTTTTTGACTCTCTTCATTCACCTGAAGTTTGGTTTAGGTTTTTCATCCCCAGTCTAATGATTTTTACTTAAAAAATGGTCTGAAAAAGGTGATGGTAGTTCAATGGCAAACTGTTTCCGCTGTCGTTAAAAATTGAGGTATCTTTGAACTTCCAGGGTGAGGGGTAAGTTTAAAGAGAGATGCATTAGGGAAAATGTACGAGTGATTATTAAAATAGGAATTTTCCAGAAATCCAAAAATAGAATCAGTATTCTCTTTGGGTAGAGATTTCTTTCAAGCAGCGTGAGCGAGCGCGGAATATTCGGTGTTCAAGGGGATGAGGATCAGATGGTTGGTGTCTCTTAACGATTGCCTAAACCACATTTTCCTGGACAAATATTTGATCTAGTCGGCGTTTCTTTTTTCTTTTTTCCCCCCTCTGCCTTATTTCTCCAATCTATGCAAATACAATTAAAATCGGATAAGTATTAATACCTTCCATGAAATTCCCTGGGTAAAATAAAGGCGAAGGAGGTTTAAGGGCTTTTTTTCTCCGTGCGTTTCTCCTTGTTTTGCTTGAAGGAATAGTGAAATATTCCCAGTATTTTTCCTGTTAAATTGAAAAGTTATCTGTGTGGGCTCATTAGGACAAGCCTTTTTATCTACATCTCATGGTTCTTGCTTGGGATGGGCAGATAAAGGGGTTACACTGAAAATTAGGGGTTCTGTTCTTCCATAATAATGAGGGTAAATGCTTAAGTGAGGTAGGAGGGAAGGATGGCATTTCCAGTGGCATTTTTCCTGTATTCTTAAAGGAAAAAAAAAAACCAAACCCAAAACTGGAAGGAGATGTGTTTCTTTGAACCCTGCTCTGCCAGGGTTTGTGTCCCCCTGAGTCTTCAAGGAGGGTTAAATTGGGCCTGAGGGGTTGGAAATGGGTTGTCACAGCCCTGTTTAGGCAACACAATTTCCTGGGTAGGATCGGCTATAATTCAGAATAATAATTTCCATCTATTGGAACTTCTTATGGTCAAGTTTGTGCCCATTTCCTCTTGTCCTGTCCCTGGGCACCACTGAAAAAAGCCTGGCCCCATCCTCCTGACACCCACCCTTCAAGTATTTCTAGGCCTTGATCAGATCCCCCCTCAGTCTGCTCTTCTCCAGACTCAAAAGACCCAAGTCCCTCAGCCTTTCCTCAAAAGAGAGAAGTTCTAGTCCCCTCCTCATCTTTGTAGCCCTCTGCTGTCCCCTCTCCAGCAGTTCCCTGTCCTTCTGGAACTGGGGAGCCCAGAACTGGTCCCAGTGCTCCAGCTGGGGCCTCCCCAGGGCAGAGCAGAGCAGAGGGGCAGGATGACCTCCCTCCACCTGCTGGTCCCACTCTTCCTGATGCCCCCCAAGGATGCCATTGGCTTTCTTGGCCACAAGACCACATTGTTGGCTCATCGTGTTGTCCACCAGGACTCCCAGGTCTTGTTCCTCAGAGCTGCTCTCCAGCAGGTCACCCCCACCCTGTCCTGGTGCAGGAGGTTCTTCCTCCCTAGGTGCAGCACCCTGCACTTGACCTTGTTGAGGTTCATCAGGTTCCTCTCTGCCCAACTCTCCAGCCTGTCCAGGTCTTGCTGTAACCTCTTGATTTCTCATAATACTCCTTTTTGGTAGAGCAGAGCAAGGCAGTGGATGTTACAAGTGGTTCAGACCCACGTACAAAATTCCCCTGTATCCAAGGGATTAAAATGTTGAGATGAGGTTCAGAGTTGTGATCCTAAATCACAGTAAAATTGGACATTGTGTGAAAAAAACAGAACCCTAGTGTATTGGGAAGTGTAAATATTAATTCTCCATGAAAAGATGAAGAGTAAACCACTTACTTGGGAATTTGTATGTATGAATTTAATATATAGAGATAATTGCATATGCTCAGTAAAATGGATGGAAAGAGAAGTAATTAAACACTTGATTATATCAAATCTAGAGTAATTAGGGTCTTACATATATACAGAAGAATGTTGTGGCTTAATATGTTCTCCACTCCAGCCTGGAACCTGCTTTGTCATCCATTTTAATTTAGTGTTTAATGATAAATAATGCAAGCACATTTAGAAGGTTTTTAGGCTTCATGGTTATCGGGGAAAATTACATGAAAACAGAAGAGCCTAATCTAGACAAATGTAGAAGAAGTCTGGAGGCAACGAACCGGGCTACGGGCTACACGGGAGTATAATAGGAAAATCCTTGAGGCCATCGTTTGAGCTTTTTTTGATGGAGTGAAAACTGCAATGATGTTATTGAGATCCCTCAGCAGAAGGGAATATCAATCATGGAAGTCAACGGGAGAGAGAAGTCGAAGCTTCGGGGCAGCTCGGGGGCAGCCGGGGCCGGGGGCCGCGCTCCAAGCTTGGTTTGTGCTCGTGGTCCTTTGAGTTGGGGCTTTGTGGTCATCATTGGGAGTTTCTTATGGTTTGGGGGGGGTTTCAAGACCCTACAGGGTTTTCTTTAAAGGGTTCCATTCCGAAAGTGCTTAAAAATTAAAGTTAAGGTGGATTTTGCCCATGAGGAGTGAAATATTTTCCAAACTTGAGCTCCTAAGTCTTTAGTCATGTCCAAAACTCTCATCTCCTTGTCTTCTGAACCAATCTCTTTTTTGATGGAGTGAAAACTGCAATGATGTTATTGAGATCCCTCAGCAGAAGGGAATATCAATCATGGAAGTCAACGGGAGAGAGAAGTCGAAGCTTCGGGGCAGCTCGGGGGCAGCCGGGGCCGGGGGCCGCGCTCCAAGCTTGGTTTGTGCTCGTGGTCCTTTGAGTTGGGGCTTTGTGGTCATCATTGGGAGTTTCTTATGGTTTGGGGGGGGTTTCAAGACCCTACAGGGTTTTCTTTAAAGGGTTCCATTCCGAAAGTGCTTAAAAATTAAAGTTAAGGTGGATTTTGCCCATGAGGAGTGAAATATTTTCCAAACTTGAGCTCCTAAGTCTTTAGTCATGTCCAAAACTCTCATCTCCTTGTCTTCTGATCTTTGCTCTTCATTTTTCCCAACTGGATGTTGGGCGTCCGAATTTTCCAGGTAAACCACAAATTTCCTGTGATACCTGTAAAGCTTTTCAGGGAATGCCAGATGTTTTCCTTTCTTCTTCATTTCAGCTTTTAATTTTCGATGAAGAAGCTTCTCAAGATGTTTTGTTGGCCAACGTTTTTGGCCTTCAATGTATTTTCCCTTCCTTTATACCTTCTTTCAAGCGCCGTTTCTTTAAAAAAAAATAAGGAAAAAAGAAAATGAAGACTTAAAGTGACAGGAAAAAAGAGCATTAGGAAAGGGTTCATTTAATAAAGTAGCAAAAGGAATATAAATTTATATAGAGTATTCTTTCAAACTTGGGTTTCTACTCTGCATTAAGGCTCTAAAAATAATTTATTAGCGAATGATGGAGAGTTTTGTTAACTGTAGACAGGAGAAAATTAGGGAGTATATTTTTGTGTGTGAGTTTACATGTTTTATCCTGAGAGAATATATAATTTTCCTGGAATCTCTGTCACCTCCATGGAAGTGATTTTCTTGGGTGCTAAACACTTAATGGCAGAGAACATCCGAAAAAAACAATTGGATATTTACTATTTCACAAAACTCTGTTGGAAATGTCCTCATTCCAGGTGCAACATCATTATCCACCAGAGGGAACGGAGCCAGGGCTCACATGGTGAGCTGGGGCAGGAGTTGTATTAAAAGAAGTTTATCTCGAGTTCAAAACTTTATTTTCATTACCTATTAATTAAATTAAATATAATTAAATAAATTAAAAGCGATGCTGAGGAGGACTTTTTAGTAGAAGTTCGTTTTCTTTGTCGGGGGAAAGTGAAAACAGGGGTGAAGCCTTGGGTCTCTGCCAAGGAGATGTGCTGAATTATCTCCTGATAATTCAATTATTAAAGGGGAAAAATAGGAATGTGAAAGGGAAAAATGCAAATGGAATATAGAAACGTTGATATTATCATTAGAGATTAATTATTGGAAATATTTATATTAAAGGAATGTAGAAATAGAATAGAAATTAACCCGCGATGGCTACTTAGTGGCTTGGACCTGGTGAGTCCTGTGTGGATGCACAGCTGGAATTGTGGGATTTTTATGTTAATTCTAGGAAACAGCCTTCCTATTTTCTTGACAATTTGCTTTCATTGCATGGATCTTTTTTTTCTCTCTCTCTCCATTGCTCTGATGGTCTCTCTGACCATCACTTGTCTTCATGATTTGGTTTCAGGGAACGTGCAGTTCTGGGCTCCCCAGTTCAAGGAGGAGAAGGAACTGCTGGAGAGGGGACAGCAGAGGGCTACAAAGATGAGGAGGGGCCTGGAGCATCTCTCTGCTGAGGAAAGGCTGAGGGACTTGGGGCTTTTGAGTCTGGATCTGACCATCACTTGTCTTCATGATTGGGTTTCAGGGAGCGTGCAGTTCTGGGCTCCCCAGTTCCAGAAGGACAGGGAACTGCTGGAGAGGGGACAGCAGAGGCTACAAAGATGAGGAGGGGCCTGGAGCATCTCTCTGCTGAGGAAAGGCTGAGGGACTTGGGGCTTTTGAGTCTGGAGAAGAGAAGACTGAGGGGGGATCTGATCAAGACCTATTTAAGGCTTGAAGGGTGGGTGTCAGGAGGATGGGGCCAGGCTTTTTTCAGTGGTGCCCAGGGACAGGAGAAGAAGGAACAGGCACAAACTTGAACGTCAGAAGTTCCATCTCAACATGAGGAGGAACTTCTTTTGTGTGAGGGTGTCAGAGCCCTGGCAGAGGCTGCCCAGAGAGGTGGTGGAGTCTCCTTCTCTGGAGACGTTCCAACCCCACCTGGACACGTTCCTGGGGGACCTGCTCTGGGTGGCCCTGCTACCTGGACCTGTTCCTGTGGGACCTGCTCTGGGTGGCCCTGCTTTGGGAAGGGGTTGGACTAGATGATCTCCAGAGTTCCCTTCCAACCCCACGTGATTCTGTGAAAGCATCTCTTTAAACCAAGAGTTTTAGGTGAAAATATGGTTGCCCTTGAGGTTTCTTGCATGTTCGCTCCTCCCCGGCAGAGTCAGTGGGTTTAACTGGGAGTAACTGGAGGTCAGCAACCAGTCCGTGTGGTAGGAGGGCTTCGTGCGTGTTCTGAATTAGTTCTGTGAGTATGTTTTCCTACGTCAATAAATGAAATCCCTAAAAATCCAAATGATATTCATAAATGGATAAATTGTGGTCTTTTTACACCCCCTGAAGTGTGGTGAATTTTGATTGATACACATCATTCCGTGAAACTCAAGTTGGCTTTTACTAATAATTCCGTCAGCTTTTTCAGCTTTTGTGATTTTTTAAACTTACCTACACTTTTCAATCTGTAATTTTCGTGCGACAGATTTTTCCAGGGGCAAATCTTGAAACTCTTTGTTGCGGAATAAGCTTTTTTTATTTGTGCACCAGCCTGGTTTTCCCTTTGACAGTGAAATGTGCTCAGTGGTGACGGGGGGAGTGACAGCTGTCAGAGCCATGAGTATCACGTCTCAGCAACCAAGTATTTAAAGCAGATGAAAATTTAGCCTCGTGCATAAATTAAGGTATGAGCAATCGCCTTGCAGGTGGGAGAAGCCACCCGGTACCTCCTTCCAGTCCTGTTTTAAAGGTAGTCTTTTCCAGTGGAAATTATTAACAGTTTCTTCAAAAGTAGGCTCTTTGGATGAACTTCATGAAGTTCAACCAAGCCAAGTGCAGGGTCTTGCACCTGGGACGTGGCAATCCCAGGCATAGATACAGGTTGGGTGGAGAATGGTTGGAGAGCAGCCCTGAGGAGAAGGTCTTGGTGGATGAGAAGCTCAAGATGGGCTGGCAACGTGGGCTGGCAGCCCAGAAAGCCAACTCTATCCTGGGCTGTGTCAAAAGAAATGTGGCCAGAAGGTCATGGGAGGTGATTCTACCCCTCTACTCTGGTGAGACCTCATCTGCAGTTCTGTCTCCAGCTTTGGAGACTTCAGCACAGGAAGGACATGGACCTGTTGGAATGGGTTCAAAGGAGGGCCACAAAAATGATTAGGTAGAGTCCCCTGGTGTGAGGACAGACTGAGAGTTGGTGGGGTTCAGTCTGGAGAAGAGAAGGCTCCAGGGAGACCTTCAAGCCCCTTCCAGTCCCTCAAGGGGCTCCAGGAAAGCTGGGGAGGGACTCTGGATCAGGAGGGGAGCCATAGGATGAGAGGGAAGGGTTTGACACTGCAAGAGGGGAGATGGAGATGAGATGTGGGGAAGAACTTCCTTGGTGTGAGGGTGGTGAGAGCCTGGCCCAGGTTGCCCCAAGAAGCTGTGGCTGCCCCATCCCTGGAGGGGTTCAAGGGCAGGTTGGAGGGGGCTTGGAGCAACCTGGGCTGGTGGGAGGTGTCCCTGATCCAACCAGGGGGTTGGATCTTGGGGACCTTTAAGGTCCCTCCCATTCTATGATTCTACGAAACGAGCAGAATATCTTTGTGTCCATCTGAAATTCTTTACAAACCTTCACAGAAATAGTTGGGCTTTGTGTGCAAAGGTGAATTTTCCCCACAGCCCCTGAATTAGTGGCCTGTTGGGACGGAGGAGATGAAATATCTATTATTAAACAGGGGTCAAGAGCGTTACTTAAAGGAGTAAACACTAATCCTAGTAATGGAATCGGTGCCTGCAGGTTTGGGATCATCCCAGTAAGACCTTAAGGTTATAGATTATAGCTTTTATTTCTTCTGTAAACTGCTGAGAATACAAGAGCTGTAAAAATGGACTTGCAGCTTGTAAATACTGTATCTGAAGGAAGGAGATATAGACGTGGACAAGTTGAATTCCTCCTCCTGATCTCCATTCTGGATTTTCAAGTTGATGCTGCCCTTGGTGAAGAAAAGGTGCTGCAGGTGCTTGAATCATCAGCGGTAATGGTGAAGGTTTCAGTATTAATTTTTAATTAAAAAAGGACAGCCCTACCAGCAGTCCAGTGTCCCCCACTAATGTGATAGAGCATTGATTTAGTAATTGAGGGAAGAGTTGCTGATAGAGACTGAAATTCAGTAAAGTGACCCTAATTCAGCAAAGCTCTTCCCTGGCTTTAATCAGAGGAGTTAATTCGGCAACATGAGTAGAAATGAAGCATTAGGAGTGTGTTGGCACCCACCTCTGAAGGTGGAGAGGCTCCCGTAGGTGTGTAGGACATGTGGTCATGTGTCTTTGTCCTCTCTTACCCTGTTCTGTGGTGCAATGGATGATCTCCATGAAGATCCACCACTCGCTGGTGAACCAGCATCTGCTTTGAGGACAACTCCAGGTTGCAGGGTCATAGAACAGTTTGGGTTGGAAGGGACCTTAAAGCTCCCCCAGTGCCACCCCCTACCCTGGGCAGAGACACCTCCCACCACACCAGGTTCCTCCAAGCCCCGTCCAACCTGGCTTTGAACCCCTCCAGGGATGGGGCAGCCACAGCTTCTTGGGGCAACCTGGGCCAGGTTCTCACCACCCTCACAGCAAAGAAGATCTTCCCCACATCTCATCTCCATCTCCCCTCTTTCAGCGTCAAACCCTTCCCCCTCGTCCTGTGGCTGCCCTCCCTGATCCAGAGTCCCTCCCCAGCTTTCCTGGAGCCCCTTGAGGGACTGGAAGGGGCTCTAAGGTCTCCCTGGAGCCTTCTCTTCTCCAGGCTGAACCCTCCCAACTCTCTCAGTTGAGATAATGGTGAAATTCTCAATCATGCACCCATCCACGGCCAGTCAAAGCTCAATGGGGCCAGGAATGTCCATAGATACAGAATATACATTTGATGCTTAAAAGGCTTCAAATTAATGAAATGGAAAATAATTCAGAGGCCAATCAGAAGGAAAATCCAGATGATAATTAGGGACTTCATTAAAGCTGTTCTTTCCAATAAGCCATGGTTTTATGGTGGAAGAGCAGATTGCTTCTGCAAGCTGGAGAACACCCTGAACCATGAGACTAAGTGTTACTGAAGCATCACTTTGGTTGTACCAGACCCGAGTGAGCTGCTGGGTCTGGCAAGGACTGGATGACCAGTATACCCAGTCTCCTGCCCAAACTGGGACTGGCAGCATAACTAATTAGCCCACTTCAAGAGGTAGGTTATGGCCCAGCAGCACCAGAAATTGGTGCAGATCTACATCCATAGTCTGAGAAGGAAATCAAAGAGGTGATAAAGGTCTCTGGGGTGAACCGTGACATCGGTTAAAGAATCAGAAAAGAAGAGGAAAAGAGCTTTTTTAATTTATTTAATGTGTTTAATTTGTCAGAGAAGGTTCTAGAGTGGTTTGATCATCGTCCATAGAACAGATGGACTTTCTGCAAAGAGCAGGAATATAATAATGGTGCTTAAGGTCTATCTGATAGAGATGTGAAGAACACCTGCTGTTGAGGAAGGCCAAGTGTAGACTAGAAGTGAGATAATACCTTTTTTTTTTTTTCCCCCTTAAATGAGAATAATTAATCAGTAGAACAATGTACCGAGGGCCGTGGTGTATTTGTATCGCTGTGGAAAAAAGGAATGAGTTTGCTAAAATATAAACAGTACTTAAAAAAATGATGAATTAAGGGAAATCCCCTTCTGATTTATACGTCAGGTCGGACTAGAACATGGGGACATCCCCCTCCTGGTGGATCTGATCCACGTGCTCTGGTTTTCCCAGTGGTAAAAATGACAGCGAGGTGTCAATCTCCTTCACCGGGGTATTGCAGAGCCATTAATATCTACAGGCGAAACGTGTCACAGCAATTAAACTCTTATTACTTTTGCATCAAAGGTTGAGGCAGCCGGAGGAGCTGAGCCACCCGTGACACCGGGTGACAGGAATTCCTCTCGCTCCATCCCTTCCATCAACCTTTGGGGTTTCTTAACGGCCAGGTTCAGCAGCAACGCGCCGAAGGAGATTATGCAGAATAGACCTTATAGAATCATAGAATAGAGCCCGTGACACTGGGTGACAGGAATTCTTCTCGCTCCATCCCTTCCATCAATGGTTGGGGTTTATTAACAACGAGGTTCGGAAGCAACGCGCCGAAGGAGATTTTGCAGGCACAGAATAGACCTTATAGAATCATAGAATAGAGTCATAGAATTGCCCAGGCCAGAAGGGACCTCCAAAGGTCGTCTAGTCCGACCCCCCCCGCAGTCAGCAGGGACACCCCCAACTAGACCAGGTTGCCCAGGGCCTCGTCGAGCCTCTCCTTGAATATCTCCAGGGATGGGGCCTCAACCACCTCCCTGGGCAACCTGTTCCAGTGCTCCACCACCCTCCCAGTGAAGAACCCTCTCCTCATCTCCAGTCTAAATCTGTTCCCCTCCAGCTTGAAGCCATTGCCCCTCGTCCTGTCACTGCAGGCCTTTCTAAACAGGCTCTCCCCAGCCTTCCTGTAGGCTCCCTTCAGGTACTGGAAGGCTGCTATTGCTTCTTCAGGCTGAACAACCCCAGCTCCCTCAGCCTGTCCTCGGAGCAGAGGTGCTCCATCCCCCTGATCATCCTTGTGGCCCTCCTCTGGACCCTCTCCATCAGGTCCATGTCCTTCTTGTATTGAGGGCTCCAGAGCTGCACACAATACTCCAGGTGAGGTCTCACCAGAGCAGAGCAAAGTGGCAGAATCACCTCTCTGGACCTGCTGGCAACGCATCTTTTGATGCAGCCTTCAGTCTGGTTCATTTAGATCAGTTTCTAGAAGCGTAACGTGTCTTCTCCTGGGGAAGAATTGAGTGAAACACAGGGTTTTCGAGAACCTAGCTCTTAATTTTCATTTATTTCCCCCTTTTCTGGTCGCTTTCAGCACTGTGTTTCAGGAGGCAGCATCCTCCGTGGAATTCCCTCGGATGTGGGATGCAGGACTGGGCAGCAGGAGACATATTGCCTCCATCCTGCCTTCCTTACCTCTCTTATTTGTTGGTTGCACACAGGAAATTTGGGGAAGGAGGCTTGTAACCAGGTCTGTAGGGCTACACCTGCAGGACAAGGCGGCTCTTCACCCATCTCATCCTTCCAGGTGGTACAAGGGCTTGTAGTTGTTTTAATCCTGCCTTTGGGGTGAATTAATGGAAAGCAAAGAGTTATGTTTCTGGTTCTTGGAGCAGGCGACTTGGCTGCTCTCAGGAGAATAGCTGCCTGATTTATATTTTGGTGAAATATCTCCATCACTTTTATTCCCAGTGACCTTGGATTACTTAAGAACCATTTGACATTTTTGCTTGCTAATCGAATTAGAGCTCGTCGAGTCCTTTCTCTTTGATCAAAACGCAGCAGCCTCACCCAGAGAGAAGAGGGGGGGGTGTTTCATAAAGTGCCTGGAGCTACAAGGGCTGCTTTCAGCCCCTTTCAACCTTCTTCCAGCCCCTTTCATCTACCTGCACTTCACTTCTAGCTCTCAGAAGAAAGGTCACCCCGTGCCAGGGTGGCCAGAGGAGAGGGAGGTTCGTGCTGGCTGCACCAAAAGCATCCTCTGTCTGTTCCATAATTCATGTTCTGCCTTTGCTTGTGTTTGCCTACCGAGTTGGCAGGTAGGATTGTCAACCAAAGAATCCAAAATCCCAGAATCACAGAGTGATACGGGGTTGGAAGGGATCTCTGGAGACCATCTAGTCCAGCCCCTTCCCAAAGCAGGTCCATCCACAGCAGGTCTCACAGGAACGTGTCCAGGTGGGGTTGGAATGTCTCCAGAGAATGAGACTCCACCACCTCTCTGGGCAGCCTCTGCCAGGGCTCTGCCACCCTCACACAAAAGAAGTTCCTCCTCATGTTGAGGTGGAACTTCTTATGGTCAAGTTTGTGCCCATTTCCTCTTGTCCTGTCCCTGGGCACCACTGAAAAAAGCCTGGCCCCATCCTCCTGACACCCACCCTTCAAGTATTTGTAGGCCTTGATCAGATCCCCCCTCAGTCTGCTCTTCTCCAGACTCAAAAGACCCAAGTCCCTCAGCCTTTCCTCAGAAGAGAGAAGTTCTAGTCCCCTCCTCATCTTTGTAGCCCTCTGCTGTCCCCTCTCCAGCAGTTCCCTGTCCTCTTTGAACTGGGGAGCCTGGCATATGCTTTTAAACTAAGCAGAGCTTTTTGGATGCTTTCATCAAGACCTAGTTCTTCCTAACTGTTAGCTTTACCTCTACAAAGAAGATGAAATGACTTTTTGTTTCTTTATTTAAAGGCTAGTGTGGACAGATGTACATCAAAAATGAGTGCTGGTGTTGCTCTGATGTCTAGGAGACCACCACGGCTCCCGTGTGGTCCCAACTCTTCCTTAATTATAGGTGGAGGGGGATAAAACTCATATTGTCATTAAAAAAGGTCTGTCTGGGCTGAGGAGCAGTTCCTTCTCAAAGGAGATGAGCGGTGGAGTTAAGGAGACAGGTAAATGAGCACTGGGAGAGCTCTGGCTTAGAATGGTCTAGTTTGGAAGGGACTTTAAAGATGGTTGAGTCCAACCATCAACCCAACGCTGACAAAGCCACCACTGACCCATGTCCCTCAGCACCATGTCTGCCCGGCTTTGAAATCCCTCCAGGGATGGTGACTCCACCAGTGCCCTTGTGCTGGGGGGAGCTCAGAATCCCATAATGCCTCTTCGAATTAAAACAGAATTGGAAGTTTTGATGACTTTTTGGCAATGATTTTTTCATTCTCTTGCTCTACACAGCTTAGTTTGGGGAGCTTTTCACCTGTGGTCCAAACCTTCTCATTCTGAACATCTCACCTTGCTTTGTGTTAATAATTTTGTTGGAATAGGATAATTTAAAAGCTGATGTACTAGCTCGAATAAATGATGTGAGAAGCCACCCATTGACTTCACAGGTCCATCAGGGGGGCTGAAAGTATGATAACCATCATAAGAGACCTCAGCCACATCTCCAATATTGTTAAATGTTATAGAAACGTGATCAATTGGTGATTTTATTTCCTTATCAGACAGTGGTTTGGTGAATAATGGAATGAAATGAAAGGAAAATACGGAGGGGCCGCCATATTATGTTTTTTTCTTTGTTAAAAATATTTTTCTTATTTATTTACCAAACTTAGAGGATGCTCTCAAGGTGAAAAAGTGGTTTCCTTGTTCTTTTGGGGTGTGACGATGAGCCTGACCAAGGTGACATCCCTATTCTGGACCTGACTGAGCCTCTGAGTGAATCAATTCTTGATAATTTTATTTGGAGATGGTGCTGCTGAATTAAAACCACATCAGCCAGGAAAAGTTTCTAAAGGCACCTTCTGGCAGCTCCTAATTTGTTGTACTTTTTGGTGGTTTTTTTTTTTCCACTCTTCACACCTTTTTTATCTCCCTGGGGTCTCGTTTCCCCGGTCTGTTGCTAAAAATATTGTTTATTGCCCTGGGATATTGTAGGAAAAATAGGAAAATGCTGCCTGTAAGTGGAGGTTAATGACAGGGGGACCACCTTCCTTCTGGTCCTGCTCCTTTCCAGCAGGGAAATCCATTGAATGTCTCTCTTCATGGGACATTTCCCACCAACGCTGCCTTGGAAAAGTGGAAAAGGATTGAAATTGTGAATAACAGCAAGAAAAAAAACCCCTTTATTAGAGAAAAGGGCTGCTACAGAGAGGGTAATAAATTCATACAGTGCTCCCCTTGCTTCTACTGTATTTTTATCTGTTTTCAACCTTTCCAATTTTCTTTCTGATGAGGTTATGGTGATTGCTTTGAACCTTAACGAGGAGCGCAGGGGGAGGAGGAGGAGAGCTGTGTGGTACGGGGTGGTGCTGGCTCATTAACCCACCCATGGGCTAACGAGACCTGGGCCCCGCTGCCCAGCGTGGGGCTGGCCTGGGGATCACTCTGGTGGCAGCCACCTCAGCCGGTGCAAAAATATCATGGAAATGATATTTTCAGGGGAAAAAGTCCCAAAATCAACGGTTGGGGTTTCTCTTCCAGCTAAAGAGGGGAGGGGCCTCTTAAATATACAGGAATCTCACGGGGCCATCTATTAATTACACTGGCTTTTAATTATCTGTCACTGATACGTTACATGACCTTGAGCAAGTCATTTACTCGATGTGTGTG
>NW_015090817.1:37273-71458 GCF_001431845.1 Calidris pugnax
TGATGCTTAAAAGGCTTCAAATTAATGAAATGGAAAATAATTCAGAGGCCAATCAGAAGGAAAATCCAGATGATAATTAGGGACTTCATTAAAGCTGTTCTTTCCAATAAGCCATGGTTTTATGGTGGAAGAGCAGATTGCTTCTGCAAGCTGGAGAACACCCTGAACCATGAGACTAAGTGTTACTGAAGCATCACTTTGGTTGTACCAGACCCGAGTGAGCTGCTGGGTCTGGCAAGGACTGGATGACCAGTATACCCAGTCTCCTGCCCAAACTGGGACTGGCAGCATAACTAATTAGCCCACTTCAAGAGGTAGGTTATGGCCCAGCAGCACCAGAAATTGGTGCAGATCTACATCCATAGTCTGAGAAGGAAATCAAAGAGGTGATAAAGGTCTCTGGGGTGAACCGTGACATCGGTTAAAGAATCAGAAAAGAAGAGGAAAAGAGCTTTTTTAATTTATTTAATGTGTTTAATTTGTCAGAGAAGGTTCTAGAGTGGTTTGATCATCGTCCATAGAACAGATGGACTTTCTGCAAAGAGCAGGAATATAATAATGGTGCTTAAGGTCTATCTGATAGAGATGTGAAGAACACCTGCTGTTGAGGAAGGCCAAGTGTAGACTAGAAGTGAGATAATACCTTTTTTTTTTTTTCCCCCTTAAATGAGAATAATTAATCAGTAGAACAATGTACCGAGGGCCGTGGTGTATTTGTATCGCTGTGGAAAAAAGGAATGAGTTTGCTAAAATATAAACAGTACTTAAAAAAATGATGAATTAAGGGAAATCCCCTTCTGATTTATGCGTTAGGTTGGACTAGAACATCGGGACATCCCCCTCCTGGTGGATCTGATCCACGTGCTCTGGTTTTCCCAGTGGTAAAAATGACAGCGAGGTGTCAATCTCCTTCACCGGGGTATTGCAGAGCCATTAATATCTACAGGCGAAACGTGTCACAGCAATTAAACTCTTATTACTTTTGCATCAAAGGTTGAGGCAGCCGGAGGAGCTGAGCCACCCGTGACACCGGGTGACAGGAATTCCTCTCGCTCCATCCCTTCCATCAACCTTTGGGGTTTCTTAACGGCCAGGTTCAGCAGCAACGCGCCGAAGGAGATTATGCAGAATAGACCTTATAGAATCATAGAATAGAATAATAGAATTGCCCAGGCCAGAAGGGACCTCCAAAGGCCATCTAGTCCCACCTCCCCACAGTCAGCAGGGACACCCCCAACTAGACCAGGTTGCCCAGGGCCTCGTCGAGCCCCACCTTGAATATCTCCAGGGATGGGGCCTCAACCACCTCCCTGGGCAACCTGTTCCAGTGCTCCACCACCCTTCCAGTGAAGAACCCTCTCCTCATCTCCAGTCTAAATCTGTTCCCCTCCAGCTTGAAGCCATTGCCCCTCGTCCTGTCACTGCAGGCCTTTCTAAACAGGCTCTCCCCAGCCTTCCTGTAGGCTCCCTTCAGGTACTGGAAGGCTGCTATTGCTTCTTCAGGCTGAACAACCCCAGCTCCCTCAGCCTGTCCTCGGAGCAGAGGTGCTCCATCCCCCTGATCATCCTTGTGGCCCTCCTCTGGACCCTCTCCATCAGGTCCATGTCCTTCTTGTATTGAGGGCTCCAGAGCTGCACACAATACTCCAGGTGAGGTCTCACCAGAGCAGAGCAAAGTGGCAGAATCACCTCTCTGGACCTGCTGGCAACGCATCTTTTGATGCAGCCTTCAGTCTGGTTCATTTAGATCAGTTTCTAGAAGCGTAACGTGTCTTCTCCTGGGGAAGAATTGAGTGAAACACAGGGTTTTCGAGAACCTAGCTCTTAATTTTCATTTATTTCCCCCTTTTCTGGTCGCTTTCAGCACTGTGTTTCAGGAGGCAGCATCCTCCGTGGAATTCCCTCGGATGTGGGATGCAGGACTGGGCAGCAGGAGACATATTGCCTCCATCCTGCCTTCCTTACCTCTCTTATTTGTTGGTTGCACACAGGAAATTTGGGGAAGGAGGCTTGTAACCAGGTCTGTAGGGCTACACCTGCAGGACAAGGCGGCTCTTCACCCATCTCATCCTTCCAGGTGGTACAAGGGCTTGTAGTTGTTTTAATCCTGCCTTTGGGGTGAATTAATGGAAAGCAAAGAGTTATGTTTCTGGTTCTTGGAGCAGGCGACTTGGCTGCTCTCAGGAGAATAGCTGCCTGATTTATATTTTGGTGAAATATCTCCATCACTTTTATTCCCAGTGACCTTGGATTACTTAAGAACCATTTGACATTTTTGCTTGCTAATCGAATTAGAGCTCGTCGAGTCCTTTCTCTTTGATCAAAACGCAGCAGCCTCACCCAGAGAGAAGAGGGGGGGGTGTTTCATAAAGTGCCTGGAGCTACAAGGGCTGCTTTCAGCCCCTTTCAACCTTCTTCCAGCCCCTTTCATCTACCTGCACTTCACTTCTAGCTCTCAGAAGAAAGGTCACCCCGTGCCAGGGTGGCCAGAGGAGAGGGAGGTTCGTGCTGGCTGCACCAAAAGCATCCTCTGTCTGTTCCATAATTCATGTTCTGCCTTTGCTTGTGTTTGCCTACCGAGTTGGCAGGTAGGATTGTCAACCAAAGAATCCAAAATCCCAGAATCACAGAGTGATACGGGGTTGGAAGGGATCTCTGGAGACCATCTAGTCCAGCCCCTTCCCAAAGCAGGTCCATCCACAGCAGGTCTCACAGGAACGTGTCCAGGTGGGGTTGGAATGTCTCCAGAGAATGAGACTCCACCACCTCTCTGGGCAGCCTCTGCCAGGGCTCTGCCACCCTCACACAAAAGAAGTTCCTCCTCATGTTGAGGTGGAACTTCTTATGGTCAAGTTTGTGCCCATTTCCTCTTGTCCTGTCCCTGGGCACCACTGAAAAAAGCCTGGCCCCATCCTCCTGACACCCACCCTTCAAGTATTTGTAGGCCTTGATCAGATCCCCCCTCAGTCTGCTCTTCTCCAGACTCAAAAGACCCAAGTCCCTCAGCCTTTCCTCAGAAGAGAGAAGTTCTAGTCCCCTCCTCATCTTTGTAGCCCTCTGCTGTCCCCTCTCCAGCAGTTCCCTGTCCTCTTTGAACTGGGGAGCCTGGCATATGCTTTTAAACTAAGCAGAGCTTTTTGGATGCTTTCATCAAGACCTAGTTCTTCCTAACTGTTAGCTTTACCTCTACAAAGAAGATGAAATGACTTTTTGTTTCTTTATTTAAAGGCTAGTGTGGACAGATGTACATCAAAAATGAGTGCTGGTGTTGCTCTGATGTCTAGGAGACCACCACGGCTCCCGTGTGGTCCCAACTCTTCCTTAATTATAGGTGGAGGGGGATAAAACTCATATTGTCATTAAAAAAGGTCTGTCTGGGCTGAGGAGCAGTTCCTTCTCAAAGGAGATGAGCGGTGGAGTTAAGGAGACAGGTAAATGAGCACTGGGAGAGCTCTGGCTTAGAATGGTCTAGTTTGGAAGGGACTTTAAAGATGGTTGAGTCCAACCATCAACCCAACGCTGACAAAGCCACCACTGACCCATGTCCCTCAGCACCATGTCTGCCCGGCTTTGAAATCCCTCCAGGGATGGTGACTCCACCAGTGCCCTTGTGCTGGGGGGAGCTCAGAATCCCATAATGCCTCTTCGAATTAAAACAGAATTGGAAGTTTTGATGACTTTTTGGCAATGATTTTTTCATTCTCTTGCTCTACACAGCTTAGTTTGGGGAGCTTTTCACCTGTGGTCCAAACCTTCTCATTCTGAACATCTCACCTTGCTTTGTGTTAATAATTTTGTTGGAATAGGATAATTTAAAAGCTGATGTACTAGCTCGAATAAATGATGTGAGAAGCCACCCATTGACTTCACAGGTCCATCAGGGGGGCTGAAAGTATGATAACCATCATAAGAGACCTCAGCCACATCTCCAATATTGTTAAATGTTATAGAAACGTGATCAATTGGTGATTTTATTTCCTTATCAGACAGTGGTTTGGTGAATAATGGAATGAAATGAAAGGAAAATACGGAGGGGCCGCCATATTATGTTTTTTTCTTTGTTAAAAATATTTTTCTTATTTATATACCGAATTTAGAGGATGCTCTCAAGGTGACATAGTGGTTTCCTTGTTCTTTTGGGGTGTGACGATGAGCCTGACCAAGGTGACATCCCTATTCTGGACCTGACTGAGCCTCTGAGTGAATCAATTCTTGATAATTTTATTTGGAGATGGTGCTGCTGAATTAAAACCACATCAGCCAGGAAAAGTTTCTAAAGGCACCTTCTGGCAGCTCCTAATTTGTTGTACTTTTTGGTGGTTTTTTTTTTTCCACTCTTCACACCTTTTTTATCTCCCTGGGGTCTCGTTTCCCGGGTCTGTTGCTAAAAATATTGTTTATTGCCCTGGGATATTGTAGGAAAAATAGGAAAATGCTGCCTGTAAGTGGAGGTTAATGACAGGGGGACCACCTTCCTTCTGGTCCTGCTCCTTTCCAGCAGGGAAATCCATTGAATGTCTCTCTTCATGGGACATTTCCCACCAACGCTGCCTTGGAAAAATGGAAAAGGATTGAAATTGTGAATAACAGCAAGAAAAAAAACCCCTTTATTAGAGAAAAGGGCTGCTACAGAGAGGGTAATAAATTCATACAGTGCTCCCTTTGCTTCTACTGTATTTTTATCTGTTTTCAACCTCTCCAATTTTCTTTCTGATGAGGTTACGGTGATTGCTTTGAACCTTAACGAGGAGCGCAGGGGGAGGAGGAGGAGAGCTGTGTGGTACGGGGTGGTGCTGGCTCATTAACCCACCCGTGGGCTAACGAGACCTGGGCCCCGCTGCCCAGCGTGGGGCTGGCCTGGGGATCACTCTGGTGGCAGCCACCTCAGCCGGTGCAAAAATATCATGGAAATGATATTTTCAGGGGAAAAAGTCCCAAAATCAACGGTTGGGGTTTCTCTTCCAGCTAAAGAGGGGAGGGGCCTCTTAAATATACAGGAATCTCACGGGGCCATCTATTAATTACACTGGCTTTTAATTATCTGTCACTGATACGTTACATGACCTTGAGCAAGTCATTTACTCGATGTGTGTGTGTGTGTGTATCTAGCTGTAAAATGCTTGTGAATTATTTAATGTCTACAAATTGCTTTGAGATCCCCCAATGAAATGTATTACAGGCGCAATTACGGAGTCCGAGAGCGCGGCGGTGTCAGCCCCAATCTCGGCAAAAAACTCTGGAAAAGAGCTTTTCCAGAGCCTTTCCCTGCCTTGGGAAATGGGGTGGAGCATCCAGGGCCCAGTTAGTATTCTCTCTAACCATAAAATATATATTTTTATGGTAAGCAGGATGTGGAAGTGTGAAATTTTGCCTCGGAGGAAGAGTCGTAGAATATTCTTGCGTTTTCGTATTTCCCTTGGGTGCTGAGATGAAGGTTGGTGTGTGTAAATTGTCTTGAGTTCCCTCAGAGCCATTGTATCTTGATTTTTTTATGAATGGAAAGAAAGAAACTAGTATCACAGAATGGTACAGGGTTGGAAGGGACCTCTGGAGATCATCTAGTCCAACTCCTTCTCAAAGCAGGTCCACCCAGAGCAGGTTCCACAGGAACGTGTCCAGGTGGGGTTGGAATGTCTCCAGAGAAGGAGACTCCACCACCTCTCTGGGCAGCCTCTTCCAAGGCTTTGCCACCCTCACAGGAAGGAAGTCCCTCCTCATGTTGAGGTGGAACTTCTTATGTTCATGTTTGTGCCCATTTCTTCTTGTCCTGTCCCTGGGCACCACTGGAAAAAGCCTGGCCCCATCCTTTTGATCCCCCCTCAGTCTTCTCCAGACTCAAAAGCCCCAAGAAGTCCCTCAGCCTTTCCTCATCAGAGAGATGTTCCAGTCCCTCCATCATCTTTGTAGCCCTCTGCTGTCCCCTCTCCAGCAGTTCCCTCTCCTTCTGGAACTGGGGAGCCCAGAACTGGACCCAGTGCTCCAACTGGGGCCTCCCTAGGGTAGACTAGAGGGGCAGGATGACCTCCCTCCACCTGCTGGTCCCACTCTTCTTGATGTCCCCGCTACCATTGGCCTTCTTGGCCACAAGGGCACATTGCTCATGGTCACCCTGTTGTCCACCAGTACTCCCAGGTCTTTTAAGGTCTCTCTTAAGTATGCCATAAAAGAACTTAAAAAATACCCCACATGAGCAAAATATTAAAGAAAAAAAATATATTATGGAGCTAATTCAGCTCTACCTGCAACTTTCTCCCAACCTAATTTTCTCTTTCATGTTATTTACTCAGAATTTAGCTAATTGTGGGTATATCAGCCTTGGAAAAGGCTGCTCCGTGATGCATGTGTTCCCATTGCACAGGCTTTGACAGAAATAACGTTAATGCATCTAAAGATGAAGTTTGCCCCAATACACAATTATGAAACGCTCGTTTGTTCCGAAGGCAGATGGTATGTGGTCAATAACTGTTGTCTGTACTATAAGTCATAAAGGCAGCAATAAAATAAAATCTTTAGGTGGTTATAAATTGACAGATATGGGTGACCTTAGTTTTCTCATCCCGGGGTGTCCATTATCGGCGCGTTACATAAAAGGAACATTTATTTGCATCTCGCTTCCATCCAGACAAACCCAGGCAGGAGCTGGAGCAGCAATTTTTTTCCCTGTTCAAAGGTTTTACTTCATTTTTTATCTGGTTTTTAACTTAGTGATCGTACATGAAACAATGTTTTAATGGGGAAAAATCCTTTCTCTGTGCTTAGCTCCTTGACCGACAAGGGGGATCCTTGTTTTCACAATGTTATGGACAAAATGGCATTTTTAGTGTTATGATTAGAGAATCAGGGAGTGATATGGGGTTGGAAGGGACCTCTGGAGATCATCTAGTCCAACCCCCTTCCAAAACAGGGCCACCCACAGCAGGTCCCACAGGAATGTGTCCAGGTGGGGTTGGAATGTCTCCAGAGAAGGAGACTCCACCACCTCTCTGGGCAGCCTCTGCCAGGGCTCTGACACCCTCAGAGTGAAGAAGTTCCTCCTCATGTTGAGGTGGAACTTCTTATGGTCAAATTTGTGCCCATTGCCTCTTTTCCTGTCCCTGGGCACCACTGAGAAAAGCCTGGCCCCATCCTCCTGTCACCCACCCTTCAAGTATTTCTAGGCCTTGATCAGATCCCCCCTCAGCCTTCTCTTCTCCAGACTCAAAAGCCCCAAGTCCCTCAGCCTTTCCTCATCAGAGAGGTGCTCCAGGCCCCTCTGGATTAATTAGAAGCTTTATGGGCCTGATATTTTTTATAACCTCAGAAATCTGCAAAGAAATTTGTGTTAATCCTTGAGTATTGGTATCTTATTTACCTGCCCCATCCCTGGAGGGGTTCAAGGCCAGGTTGGATGGGTCTTGGAGCAACCTGGTCTGGTGGGAGGTGCAGGTGGTTGGAACTGGATGATCTTTAAGGTCCCTTCCTACCCAAACCATTCCATGGTTCTTATTTCTACACGGTGCCCTACGAGGTGGTTGGGTTTTATTCTAGACTCCTAGGAATTATACAAACCATACCCTACAGGACCTTGTAGATGAGCGAGTGGCCTCGTTCCTTACCCTGACCTTGAAACTTGCCCTCCCTTCGTCTGTTTTTATTACTTAATGTTATTTTTTATCCATAGAGGTTTATTTCTGTGTGGTTGAACGCGTCTAACGGCCGCATCTGCTCCTCGGTGCTGACGTGGCAGTAGCCCGGCAGCGGCCAGATGGATCCCCACCGTTAGCACGGGGTCGTTAGCGACCTTGCTCAAGTCATTAGGGCCTGGCTACCAGGAGGGCAATAAAGGCAGAGTTGTTATTAGCCACCTGATGACCATATAATCTTCCCCCACCTAAAAAACCCCAGGAGGAATTTATTTTTGCTGTTATTCTGAGAGGTAGATTATGTTCGTGTCAAAATAATACGAAATTACAACATCTAGGAGGAAGAAATATTTTGTTACAGGATTTTCTGGCTTGATTCCTGCCATATTAATGAATTAATTGTTGCTGTGAATTACTAAAAAAGTCCTTTTTTTTGTTAACAGCTTCTTTATACTCACTTATTTTTGGGGTACAGTGACAGAGCGACCCCTTCATTCACCTCTGCCCCGTTGTGAAAACTATGCATAATCTCATCCCTCTTGAGTTTTTGTGGGATAACTCCAATTTGAACCAATATGGAGATAATTATGAGTTTGCCTTCCATAAACAGTGTCCCCTTTTCCTCTCCACTGAGCTGAGGGGCTTTTTTATTTCCATTTGATTGAAATAAGATCAAGCCTTTTACCAATTGGAGAGCATCACGGCGTCTCGGAAGGGTTTTTTTGCTTTAGGAGCTAGAAATGGGAACAACATTAAGATTTGCTTTGTCTTTGTAATTTATAAACCCAAAATTGTCTTTTTCCTTAAGGGGGTCACGAGTGCACTCGTTAATAGAAGTCCATTCAGTAACGTAGTCAGTGAAAATCAAATCTCTTAATTTGATTATTTTTTAATTTACCTAGTGCTGGAGTGGAATATGCTGAGGAAGGAGGCTGTATTTTAGTTGGGTGTGGAAGGGGAGGTTCAAACTGATTAAAATACGTTTTTAAGCCATTTAGGGAACAGGAACTTCTGCTGTTGTGCAGTGATGCTACGAGCTGACCTTCATGCCGAGAACTAAAGAAGCATGAAAATCATGTAAATCATTAAATAAGACAAGCAATACCTTTATTTAGGTGAAGAATGAAGTTTTACATAGAACAACAGCTTCATTTTTCTTTTATTTCTTCAAGGCTGGGCTGAGGGGAGATAAATATTGTCTTCCTGCCTGTCAGGCGTAGAGTTTAAAGTAAGACAAGGATCCAGAGCTGTGCTAAGAGATAAGAAGATATTAATTTTCATCTACGGAATTTGATGACACGTGGAGTTTTAATTTTTATGCCTCGTGCTCTTTCCAAATGGTCGCGCCTGGTAACACCATTTCTATTATTTTTCTTGTTGCAATGATAGCACGGATCCTGAATTAACAGGGAAGAGTAGGAAATACATAGATAAATGTATTAAAAAATCTATGTTCATATAAAAATGTAATTCTCCTGTCCTTTCCTGACCTGGAGGAACTCCATCACCTTCGAGTTAGATTGTGCTGACTCCCCGAAGGGCAGAAACAACCCGGAATGTTCACTTGACCCAACTTTATTTTAAATTTGGGGTTTTTGCAAGTTAGAGGCAAAAAAGTACAAGGGAATTATTTAAAAAAAAAAAAAAGGATTTGAATCTCTTGAGATGACAAAGCCACCCTTTAAGTACATGCAACTGAAGGTCTTCCCATGGAGAAGGTTGACGGGGTTGGGTGGAGAAGGTTGACGGGGTTGGGTGGAGAAGGTTGACGGGGTTGGGCGCTTGCTGACAGCAGTTATCTTTCTTGGGTCAGGAGAAACACGTTCTGTATTCAAACAGACAAAGAGAAGACACTTTGGTTTAGGAAATGCTGGTATTTCTCCCAGTTCCAATTGTTTCTTCTCGTCGCAGGACCAGTTGTCAGCTCACAAGAAGGTAGTTGTAGGAAACGGGGAGGTCATCCCACCATGCAGATCTCTAAACTAGCTGGAAGTGTTCCGTTAGTCCCCACGTCTCGGCTCCAGGCTCATTACAACCCATCTTTGACATTTTGGGGTAATAAATGCAGCCTGCTGGGGTCCTTCCAGGGAAAAGCCCATTTGTTGGAAGCTGGTGGTTGAGACCCAGCCCCACATCTGCTTTCCCAGAGAATCCCCCACGAGGTCTCTAGAGGAGCTCTTCAGCGATGACGAGGAACGAGGATCTGTTTTGGTCCTGCCCTGCAAACAGGCAAGATTTCAGAGCACCTTCTTCATCTGAGGGACTTTCAGGCAAGGGAAGGTCTTAAAATTGTAGAATGGTTTGGGTTGGAAGGCACCTTAGAGAGACCATCCAGTTCCAACCTCCCACCAGACCAGGTTGCTCCAACCTGGCCTTGAACCCCATTCCGTATTCAAACACGCAAAGAGAAGACACTTTGCTTTAGGAAATGCTGATATTTCTCCCAGTTCCAATTGTTTCCTCTCGTCGCAGGACCAGTTGTCAGCTCACAAGAAGGTAGTTGTAGGAAACGGGGAGGTCATCCCACCATGCAGATCTCTAAACTAGGTGGAAGCATTCCGTTAGTCCCCGCGTCTCGGCTACAGGCTCATTACAACCCATCTTTGACATTTTGGGGTAATAAATGCAGCCTGCTGGGGTCCTTCCAGGGAAAAGCCCATTTGTTGGAAGCTGGTGGTTGAGACCCGGGTTCTGTATTCAAACAGACAAAGAGAAGACACTTTGGTTTAGGAAATGCTGGTATTTCTCCCAGTTCCAATTGTTTCTTCTCGTCGCAGGACCAGTTGTCAGCTCACAAGAAGGTAGTTGTAGGAAACGGGGAGGTCATCCCACCATGCAGATCTCTAAACTAGCTGGAAGTGTTCCGTTAGTCCCCACGTCTCGGCTCCAGGCTCATTACAACCCATCTTTGACATTTTGGGGTAATAAATGCAGCCTGCTGGGGTCCTTCCAGGGAAAAGCCCATTTGTTGGAAGCTGGTGGTTGAGACCCGGCCCTACATCTGCTTTCCTGGAGAATCCCCCACGAGGTCTCTAGAGGAGCTCTTCAACGATGACGAGGAACGAGGATCTGCTTTGGTCCTGCCCTGCAAACAGGCAAGATTTCAGAGCACCCTCTTCATCTGAGGGACCTTCAGGCAAGGGAAGGTCATAGTATTGTAGAATGGTTTGGATTGGAAGGCACCTTAGAGAGACCATCCAGTTCCAACCTCCCACCAGACCAGGTTGTTCTTCATCTGAGGGACTTTCAGGCAAGGGAAGGTCTTAAAATTGTAGAATGGTTTGGGTTGGAAGGCACCTTAGAGAGACCATCCAGTTCCAACCTCCCACCAGACCAGGTTGCTCCAACCTGGCCTTGAACCCCTCCAGGGATGGGGCAACCACAGCTTCTCTGGGCAACCTGAGCTGGTGTTTCCCCAGTGCCAGGTCTATATGCAATAATTTAATTTTCAAAATTTACCTTTTTCTTGCGTGGTGGAGAACGAAGTACTGTTCTTCTCCCACAGGCCTTGGGGATCTCTTGGCACATGGATGAGTTACTTAATTTTGAATCTTGGAGCTTGTGACACCACGTGCTGCTGGGGGACAACCTTGGTAACCCCACCAAGCACAGTTACTGTAGGACAGAGAACTTAAAACTGCTGTGTAAACTTCAATACCTTCAACTTCCTTGCAAAATGGCTCTTATCTTGTATTTCATTTAAGTTCTACCATCCACATGAGTAAAAAAATCCCCCCGAGTCAATAGGGTCTTTCCTAATCCTTTATCCAAAGATATTTAGAGAAGACTTTGATATTACGTGCTGATTTAAGTTCTGTTAAACCCCAAAATCTCTTGGATGTCTACTTTTATAGATCTCCATTAACCTTTTGGTTTTTTTCTCCCTTTTTTGGGTACAATATCTGGCATTGAATATCCTCAGTCTGCAACTGGACCATTGTGATAGGGCTGGGTTAACGTGAAATAATGAAAATGTGTGCTTAGAAAAGTGTTTTCATCCCGATGTGGAATAAGAGAGATGTTATTTTAAATGATTTTTGTCTGAAGATAGAATTTTAAAGCCAGGGCAAAGTACGATATCGGTGTCCTACAGTGCCAGGCTGTTCTGGAAAAATCTCACTTTCAATTCACAGAAGTTTTCTGGAAAAAAAAAAAATAATTCTGTGAAATATAGTAAGTTTTTTGGGGAAAAAAGTCTATATTTTCTTCAAGTCATGTTGATATTGCTGTAATAAAATTAGAAGGAGCAGCAAACAGCAACATATCTCTATTTTCTTTGCAAGCCTCGCCAGCCTTCTTCACATCTGCATGCTTTTAAAATATTCAGGACTGAGAGAAAAACCATATAGAGAGCAAAGATGGCAGGGGATGACCTTTATTGATATATAAATTATTTATAGAATGTATATTTATAGTGCGTGACATCCTCTCTATATATATATATATCTGCGTGTACGTATTTCCACTCTGAGTTACATCTGTGTGCTTTGGGGTGTTACATTGTCCTTGTTTGTGGTGTCTTACCTGTACTTAATTCTGCATAATTTCCACTAAAGTAATTATGCAAATTACTCATTTTAATGGCGTCCTTAAGAAAAATATAGGGCACAACTAACCCTGCTGTAGGAAAGGTGGTTGGTAGCGTGTGATAATTGTTAAATACAGAATCAGAGAGTGATATGGGGTTGGAAGGGACCTCTGGAGATCATCTAGTCCAACCCCCTCCCAAAGCAAGTCCACCCAGAGCAGGTCCCACAGGAACGTGTCCAGGTGGGGTTGGAATGTCTCCAGAGAAGGAGACTCCACCACCTCTCTGGGCAGCCTCTTCCAGGGCTCTGCCTCCCTCAAAGTGAAGAAGTTCCTCCTCATGTTGAGATGGAACTTCTGATGTTCATGTTTGTGCCCATTTCCTCTTGTCCTGTCCCTGGGCACCACTGAAAAAGGACCACCCCCATCCTCCTGACACCCACCCGTGAAGTATTTCTAGGCCTTGATCAGATCCCCCCTCAGCCTTCTCTTCTCCAGACTCAAAAGACCCAAGTCCCTCAGCCTCTCCTCGTAAGGGAGATGCTCCAGGCCCCTCCTCATCTTTGTATCCCTCTGCTGTCCCCTCTCCAGCAGTTCCCTGTCCTTCTGGAACTGGGGAGCCCAGAACTGGTCCCAGTGCTCCAGATGGGGCCTCCCCAGGGCAGAGCAGAGGGGCAGGATGACCTCCCTCCACCTGCTGGTCCCACTCTTCCTGATGCCCCCCAGGATGCCATTGGCCTTCTTGGCCACAAGGGCCCATTGCTGGCTCCTGGTCACCCTGTTGTCTACCAGGTCTCCCAGGTCTTGTTCCTCAGAGCTGCTCTCCAGCAGGTCACCCCCAACCTGTCCTGTTGCAGGGAATTATTTATATTAATATTATTCTATTAATACATTATTTTTGGATGAAAGTCAACACAAAGTTATGAATATACTGAACTTAAAGCGTTAAAAAACCAAATATTTGGCTTTCTGCCTGTGTAGAAAAATGCCAGGAATTAAAAATAAAAGAGAAATGGTGGAGAGGAGCAGCGGTTCTGGTGGAAGCAACTGGGGTCAGGGTCCTGGAGCCTGGAGCACACTAATGAAGAATGAGTAATTTATGATTTCGTTAGTGCTGTGGAAACTTTCTTGGTTTGTAAACTACATAGATACGGGTGGTTTTATGTGAGTTTGTTGGATAAAGCATAAGAAAAAAGTGTTAAAATTTAACATCTGAATGTGATCCCATGTAATTTTGTTTTTCTTTGGCTTTTTCTTGTTTCTTTTTCCTTCAGCCATAATATCAACGCTGATTCCTCATACCTTGGCCACTAATTGATCTCTTTTTGTATATCTCTAGAATAATATCATTTAAAAACCTCTCGGACAGCATCTGATTTCTTGGTGTTTCCTTCTGAACGATGGTTTATTTATTTGAATCTATAAAATTGCCTCTATTTTGGCTGTGTGGGTCTGGAGCCTCAAGTTCTCAAGAAGAACCCAACGTTGAGCGATGCCGATCCAACTGCGCGCAGCCCTCTGAGCCCTTTCCTTAGGAAATTAGGCAGCTAAGTTAATCAGGACACCTCATCAGTTTTAATCTGCACACTTTGGGTTTGATCCCGACCAGATTGGGAGTTTCTGGGTATCCTAAATTATTCAATATATGGTTAAAAAAAAATAAAAAGGCCCGATGTGGAAGAGGAACGGAGAAGATGGAGCGTGAGAGCAGCGCTGGAGGGGCCCGGGGAGGATGCTTATTTCAGTGTAGGTAATAATTTGGCACAAAAGCAGAATCCAGAGCTAAAAATCAAGAAAATGCTGATACAAAAACTTTGTAGTCTTACTTTAATCTGCTTGGCTTTATGCATTATACACAGTTTTAAATAAAATAATCTCATTTCAAAAGTTTGGAGAGCGCCCAGGATTAATTGGGAGTGTGGGATTGAGGTTGGTGACAATGTCTAGGACTCTGCCCTCATCTATTTCTTGCAAAACATGGAAACTCTGTTGTCCATAAGGCAAAAAAAAGGAGTTTTTTAGTTAAGGTGATGAAATAACAAACCCTGAAGAAGAGAATTTTATCTGTATATGTGCCATATTATTCTAACCTGACATGGGTTTAGTTGCTCACACCATATATTGAGCTTTTATCCTTATTTTCTGCATCCCCAATGAGACTTTTTGGTCTGATGTGCAAAAAAAAATACCATATCAGGATGGTACCCAATATATTTATAAAATAGACGTGGGTTCCAGAGTTCTTCTGTGTGTTTTTCAGTACAATGCTGGGGATGCAGGGGGAGGCTCATTAGAAATATGATGTTATTAAGAGTTTTCCTCCAGTTGCTAATTTCCATCATCCTAGTAGTCCAATAATGATGAAATTAAATTAAATTAGCATATCATATAGCATCCTAAAAACCTCTGAATACATTACGGTAATACAAGGCAACAGATAATTGCTGGCTTAATAAGAATTCATTTGCAACAAAGATGATTCAACCTTTTCTTCTTCCAATCGCTTGGGACAGGTTTCCTCCTTATTGATTATCTCCTCATCGTCTCTAAACCCAGTCCAGAAGTTTTTTTGGTTCTATCCAAGTGTCTCTGCTCTAAATAATTTGAATTTTGTAGCATTTATCAGTGGATTTGTCTTGTTGGAATAAGAGAGATGTTATTTTAAATGATTTTTGTCTGAAGATAGAATTTTAAAGCCAGGGCAAAGTACGATATCAGCGTCCAACAGTGCAGGCTGTTCTGGAAAAATCTCACTTTCAATTCACAAAAGTTTTCTGGAAAAAAAAAATAATTCTGTGAAATATAGTAAGTTTTTTGGGGAAAAAAAGTCTATATTTTTTTCAAGCCATGTTGATATTGTTGTAATAAAATTAGAAGGAGCAGCAAACAGCAACATATCTCTATTTTCTTTGCAAGCCTCGCCAGCCTTCTTCACATCTGCATGCTTTTAAAATATTCAGGACTGAGAGAAAAACCATATAGAGAGCAAAGATGGCAGGGGTTGACCTTTATTGATATATAAATTATTTATAGAATGTATATTTATAGTGCGTGACATCCTCTCTCTCTCTATATATATGCGCGTCCGTATTTCCACTCTAAGTGTGTTACATCTGTGTGCTTTGGGGTATTACATTGTCCTTGTTTGTGGTGTCTTACCTGGACTTAATTCTGCATAATTTCCACTAAAGTAATTATGCAAATTACTCATTTTAATGGTGTCCTTAAGAAAAATATAGGGCACAACTAACCCTGCTGTAGGAAAGGTGGTTGGTAGCGTGTGATAATTGTTAAATACAGAATCAGAGAGTGATAAGGGGTTGGAAGGGACCTCTGGAGATCATCTAGTCCAACCCCCTCCCAAAGCAAGTCCACCCAGAGCAGGTCCCACAGGAACGTGTCCAGGTGGGGTTGGAATGTCTCCAGAGAAGGAGACTCCACCACCTCTCTGGGCAGCCTCTTCCAGGGCTCTGCCTCCCTCAAAGTGAAGAAGTTCCTCCTCATCTTGTCGTGGAACTTCTTATGTTCCAGTTTGTGCCCATTTCCTCTTGTCCTGTCCCTGGGCACCGCTGAAAAAGGACCACCCCCATCCTCCTGACACCCACCCTTGAAGTATTTCTAGGCCTTGATCAGATCCCCCCTCACTCTTCTCTTCTCCAGACTCAAAAGCCCCAAATCCCTCAGCCTCCCCTCATCAGAGAGATGCTCCAGGCCCCTCAGCATCTTTGTAGCCCTCTGCTGTCCCCTCTCCAGCAGTGCCCTGTCCTTCTGGAACTGGGGAGGCCACAACTGGACCCAGTGCTCCAGCTGGGGCCTCCCCAGGGCAGAGCAGAGGGGCAGGATGACCTCCCTCCACCTGCTGGTCCCACTCTTCCTGATGCCCCCCAGGATGCCATTGGCCTTCTTGGCCACAAGGGCCCATTGCTGGCTCCTGGTCACCCTGTTGTCTACCAGGTCTCCCAGGTCTTGTTCCTCAGAGCTGCTCTCCAGCAGGTCACCCCCAACCTGTCCTGTTGCAGGGAATTATTTATATTAATATTATTCTATTAATACATTATTTTTGGATGAAAGTCAACACAAAGTTATGAATATACTGAACTTAAAGCGTTAAAAAACCAAATATTTGGCTTTCTGCCTGTGTAGAAAAATGCCAGGAATTAAAAATAAAAGAGAAATGGTGGAGAGGAGCAGCGGTTCTGGTGGAAGCAACTGGGGTCAGGGTCCTGGAGCCTGGAGCACACTAATGAAGAATGAGTAATTTATGATTTCGTTAGTGCTGTGGAAACTTCCTTGGTTTGTAAACTACATAGATACGGGTGGTTTTATGTGAGTTTGTTGGATAAAGCATAAGAAAAAAGTGTTAAAATTTAACATCTGAATGTGATCCCATGTAATTTTGTTTTTCTTTGGCTTTTTCTTGTTTCTTTTTCCTTCAGCCATAATATCAACGCTGATTCCTCATACCTTGGCCACTAATTGATCTCTTTTTGTATATCTCTAGAATAATATAATTTAAAAACCTCTCGGACAGCATCTGATTTCTTGGTGTTTCCTTCTGAACGATGGTTTATTTATTTGAATCTATAAAATTGCCTCTATTTTGGCTGTGTGGGTCTGGAGCCCCAAGTTCTCAAGAAGAACCCAACGTTGAGCGATGCCGATCCAACTGCGCGCAGCCCTCTGAGCCCTTTCCTTAGGAAATTAGGCAGCTAAGTTAATCAGGACACCTCATCAGTTTTAATCTGCACACTTTGGGTTTGATCCCGACCAGATTGGGAGTTTCTGGGTATCCTTATTTAAAAATATGGTGAAAAAAAAAAAATAAAAAGGCCCGATGTGGAAGAGGAACGGAGAAGATGGAGCGTGAGAGCAGTGCTGGAGGGGCACAGGGAGGATGCTTATTTCAGTGTAGGTAATAATTTGGCACAAAAGCAGAATCCAGAGCTAAAAATCAAGAAAATGCTGATACAAAAACTTTGTAGTCTTACTTTAATCTGCTTGGCTTTATGCATTATACACAGTTTTAAATAAAATAATCTCATTTCAAAAGTTTGGAGAGCACCCAGGAGTAATTGGGACCGTGGGATTGAGGTTGGTGACAATGTCTAGGACTCTGCCCTCATCTATTTCTTGCAAAACATGGAAACTCTGTTGTCCATAAGGCAAAAAAAAGGAGTTTTTTAGTTAAGGTGATGAAATAACAAACCCTGAAGAAGAGAATTTTATCTGTATATGTGCCATATTATTCTAACCTGACATGGGTTTAGTTGCTCACACCATATATTGAGCTTTTATCCTTATTTTCTGCATCCCCAATGAGACTTTTTGGTCTGATGTGCAAAAAAAAATACCATATCAGGATGGTACCCAATATATTTATAAAATAGACGTGGGTTCCAGAGTTCTTCTGTGTGTTTTTCAGTACAATGCTGGGGATGCAGGGGGAGGCTCATTAGAAATATGATGTTATTAAGAGTTTTCCTCCAGTTGCTAATTTCCATCATCCTAGTAGTCCAATAATGATGAAATTGAATTAAATTAGCATATCATATAGCATCCTAAAAACCTCTGAATACATTACGGTAATACAAGGCAACAGATAATTGCTGGCTTAATAAGAATTCATTTGCAACAAAGATGATTCAACCTTTTCTTCTTCCAATCGCTTGGGACAGGTTTCCTCCTTATTGATTATCTCCTCATCGTCTCTAAACCCAGTCCAGAAGTTCTTCTTGGTTCTATCCAAGTGTCTCTGCTCTAAATAATTTGAATTTTGTAGCATTTATCAGTGGATTTGTCTTGTACCTGTAGGCATCTGCCCATGCGTTGACTTGTAGGACCTTGTTAGGTAGGAGGTTGGCATCTAATCCTTTGGAATGACTGAGATTTTATTACTTCTCTACTCTCTTAGTGAGAATTGTATCTATATTTTGCTAGACATAAATCTTGTATGTCTTCTAAATTGAGGTTTTAATTCTTTCATTTGGGAAAAAAACACATTAACATCAACTGTTTCTAAGTATTTTCTAGGATAAATGTTTTCCCTCGTATTTAATCTTTAATAGGCTCTGGGTTAATGAGAATTAATTTGAATTACAGATCTATTTTCTGTTTATGTCTAATATTTTTGAGGCTCGTTGAAATGATTTACTTGCTAAGCCTTAATTTCTTTCTGTTCACTGCCACTTTCCTTCCACCCCCCTCTCTTTTTTTTGCAGTTCCACCATGGTTTTTAATTCGCCCTTCAAATCTTTATGCCTACGAGAGCATGGACATCGAGTTTGAGTGCGCCGTGGCTGGAAAACCCGTGCCTACGGTGGAGTGGATCAAGAATGGAGAAGTCGTCATCCCTAGTGACTATTTTCAGATAGTGGTAATGATCTGCCTTTTACTTATTAGAATATATTATTATTTTTTACTAAATTGTGAAATGTAGGCTGATATTTCATGCAGTAACTTCATAAAGATAAAACTTCTGCTGCCTCTTGAATTGAGGTCTTGTATTGACTTAGGTCAAGTCCATTGATGTTGTCTCCAAGTTTTAGAGCTGAAACTGGTCTTTCCATGGAGCAGTAACAATGTCCATTCATGCTCTGAGTTTCTATTCATAATATTGTTTACCACGTGTTAATGACATCCCTTCTCCTTGTCCTTTGTGAACACAAATAACATTGTATATTTATAGTGCGTGACATCCTCTCTCTCTCTATATATATATATATGCACGTATGTATTTCCACTCTAAGTGTGTTACATCTGTGTGCTTTTGGGGTATTACACTGTCCTTGTTTGTGGTGTCTTACCTGGACTTAATTCTGCATAATTTCCACTAAAGTAATTATGCAAATTACTCATTTTAATGGCGTCCTTAAGAAAAATACAGGGCACAACTAACCCTGCTGTAGGAAAGGTGGTTGGTAGCGTGTGGTAATTGTTAAATACAGAATCAGAGAGTGATAAGGGGGTGAAAAGGACCTCTGGAGATCATCTAGTCCAAACTCCTCCCAAAGCAGGTCCCACAGGAACGTGTCCAGGTGGGGTTGGAATGTTTCCAGAGAAGGAGACTCCACCACCTCTCTGGGCAGCCTCTGCCAGGGCTCTGCCTCCCTCAAAGTGAAGAAGTTCCTCCTCATGTTGAGATGGAACTTCTGATGTTCATGTTTGTGCCCATTTCCTCTTGTCCTGTCCCTGGGCACCACTGAAAAAAGACTGGCCCCATCCTCTTGACACCCTTGAAGTAGGCCTTGATCAGATCCCCCCTCAGTCTTCTCTTCTCCACACTCAAAAGCCCCAAGTCCCTCAGCCTTTCCTCATCAGAGAGATGCTCCAGGCCCCTCATCATCTTTGTAGCCCTCTGCTGTCCCCTCTCCAGCAGTTCTTCTCCAGATTTCTTCTCCAAGGGCATTGTTCTCTAACACAAGGGCTTAAAAATGATAAGGGTCATTGGATGTAATTACAACTTAATTGCAACTTTTCAAGGAGAATCGTTGTGCACCTTCCCCAAAATAACATCCCCATCCAGGACTCCAACCTCTTTAGATTAAATATGACTATAATATAAGCTGTGTTTTCTGAAAGGGTAGATCTAGGTGGCCTCTCCAGAAAGCAGCATCGCTTGTAGGTGACAAAGCCAAGCCGTTGGGGACCCCTCTTGGAAGCTTCATCCACCATGAAGATGTCCTTAGGCCACGAGATGTGGCTTGTTTGTGGCTTGACTAATTTTTCACCTTGTAACCTGATTATCATCACGTCTTTAATGACAAAAAAGGTTGTTTCTAGTGTGGTTTTCAAAAATCCAATCATTTTTTTTTATTCCTCCTGGTTTATTAGAAGCAGCCAGAAGCTGTCCAAAGAAAAGACACCTCAATTGCTGTGATGGTTGTGGTGGTAGGAAATAATTTCCCTCAATAATTAATGAAAGGTGTATTTCAGCCAGAGCTTATTCCCTCACTTGAGATGTTTTACCCACCTTAATTGGCTGCCCTTTTTGATAAGAGAAGTTGAAAGTTAAATCCGTTTTGGATGAGAAGTAGGCCTTGATCAGATCCCCCCTCAGTCTTCTCTTCTCCACACTCAAAAGCCCCAAGTCCCTCAGCCTTTCCTCATCAGAGAGATGCTCCAGGCCCCTCATCATCTTTGTAGCCCTCTGCTGTCCCCTCTCCAGCAGTTCTTCTCCAGATTTCTTCTCCAAGGGCGTTAAAAATGATAAGGGTTATTGGATGTAATTACAACATAATTGCAACTTTTCAAAGAGAATCATTTTGCACCTCCCCAAAATAACATCCCCATCCAGGACTCCAACCTCTTTTAGATTAAATATGACTATAATATAAGCTGTGTTTTCTGAAAGGGTAGATCTAGGTGGCCTCTCCAGAAAGCAGCATCGCTTGTAGGTGACAAAACTGAGCTGTTGGGGACCCTCTTGGAAGCTTCAACCACCGTGAAGATGTCCTTAGGCCACGAGGTGTGGTTTCTTCAGAGACGTGGCTTGGTTCAGCTCCTAATTTTTCACCTTGTAACTTGATTATCATCACATCTTTAATGACAAAAAAGGGGTTTTCAAAAATCCAGTCTTTTTTTTTTTATTCACAATGGTTTATTAGAAGCAGCCAGAAGCTGTCCAAAGAAAAGACACCTCAATTGCTGTGATGGTTGTGGTGGTAGGAAATAATTTCCCTCAATAATTAATGAAAGGTGTATTTCAGCCAGAGCTTATTCCCTCACTTGAGATGTTTTACCCACCTTAATTGGCTGCCCTTTTTGATAAGAGAAGTTGAAAGTTAAATCCGTTTTGGATGAAGTAGGAGTAGGGTGACCTTTTCTGAAGGATCTCCAGGCCTCGAGCCATGAGGAGGGTTTGACCTTTGTTCAAAGATGCCGAGTTGGAAGTTCTTTTAAATCTTCCCCTGCAGCAAAAGGGCCAAGATAAAATTCAAAGCTCTTACTCTGGTGATTGCTGGAATTTAGAGCTTCAATCTCCAGGAGGGTGCGGGGGGGGCTCTGGGCAAGGAAAAGGGGATTCAGCCCTGGGCTGGGGGCACCTTCAGACAAAACACAAAGACCACAAAGTGTCAAGAGATTCCTGATGAAAGGGTTTATGGTCACAACCCTCTGAGGACCAGGGCTGTTTGCACTTCAACAGAGATTACATCCGTAGTACTTTGTTTCTCAGAAGGGTTTTGTAATCTGGAAATGTTTTCTAATCCACATTTCGTTTTGGATGGTGGTTTTTTCTAATTAATTCTCTCCACTTCTTCTCTCCAGGGTGGCAGCAACTTACGGATTCTGGGCTTGGTAAAGTCAGATGAAGGTTTTTATCAGTGCGTGGCTGAAAACGAAGCTGGAAACGCGCAGGCCAGTGCACAGCTCATCATCCCAGAGCCTGGTAAGATGCAAAGGATGCACAGAATTGTAGATGTAATTAATGCTATTAACATCAAAATCCCAAATGAGCAGCTACTGTTCTTTACTCCCTCTTACTTAGCCAGCTGGCTGTGGTTAAAAGCTAGCAGATCATC
Organism: Calidris pugnax; assembly: GCF_001431845.1. NCBI lineage: Eukaryota > Metazoa > Chordata > Aves > Charadriiformes > Scolopacidae > Calidris > Calidris pugnax. The sequence continues at coordinate 58,941 of NW_015090817.1, forward strand.
TGAGGAATTGTGTTCACTGGGGCAATTGCAAATGCTGGCCTTGTCCTAGAAATGACTGGAGGCCAACGAAAAGCTGCAGGAGAAGCCAACGGCAGCGTTTGACCATCTATTGGTGGGCTTTATCCTGCTGAAAAAAGGTGCAGGAGATGCCAACGGCAGCGTTTTACCATCTATTGGTGGGCTTTATCCTGCTGAAATATGAGAAGTCCACAGTAATAAGAGAATTAGATTGTCCGTGGATCCGCGTTAAGCTGTTGTAGAGCGTTTGCCTCGGGGAAAGGGAAAGAGAAGAAAAAGGAAATAAGGGGAAGAAGAGTTTGGCTGAGTTTGGGATATCGAGTGCAAGCAGGCACTGAGATCAGAAGGGTTGTGTCTATGTGCAGGAAGGATGAATGTTTTTATTTTCTTGCTCTGAAATTAATAGGTGGCCTACAAGAAAGCTGGGGAGGGACTCTTTGATCTGGGAGGGGAGCCATAGGAGGAGGGGGAAGGATTTTGTGCTGAAAGAGGGGAGATTGAGATGAGATCTGGGGAAGAATTTGTTGGCTGGGAGAGTGGTGAGGGCCTGGCCCAGGTTGGCCAGAGTTTCTTTGCTGGCAGAGTGGTGAGAGCTTGGCCCCAAGAAGTTGTGGCTGCTCCATCCCTGGAGGGGTTCAAGGGCAGGTTGGAGGGGGCTTTGGGCAACCTGGTGTGGTGGGAGGTGTTCCTGCCCAGGGCAGGGAGGTGGAACTGGATGGTCTTTGATGCCCCTTCCAACTCAAACCATTCTATGACTCTGTTACGATGCCCCTTTCAACTCAAACCATTCTATGACTCTGTTACTGCACTTTGCAGCAGCAGAACTGCTTTATGGGGTTTTAAGGAACAGAAAGATGTCTTCATCTCAAGCTCGATGATATGTAAAACATGGATAAAAGCCTTTCAAAGTTTGTGGGTTGTAAATGATTAACGACCTGCCCTGGGCTGCAGGTTACGGGTGATACTTCTCATTTTAAGCTGAGAACATGCTGAAGTGTTATTCGTTCTCTAGTTTGGGCTGGGAAGAGCAGAATCTTGGTGGCCCACAAATACTGGGGTGGAGACAACCCTACTGAGATCAATTAACCAGCCTGACAGCTCGTACCGTGGGGTTTATTCGGGAAATCCTTTGAACAGTTTCCACACAGCATCAGTGTGAAGTTTTTAAAGCTTTGCCAAAAATGTGGCTTTCTGGAAGTACAGAAATAAGCATGGCCGTGGTCCAGGTTCTTGTGAGCTGCAGTAGTTTGACTCTTAAGGACTCCTTAAATCTCTTAAGTCCCCTCCGTGTTAAATACTCAAGGCAAATGAAAACGGGAACGGAGCTGAGGTTTCTGTTCTGTTTTCTGCCCCAAATCTGTGGCTGAACATGGATTTTGGACATCTTTGAAGCTCACCTCCCTCTTTTGTTTCTCCAGTAACAACTGGGGATCTCTCAGCCTGGATTCTCCTGCTGCAGACAGTGGATTTTTGGACATCTTTGAAGCTCAACCTCCCTCTTTTCTTTTCTCCAGTAACAACTGGGGATCTCTCAGCCTGGATTCTCCTGCTGCAGACACTTTGCAGCCGTGAAACTTGGCAGCAGGAGATGCGGGAGGGGGGTAAATGGAGATGTAGCATCCGTAGAGTCGTCGTAATTATCCTCCTCCTGCTATTGTGACCCTCTGTCCTGGGCTCTCTCCTCACCCAAGGGCTAATTAATGAACTGAGGTTGACAGGTGGGTGTCGGGGAGCAAGAGACAGAGATTTATTTGGGTTCCCACCTCTGCACGTGCCCTCCACCCTGGATCTCGGCAGCTGAGGGTTTCCCTCTGTGCAGCCACCAGAGGTGACGATGAGGTTATCTTCCCTCGGGGACGAATGTGAAAATGAGAAAAGAGGCTTAGAAAGTAGATTTCAGTGGCAGAAAAAATGTCTGTGTGATCTGGAGGAGGGCTGGCTGTGAGGAGAGGGACATCATCCTGCTCAAAACCAGTCTACCCCTGAGGTGAGAGGGACATTGTCTTGCTCAAAACCAACCGACTCCTGGGGTTTGAGGGACATCGTCCTGCTCAAAACCAACCTACTCCTGGGGTATGAGGGACATCATCCTGCTCAAAACCAGTCTACCCCTGGGGTGAGAGGGACATTGTCTTGCTCAAAACCAACCGACTCCTGGGGTATGAGGGACATTGTCCCGCTCAAAACCAACCTGCTCCTGGGGTTTGAGGGACATCATCCCGCTCAAAACCAGTCTATGCCTGGGGTGAGGGGGACATTGTCTTCCTCAAAACCAACCTCCTCCTGGGGTATGAGGGACATCATCCCGCTCAAAACCAACCTACTCCTGGGGTGAGAAGGGACATTGTCCCGCTCAAAACCAACCTACCCCTGGGGTGAGGGACATTGTCCTGCTCAAAACCAACCTACTCCTGGGGTTTGAGGGACATTGTCTTGCTCAAAACCAGTCTACCCCTGGGGTGAGAGGGACATCGTCCTGCTCAAAACCAACCTACTCCTGGGGTGAGAGGGACATCATCCTGCTCAAAACCAACCGACTCCTGGGGTATGAGGGACATCATCCTCCTTAAAACCAACCTACTCCTGAGGTGAGAGGGACATCGTCCCGCTTAAAACCAGTCTACTCCTGGGCTATGAGGGACATCATCCTGCTCAAAACCAACCTACTCCTGGGGTGAGAGGGACATCGTCCCGCTCAAAACCAACCACTCCTGGGGTTTGAGGGACATCGTCCTGCTCAAAACCAACCTACTCCTGGGGTATGAGGGACATCATCCTGCTCAAAACCAGTCTACCCCTGGGGTGAGAGGGACATTGTCTTGCTCAAAACCAACCGACTCCTGGGGTATGAGGGACATCATCCCGCTCAAAACCAACCTACTTCTGGGGTGAGAAGGGACATTGTCCCGCTCAAAACCAACCTACCCCTGGGGTGAGGGACATTGTCCTGCTCAAAACCAACCTACTCCTGGGGTTTGAGGGACATTGTCTTGCTCAAAACCAGTCTACCCCTGGGGTGAGAGGGACATCGTCCTGCTCAAAACCAACCTACTCCTGGGGTGAGAGGGACATCATCCTGCTCAAAACCAACCGACTCCTGGGGTATGAGGGACATCATCCTCCTTAAAACCAACCTACTCCTGAGGTGAGAGGGACATCGTCCCGCTTAAAACCAGTCTACTCCTGGGCTATGAGGGACATCATCCTGCTCAAAACCACCCTACTCCTGAGGTATGAGGGACATCGTTCTGCTCAAAACCATCCTGCTCCTGGGGTATGAGGGACATCATCCTGCTCAAACCCAACCTACTCCAGATCTCACCATGGGGAGACAGAGTCGTTTTGCCTTTATTTTTGGTTTTTCTACTTTCTTTTAAGCTAAATCCCTCGTTCAGCCCATGTGCTTGAGTTGTATTTACACTCCTGAAGCTGTGGAGGAACCAGGCCATCTCCTTCCCTCCTGGGGTATGAAGGACATCGTCCCACTCAAAACCAGTCTACCCCTGGGGTGAGAGGGCCATTGTCCTGCTCAAAACCAACCTAATCCTGGGGTATGAGGGACATCATCCTGGTCAAAACCAACCTCCTTCTTGGGGTATGAGGGACATCATCCTGCCCAAAACCAACCTACTCCAAATCTCACCATGGGGAGACAGAGTCGTTTTGCCTTTATTTTTGGTTTTTCTACTTTCTTTTAAGCTAAATCCCTCGTTCAGCCCATGTGCTTGAGTTGTATTTACACTCCTGAAGCTGTGGAGGAACCAGGCCATCTCCTTCTGGAGTGGGGTTTAATCTGGTGCTCAGATCATCCACAGGGAAAACCGGGTAACTCCCTGCTGGTCCCAGTTAGTCATGACCAGGTCAAAGTGAATTGTACGCCCTGTATTGGTGTTTATTGTGTTTAAAATAGAAAATGAGAAGAAAATCCTAAAGAGCTACGGGGTCCTGCTCAAAACCAACTGACTCCTGGGGTTTGAGGGACATCGTCCCACTCAAAACCAGTCTACCCCTGGGGTGAGAGGGCCATTGTCCTGCTCAAAACCAACCTAATCCTGGGGTATGAGGGACATCATCCTGGTCAAAACCAACCTCCTTCTTGGGGTATGAGGGACATCATCCTGCCCAAAACCAACCTACTCCAAATCTCACCATGGGGAGACAGAGTCGTTTTGCCTTTATTTTTGGTTTTTCTACTTTCTTTTAAGCTAAATCCCTCGTTCAGCCCATGTGCTTGAGTTGTATTTACACTCCTGAAGCTGTGGAGGAACCAGGCCATCTCCTTCTGGAGTGGGGTTTAATCTGGTGCTCAGATCATCCACAGGGAAAACCGGGTAACTCCCTGCTGGTCCCAGTTAGTCATGACCAGGTCAAAGTGAATTGTACGCCCTGTATTGGTGTTTATTGTGTTTAAAATAGAAAATGAGAAGAAAATCCTAAAGAGCTACGGGGACGCCGTTGTAAACTGTCTCCGTTTCCTTTTTTTAAGTGATGGATTGCTCTTTTTCTGGCTGTTTAATTGGATCTTCAAACGATGCGGCTCCCGATTCCTCGGAGGTGAAGGGAGGGCTGTGCAGATGGTGGAGAAGCCAGCTTGAAATACAAATGAAGTGGTGGGACTGGCCATGGTGGGAGGAACATACCCCCAAGCTTCCAGTTGTGTTGGGACCACACTTGGCACGCATCTGGTCTTCAGCTTGGCCTCCATGGGGCACCCCCGAGTAGCCACGGTCCAGCCAAGGGGTGGGCTCTGATCACAGAAGAATCTTCTAGGTTGGAAGGGACCTTAAAGATCATCTTGTCCAACCGTGATGTGGGCTACCTCCTGGCTGGGGCTGGCTACGACCCAGCAGAGCCCACGTTTGCTGTTGGTGTGTTTTCATGAGACCAGAAAGAAGGTTCAATATATTAATTAATATCTGGTATCCCTTTCCGGAGCCGTTAATGGGGCAGGCTATTTAATTGGATCTTCAAACGATGCGGCTCCCGATTCCTCGGAGGTGAAGGGAGGGCTGTGCAGATGGTGGAGAAGCCAGCTCAAAATACAAACCAAGTGGTGGGACCAGCCATGGTGGGAGGAACATACCCCCAAGCTTCCAGTTGTGTTGGGACCACACTTGGCACGCATCTGGTCTTCAGCTTGGCCTCCATGGGGCACCCCCGAGTAGCCACGGTCCAGCCAAGGGGTGGGCTCTGATCACAGAAGAATCTTCTAGGTTGGAAGGGACCTTAAAGATCATCTTGTCCAACCGTGATGTGGGCTACCTCCTGGCTGGGGCTGGCTACGACCCAGCAGAGCCCACGTTTGCTGTTGGTGTGTTTTCATGAGACCAGAAAGAAGGTTCAATATATTAATTAATATCTGGTATCCCTTTCCGGAGCCGTTAATGGGGCATTATAAACAGACACCTATTAAAGGTTTATCTGAGCTTCCTTTTTCTGAAAGCCAGGGTTAAATAAACCCTTTATTAAACTAATAACGATTTTACCCCAGCGGTGATTTCTACCCCCAAAATGACATCAGAGTAAAATAATCCCTTTTTTTTGATTTTGGGGGATTTACAAGATTACAGATGTTTTTCCTTTTTTTTAATTGCAAATATTTTGGATTAAAAAAGGTGGTGGATGTTCTTGTCTTGGCCTCCATGGGGCACCCCCGAGAAGCCACGGTCCAGCCAAGGGGTGGGCTCTGATCACAGAAGAATCTTCTAGGTTGGAAGGGACCTTAAAGATCATCTTGTCCAACCGTGATGTGGGCTACCTCCTGGCCGGGGCTGGCTACGACCCAGCAGAGCCCACGTTTGCTGTTGGTGTGTTTTCATGAGACCAGAAAGAAGGTTCAATATATTAATTAATATCTGGTATCCCTTTCCGGAGCCGTTAATGGGGCATTATAAACAGACACCTATTAAAGGTTTATCTGAGCTTCCTTTTTCTGAAAGCCAGGGTTAAATAAACCCTTTATTAAACTAATAACGATTTTACCCCAGCGGTGATTTCTACCCCCAAAATGACATCAGAGTAAAATAATCCCTTTTTTTTGATTTTGGGGGATTTACAAGATGACAGATGTTTTTCCTTTTTTTTAATTGCAAATATTTTGGATTAAAAAAGGTGGTGGATGTTCTTTTGAGGAGGGTTTGAAAGCTTTATTGGGATAGAAAGGTAAAATCAGTCCGATTCCTCCTACGACCGTTGCGTAGATTCGCACCCGTCGTTGACCACCATTGGCCAAGGAACCCAAGCAAGTTGACGTTAAAGCCAAGTAGAAACGAGCTCAGATGGAGACCGAATCTACCCCCTTGTAAAGGCTGCGCTGCTTTAATTGCAATTAGAGGCTTCCAGAAATGAGAAGTGAAAGCCAAAGGGGCTGGGGGCTCGGGCGGATAATAGCTGCCCCTTTTAGCCTTCCAGATGTGGCCATTGGATGCTCAAAACTCTTCCTTTATAGTCTTGCTCAGACTATAAAAAGCCAACGAGCTCCCAGAGAAATCTAAAATTTCTGTCCTATTTAGGGGGGATTATGAACCAGAGGAAAATAAGTGATGGTTGATGCTCCACAAGACGGGCATTAGTCAATAAATCAAAGTCCATTTGTGGATTCCAGCACCTTTGGGGGAAAAAAAAAGGCACTTGGGATTGTTTCTCCTTCTTTATTTTTTTTTCCTTGCCCATTAACAACCTTAATGTTCCCCTCTTAGGAAGGGATTTCTCGCCAGTTTATAACAAGGGAAAAAAAAAACCCCACAGCTTTAAATGCTTCTTATTTCTTTGAAAAACAGAAGGATAAATGAAGCAGATTTAAGGCTTTCAGGTCTCTCGTCATCTTCAATTTGGGGTTTTTTCAGGCCGCTTTGCTTTTTGCCTCCCTCTGTTTTTCCTCCCTGACTCTGCCAAAGGGCGATGGACTCGATAGGGTCTGCAGAAATGAAACCTGAGATATATATTTCTGGTTCCACGTCCCGGAAAACAAATCCTCAGCAAGAAAAAAAAAGCAGATGAAAGAGATCTCAGCCGACTTGTCGTCTTTTTTTTTTATAGCTGTATAAAACCCTGTTATTTGCACACCTAGGAAATGACTACAGAACGGTGTGGCGGTGAGTGATGGACGTGCAGAACTTGGGCTGAAACGAGCATCCCAGAGGAAAAATCTGCCTCTAAAGAAGTCCCAGGCAGTGATTTGCTTTCTGCCGGTGGCTTCTCGCAAATCCATCCTTCAGATAGTCACAGGGAAGGGAGGGGGGATTGTTTTATTCCAGCAGGTGAAAGATCAGATAAAGGCAGCCTTGAAATAAGCAAGTTGTGTATACGGGAGGATAATTATTAGCTGGGTTCCTGCAATAAATCCCTGGCTGGACAAATCTTTGGCTTAAGGAGAGACCTTCTCCCAGAGACTGGGGAAAGTGCTGTAAATCTGTCTTGGTGTTATAAGCAGTAGGTGATTTTGGCAAAGGGAGCAACAAAACGATAGAAAAAGGACAAGGGGGAAGGGTTTGACACTGAATGATAGAAAAAGGACAAGGTGGAAGGGTTTGACATTGAAAGAGGGGAAATTGAGATGAGATGTGGGGAAGAACTTCTTTGAGGGTGGTGAGAGCCTGGCCCAGGTTGCCCAGAGAAGCTGTGGCTGCCCCATCCCTGGAGGGGTTGAAGGCCAGGTTGGAGGGGGCTTGGAGCAACCTGGTGTGGTGGGAGGTGTCCCTGCCCATGGCAGGGAGGTGGAACTGGATGATCTTTGATGTCCCTTCCAACCCAAACCGTTTTGTGAAACCTAAAAAGTGAGAGAAGAAACCAAAAATGATAATGGGACAAGAAAGATAGCATTGGCCAGGTCTGTCTTTAATCTGGTCCCAGGACCCTTTCTTAAAAACCAGTGACAACATATAGGCCATATATGGGGAGGAATTATGCTCATTTCTGGTTTATTTTGAGCTTTATTCTAAACCCTTTTCTTCTCTGGAAACTTGGTGGGATGCTGCACCCCACAAAACATTTGTCACCGAAACCAACTCCTTCTTTCCATAAATGATGCCAAGCGTAGTCCATATTGATCTCCAGGGCATTCACGGGGCATTTGACTACTGTGATTGGTCTGGTTGGAACTGGATGGTCTTTAAGGTCCCTTTCAACCCAAACCAGTCTATGATTCTATGAAAGAAGACCATCTCTTAAATGGCAAAACTAACCAGTCCCATGCTGCCACACGTGGAGGAGTAACGTGGTAGGACAAGAGGAAACGGCCTCAAGTTGAGCCAGGGGAGGTTTAGGATGAATATTGGGAAAAAATATTTCCCCAAAAGGGTTGTCAAGCCTTGGAAGAGGCTGCCCAGAGTCGTGATGGAGTCACCATCCCTGGAGGTATTTCAAAGCCAGGCAGACGTGGTGCTGAGCGACATGGGTTGTTGGTGGCCGTGCTAGTGTTGGGTTGATGCTTGGACTCGATGATCTGAAAGGTCCCTTTCAACCTGGACAATTTTAGGATGCTGTGATACAGCACCAGAATTATTTGAGGAAGGGATTGCGTGTCCATCCACAGATCATCTCCAGATGTTTGAGGATGTCCAGAGATGGATGTTGCAGGGAGATGGGGCAGGGTGCAGAGAAGTGAACCTTGTGGGTGGCCTGGTCCTCAACGTCAACTCCAAGCCCCAGCGTCGCTTTCTGTGCCATTCACTTGGTCATTTTTGTCACATACTCTTTGTTTCTTATTAATTCCTCTACTTACAAGTTGTGTAGCTCCTTCTCATGTCAGATTTTCAGCTTAACAGCGACCAGATTTGACATCTTTGCAAAGACTTTGCATTTCTTTATAATAAGCCTGAGATTGGGAAACCTGTGAATTACTTTTTCCTTGCCAAAGAAACAGTGGTTGACTCGAATTTTCAAAAACCTTCCTTTCTCCCTGAATTCCTCCCATGAAAACATTCCCTGAAGCACCGTTTCCCCTCCTTTTATTATCGTAAGTATTATTTAGTATTTTTTATAATTACTTATAATTACGGTATAGTGTTATTTATAATTATTTCCCTATTAAAAAAAAAAACCAACCATGAAACAAAATTCATCTTTACTCTAAGAAACTGAGCTTATATTGGCATTAAAACTTCAGAAAAACTAGTCTGAAGTAAACCCCATTATTTCAAATATCAGGAAAAGCAGGGGGTTTATTGTAACAGTTGGTAAAAGTGAAAAAATAGTGATAAGGAATGCTCTTTATTGGGAATTTTAAAAAAGAGGTTGGGCAGATCTATCTTGGTGCTAATAATTCTTGTCCTGCCTTCGCAGAGGAAGCTGGAATGTGCTGTCTCTTCCGTCTGCTCTTTATGCCCTGAATTAAAAATAGCAAATTTGGCAGAGCTGCTTTGCTTTGTGGAGGCAGAGACAGAGCAGAAGAAAGAAGGGCGAGACTATTCCAAGCTCCCACTCATAAATTTCAGAGTAGAATATATATATATATTTATTTTTTTTTATTCTTTAACTCCAAGAATGGTAGTTCTACTGGGATGGGGAAATATATTTATTTTTTTAAGGCTTCTTTAAGCTCGTGGTTCAACTTCTACTGACCATATGGACTTCTTTTAAATAAAAGAGAGTGGGGGCAAGGTCTTGTGCTGGACTGGGGACCCTTCACATGGCCTTGTCCATGTTGCCAGGTGGCTTTTGGCTAGAAATCTGGTGTGTGGCTCTGGGGTGCTGCTCCTGGGGAGGGACAGGAGATGGTGTGTGGTGTCACCTTCCATCCCACGTGGTTCTCCAGCACCTTCAAAGCCTGCTTTTACCTTTTGGGTGAGTTTCCCTTGACATATCAACCATAAAAACCCTGATGCCCAGGGATGAGGAGAAGAAGAACCTCCTGAACCAGAGCATGAAGACCTTTTGTGTTGAAACAGGAGATTTAACATCCCTATTTTGGTATGCACAGCAGATAGGCTGCTCACGTTTATTACCTTGCATAAGCAGTAATAATCATGATAATAGTAAGAATAAATTTGGGGTTTATGCCTTTATGGTGGTCTTTGCCATAATATTCTGACGCCGTACGGGGGATTTATAACAGACGTATGCAAAACTGCAAAATCAGTGGAGTATTTTTCTAGTTAAAAAAAAATTTGGTCTAGAAAGACCATCCTAAAATCAGGTGAGGTGCTTAGAAGGCACCTCTGGATAAACTCACTGCAAGGGCTTGTCTTGGAATATTTTTGGAGCTTCCACCTTCGCAGGTTTTTAAGAACAAGTTAGGTCAACATCTGCTAGGGATATTTTTAATCCATTTATGGGGTGTAGGACAGGATTAGTTGGGTTCATGAGATCATGTCTGGTTCTGCATCCATTGATCTAGTGAACGTTGCTGGAAACTTTGGACTGAAAACTTTGGATTCTGGAAAAATGTGGTTAGAAATGCTTGATCTTGTTTTGAAAATAATGATATGGAAATGGGTGGCTTTGTTTTGTGAGCGTTATAATGGTTTAAAGAGCTGGCAGATGGGTTTCTACACTACCACAATCTTCAGTGCTGGAGTCACTCTGCTTTCTCCCAACTGACTGAAGTTGTGCTGCCTGCAAGATCTTGAACATCTGGACAGTTGAGGAGGAATTCAGCCCCCTGGTCCAGGGGAAAAAAGGATGAAGTGAGAGTGTGGTGAGAGCAGGAGATGGTCAGAAGTAGGATGTGTCTCCTTGTTGTTGATATATCCCTATGAAATGTTAGGTGTTCTGGGGTGAGATGTTCCTTAGGTGTGCTGAAGCTGTGTTGCTACGTGTGAAAGACCTGGGGAGGGTGAACAGGAGAAGGTTTTCCAGACACCTTCAACGGGAGAGAAGAGAGCAGCCCAAAATTGACGGTCCTGTCGTAAGTAGGGGAGATGTCCTTGTAGCTTTGACGAGTCTGAGAAGCGTTCAGGTGAGCTCCTGGGTGGAATTGAAGTATTTGAGGAGCTCTCATGCCTTTATCAGTCAATGGGAGATGAGTGTGGGAGTGGAAAGAACCCATTTTTGGAGTTACCTTAGTCATCTAAGGCGTCCCTTAGACACCTAAGAACATCAGTGCTTCCTGATTCTGAGGGTTGGCCATAGGCTGAGATCTTTCTGCTCTTGTTTCCAGGGAAATATCCGTGGCCTGAGGCTCAACAATGTAATAATTAAGTCATTAGGGGGCTCTGCTGGACTTTGAACCTTGTGAGGGCACAGATGTCTTCTTTTGAACCACCTCTGAAGAAGGAATTTGGGCAAAAATGTGGAGAAGAGCCTTAGTGAGGAAAGACCAGCGCCCGAACTGCTAGTCTGACCTGGATGTGACAAGAGGTTTGCCCCAAACCTCCCAGTATCTCAACTGGGATGCCTACCGGTCGAACAAATTCAAGAATATTTACCTCTTTATCACAAATGTCTCAAAAATAAGTAGGTTAGAAAGCAGGAGGTGGTCACGGGGAGATGGTTTAGCGGTGGACTGGGCAGCTCTGGGTTAATAATGGTTGGACTTGATGATCTTAAAGGTCTTTTCCAGCCTAAGTGACTCTATGATTGATGAACTTGGACGCTGGTGAGGCATTTAAGTCATTTAAGAGTTGTTGACCCTCTCTACGACTCGTGTCCTTCTAAACCTTCTTCATTTGGCCATCTATAGGTGGGTCTTCCACCCTTGGGACTCGACAAGCCAGAGAGCGCTGAATTTTTCACTCAACTCCTTTCTTTGTCGTTATTTTCTCCCCTTTTTCCAGCTGTTCATATATTTATTTTTTTTTTCCACCTAAACCTTAACAGTTTCCTTTAGAAGAGTAGATGAAGTTCCACCACAGAGCTCAGGAGTAATAAGGTCAGGAGATGCAGCGACTGCCATCCCCAACGCTGATGGGTTTTGTCACCTTCCCAGCAGAAACCCATTTGCTGAGCTGCCCTTCCAGCCAGGCTAAGAAAGGGTAAGAAATAAGCTAAATGGGTTTATTTTAGGAGGAAACAGCAAATTTCATCTCGGGGCGTCTTTGTCGACGATATTAACTTTGGGGCTTTGCTCCCCCAGGGGGAAGATTTAGGGATAATAACCCCTAATCATGTAGATTTTTGGCGTGGCTCTTGTTTTTAGGAAATTGCCAGTTATTATATTGATTTGAATAAAAAACACTGAGCTTTGTCACCCCTGTGTTTGGGGGGGTGCTCTCCTGGGTGTAAAAAAACCTCTTTATTTTCTGTGTTGCAAAAAGAAGGAAAGAAGTACAAGGGGAAGGGCAAACTTTGGCTTTTGGCCACCTGGACTAAAATCCATTTAATTTACCCTCCCCAAGCCTCGTTAGAGCGTTAAATATGGTCTAAAAGAGTTTAATATGGATTTATGTCATGAGCTGGTAAATTGATTTTTGTTTGGAGTTTAGGAGCCGACGGTCTCTTGTTACGATCAAAGGGCTTTGGGGGAGGAAGAGGAGGAGGAAGAGGAGGAGGAGGAGGAAGAGGAGGAGGAGGAGGAAGAGGAGGAGGATGTGCTTGCGTTGTTTCGTTGTTGGTGGTAGTTT
>NW_015090817.1:71887-85857 GCF_001431845.1 Calidris pugnax
AGGAGGAGGAAGAGGAGGAGGAGGAGGAAGAGGAGGAGGAGGAGGAATAAGAGGATTTTTTCCTTCCCTTCTTACGTTTTTGGTGTTAATTCAGGCCTATTAGGACTTTTTCTGTTCGTGTTTTTATTTCTATCTGTGGGATCAGAGAGTAACAAGGAGGGAAAAAGAGAATTAAAAAGAAAAATGAAAACTAATCACAAAAATAAAAGCATCTCATGGAAGATAAAGGAGCTTCCAGGGAGCTCCTAAGGGAGCACGTTTCTTCCAGGAATGCAAATGTCTTATCTGAGTGACAGGGAAAAACACACACAAAAAAGCAGGTTTCTCATATTTTCTCCCTTTCTTCTCCTCCATCCTTTCCTTCTCTCCCATTCTTCCGCCATTGCCGTTGAGGAAGAGTTGCCTGCCCCTCGTTTGCACGTTAATTATTTAGCAGGAGTGATTTGCTAATGGTTTGAAGTGGAAGGAGAGGAATCCCTGGGCCGCGCGGCGCCTCTTCTCAGCCACCCCTGAGCTGGGTGGCCTGGGTGAGCTGTAATTGTAATTGGTGTCTGGGGTTGGGATGACAGTGGCAGCCTATCATTTCAGGGTTTCGAGCCCTGCACTGGAGAGCCAGATTTGTAATTATAATGTGCTTTTCTTCCTATTTGATATTCAGCAGCCTTCTCCCTTCGCCTCCCTTCTTTTCCCCCGGAGTGGAAGGTTGGGCTGGGGAAGGGGCGGTTTGAAAGCTGTGAGACACCATTATTTGTTTAGAAAACACCCCCGTTTTTAGAGGAATAGAGGGGAGCAGCCATAAAAAGTTAGCAGTTAAGGTCCTGGAGCACGTAGTCTGAAGTCAAAATTAAATGACAAAATTAAATCAGCATTTTCCTCCTGTCCCAGCAGGAAAAAAATGGGAATTTTCTTTGCCTGGATGGCTGGAGCGGTGTTATCTGTGCTGAGAGCCCTGGTTCATGCTACCAGGAGGAGGATTTCTCTTACAATGATCTCTTAAAAATAATTATTTAATGGTCTTGTCGCTCTCAAACGTGTCTACTTTCAGCCGTAGATGTAGGACCACAACTAGGAGTCAACAAGTTGGTACCACTGGAGTGGAGATAAGGTCAATTTTTATATCTACTGTAATTTCTCCTGTAATTATGAATTTTGAAGAGGTCAGAGGGTTTGATGAGGTAGGAGGAGTCCTGTTGACCTCGTTACGCTGTGGCTGCAGAGCTGACGGTGTTGTCTTCTGGCCACGACCACCGCAGGGCAGTTCAGGTGACCACCTTGCAAGCCAACACTTCATTTTCATGTTTGGGAGATAATATCTCTTCAACCTCTTCAATATTTTTCTTCTTTGAGTTTCCTCGCGTTGTTTGAGTATTTATTCAGCTTTGTTTTCTAGTTTGGTGAGGAGGTCATTATTTTATGTCCTGTCAAAATTAAATGACAAAATTAAATCAGCATTTTCCTGCTGTCTGCCCCCGGCCCCCAGCAGGAAAAAAATGGGAATTTTCTTTGCCTGTCCCAGCAGGAAAAAAATGGGAATTTTCTTTGCCTGGATGGCTGGAGCGGCATTATCTGTGCTGAGAGCCCTGGTTCAAGCTACCAGGAGGAGGATTTCTCTTACAATGATCTCTTAAAAATAATTATTTAATGGTCTTGTCGCTCTCAAACGTGTCTACTTTCAGCCGTAGATGTAGGACCACAAATAGAAGTCAACAAGTTGGTACCACTGGAGTGGAGATAAGGTCAATTTTTATATCTACTGTAATTTCTCCTGTAATTATGAATTTTGAAGAGGTCAGAGGGTTTGATGAGGTAGGAGGAGTCCTGTTGACCTCGTTACGCTGTGGCTGCAGAGCTGACGGTGTTGTCTTCTGGCCAGGACCACCACAGGGCAGTTCAGGTGGCCACCTTGCAAGCCAACACTTCATTTTCATGTTTGGGAGATAATATCTCTTCAACCTCTTCAATATGTTTGTTCTTTGAGTTTCCTCACGTTGTTTGAGTATTCATTCAGCTTTGTTTTCTAGTTTGGTGAGGAGGTCATTATTTTATACTACTTTATACACGGGACAGCTTCAATCTGAGGATGAGAGTCAACAGGTCTTCTCCTGGGTCTAGTCCTCTTCAATATTTTCATCGATGACCTGGATGAAGGGATGGAAAGATGACCTGGATGAAGAGATGGAATGTTCCCTCAGCAAGAGGGTGGCAGAGCCCTGGCAGAGGCTGCCCAGAGAGGTGGTGGAGTCTCCTTCTCTGGAGACATTCCAACCCCACCTGGACACGTTCCTGTGGGACCTGCTGTGGGTGGCCCTGCTTTGGCAGGGGGTTGGCCTAGATGATCTCCAGAGGTCCCTTCCAACCCCATAGCATTCTGTGATTGTGTGATGTTGCCAAAGTTTCATGATTTCATCTGTCTGGCTCTTTAATTAATTAAAAAAAAGCCTCTTTACAGAAAAGGTGAAGGGAAGCAATGGCTCTAAAAGCTTTCAAAGCACTTCTAAGAAACTCAGGTTTGTTGACATGAAAAAGAAAAGAGTGTTTTGTAAAGAGAAACCGCGGAGAAGAATTATTTCCTTCTCTCTCCTTTGGTCCCAAACTAAAAATATAATTATTTCTGTTCTCTCCTCCCTTTTGTAGCATCTTTGGTCGAGGGGAAGTAGGGAAGGAGGAGGGGATGTACTTGGACTTTCCGTATGTTTTCTGTTTCTCTCGAGCTTGCTATGTTTCTTCTGTGGGCAGAATCTTTCCAAAAGCTATTTATGTCCCACATCCATGGATTTTTGGCTTCTGTTGACCTTCTGTTGACCTTCAGTGACTCTATTCCTGATTTACAGCTGCTGCCCAGGAATGAATCCATCTCCTTGCAGGAGCGGAGCCGAAATTAAGGGACTATACCTTGCTCTGCTTCCAAGGAATTCAGACTTTTAATATCCTTACATTTGTCTTTTCTTAAACCAGGATTCAGGGAAGCTTAAATATCCTTTGTTTACCTTGTTGTTTGGGTGTTTTCGCTGTGGGGTTCTTGGTGTTTGGGGGCATTTTGCTGGTTTTTCTTCCCTTTTACTTGTAATTTAGAGTCCGTTGGATTTCGGAGCGGTTGAGAGATATTACATATTCCATTAGGGAAGCAGTTGGCAGGATTTTTCCCTGCCAAAACTTAGTGTTTCTCCTTCAGGTAGAAAGAACCAGCTGTTCCCAGTTGTCATCAATTAAAAACACCGACATGAGCAGGTTTTCAGTTGAATAAAGCAAAATTTTGTTCAATCCAGTGGCGTGGAAGAAGGGAGGAGAATCTGGAAGCATCTGGCACAGCTGGTAACCCTGGGATGAAAGAGGAATTGGGTAAAAAGCCTGAGAATCGGGTGAGGATGGGTGTCTTTTTGTAATTATGACAAGAAATGGGACAATTAATGATGTTGGGTAGAGCAAGGAGAGCCTGACCCTGCGTGGCCGGTGATGTGAGACTCTGTTTTTCTCTTCATGGCAAAAAATCACTGCTGGCCAAAACGGTATCTGTCACACCGAGGGAAAGGCAGATGGAACCTGCTGAATTTAATAGCTTAATTAGGAGGATGTTTAATTCTATAGATCCCCTTTGGCAGCTGTAGTTTGCTGTGTTGGGGAGATCTCTGTCCGCACACCAGCGGCGGTGGAGAAGACCCTTATTTTTCCCCCCAAGACCTGGAGCCCAGATGTGTGACACGAGGCAGAAATAATAAAAACTATATAATTTTTATTATCTGTGACCGGAGAAAAGTACGTCTCTCAAATCAGAAATTAAAATGGATCCTCCTTAAAGCAGCTTTGAAAAAGCCAAATTGCAGTGTAAGAAGTGGCAGGAGTTTAGACACCGTTGGCCGGGATTTGGGATGAAGACCCATCTCCCGTTTTGAGCCCTTCACTGAAAGGGAGAGGAAAGCCATGGGAATTATCAGAAGGTCCTAAAGAGGAGAAAACCCCCCCAAAAATGGGGAAGCTTTAATTTAGGTACTGAATCAGGTGACTGAGGAGACACAGCATCCCAGTTCCCCATCAGGGGAAAGTGAAGAACATCCTGTGCTCTCCCAACCCAACAGGAAGAAGGACTCAGGGAACAGGGTACCACAAAGCCCCAGCCTTGGATGTGTTGGTGGTGCTTCAGGACACTTTGTCGGAGAGGTTATGTCATTTCCACCCCTAAATGTCATCGAGAGCAGCTTTTTTGACCAACATCTGTCCGGAATCCATTGAGGTAATTTTCTTCTGGAGGGCAGATGGATGGACTTGAGTGTCCAGCTTTGGAGTCCTCAGCACGAGAAGGACTTGGACCTGTTGGAGTGAGTCCAGTGAAGGCCATGAAGATGCAGCAAGGGCTGGAGCCCCTCTGCTGAGAGAGTTGTTGGGGTTCCACATAGAGAAGAGAAGGCTCCGTGGAGACCTTAGAGCTCCTTCCAGTCCCTGAAGGGGCTCCAGGAAAGCTGGGGAGGGACTCTGGATCAGGGAAGGGAGCCATAGGATGAGAGGCAAGGGTTTGACACTGAAAGAGGGGAGATGGAGATGAGATGTGGGGAAGAACTTGTTTGGTGTGAGGGTGGTGAGAGCCTGGCCCAGGTTGCCCAGAGAAGCTGTGGCTGCCCCATCCCTGGAGGGGTTCAAGGCCAGGTTGGAGGGGGCTTGGAGCAACCTGGTCTGGTGGGAGGTGTCCCTGCCCATGGCAGGGAGGTGGAACTGGATGATCTTTGATGTCCCTTCCAACTCAAACCATTTTGTGAAACCTAAAAAGTGAGAGGAGAAACCAAAAATGATAACGGGACAAAAAAGATACCATTGGCCAGGTCTGTCTTTAATCTGGTCCCAGGACCCTTTCTTAAAAACCAGTGACAACATATAGGCCATATATGGGGAGGAATTAATTCTCATTTCTGGTTTAAATTAGTCTGATTTGAAGTTGCACAAAAATTAAAACGACTCTTTTGGATTTCAGCTCCTAGGTTGCTTAGTGTATTAGGATCCAGCTTCTTAGATTTTAGTGCTTTTGGTACAGTGGTGAGATCTCTTTATAAACTAGAAAAATATGGTGTTATCCTCTAAAAGAGGGGTCGGTTTAGTCTTCGTTTGGTCTCTGTTCATAATTAGTGCAGGATGGAGAGAAATGAGAGGAGCAACGATGCCGTTGAGCATCCATGTGGGAAACATCTAACATCAGGGTGCCTTTTTTTCTACTCTTAATTTTTTCTGCCGTTTCTACCAGTTGCTGATGGTTTATTTTGTGCTTTATTCTAAAACCTTTCCTTCTCTGGAAACTTTGTGGGTCACTGGGTGGGATGCTGCACCCCACAAAACGTTTGTCACCGAAACCAACCCCCTTCTTTCCATAAATGATGCCAAGTGTAGTCCATATTGATCTCCGGGGCATTGGACTATTGTGATTTTGGTTCTTAGGCACAAGGAGAAATCCAGAGCATGGATTCCCAGCTCTGGGCAGGGGAGGAGGGTAATTCCTGGCATTCCTGCCACCCCCCCGATGACCATGAGATGGCTTTTTCTCCCCCTTCTCTTCCTCCTTTAGCAAAGACCTCCCTGCCTTTGGAAAATCTTTGTTCCCCCTCGTTTCCATTGGAATGGGCTGCCCAGGCAGGTGGTGGAGTCACCATCCCTGGAGGTATTTAAGAAACGTGTAGACATGGTTCTTCAGGGCATGCTCTAGTGCCCAAGATTACTGGTTTGTGGTGGGGTGCTGTGTGGGTGGGTGATGGTTTTTGGTTTGGTGGTTGTTGTTGTGTGTTTAGGTGGTGGGTGCTGGTTTGTGGGGGGTTTTTTTTGTTGTTTTTGGGGGGTTTTTTTGTGGTTGGACTCGATGATCTCTGAGGTCCCTTCCAACCACTACGATTCTGTGATTGTGTTTGCCCAACCAGCTAAATACATGCTCCGTGTCCCCGTGGCTTTTCAGGGATCCCTCTTGTGTGCCACCACTTTTCTGCCACCGCCTCCTCAGCATCTCATCATACTCTGGGTCGAGGCCTCTCGAGCCCTTCCCGGCTTAAGAACTTCTCGGCTTCCCCATTAAAATATATTTAGCATTCAGGGATTTCGCTCCTGACCTTCTCTAATTATTGCCACCTATTTAATTTCTCCTTTCATCCGTGGCCAAGCCTGGTACAGCTGCCGTGGCACATGTATATACATCATTGTTGCCAGCCCGAGCTGATTGGCATTCATGCTTGAGTGTCTTTTGATTTTCTCCTTGGCTGCTGGGAGCAGCCCGAGTCGCTCGGAAACTAAAGAGCTTCATCTATTAGGCGTGACAGATTTGTATTCAGCGGTAAATGCCTGACCTTGCTCAAACTCCCTCATCCATTCCCATCATTCCCCTCCCAGATGAAAGATTCTGCTTAACTCCTGCTTCCTGTCTGTCGCCTTGGAAACGGGGACGAAGCGATGCAGCCGGAGAGAATAACTAATAAGAAAATATCTCCGGCGGAGGAATAAAAATGCGTGGTGGAGAAAGGCTGCCGGCCGACAGGCGAGGAGCCTTCAGGAGGACAGGTCGAGAGAGGTCATCATCCTCCTCTGCTCTGCCCTGGGGAGGTCCCAGCTGGAGCACTGGGACCAGTTCTGGGCTCCCCAGTTCCAGAAGGACAGGGAACTGGTGGAGAGGGGACAGCAGAGGGCTACAAAGATGATGGAGGGGCCTGGGGCATCCCTCTGCTGAGGAAAGGCTGAGGGACTTCTTGGGTCTTTTGAGTCTGGAGAAGAGAAGAGTGAGGGAGGATCTGATCAAGGCCTAGAAATAATTCAAAGGTGGATGTCAGGAGGATGGGGCCAGGCTTTTTTCAGTGGTGCCCAGGGACAGGACAAGAGGAAATGGGCACAAACTTGACCATAAGAAGTTCCATCTCAACATGAGGAGGAAGTTCTTTGCTGTGAGGGTGGCAGAGCCCTGGCAGAGGCTGCCCAGAGAGGTGGTGGAGTCTCCTTCTCTGGAGACATTCCAAACCCTTCCTGGATGGTTTCCTGTGGGACCTTCTCTGGGTGGCCCTGCAGTGGGCCTGCTTTGGGATGGGGTTGGAGGAGATGATCTCCAGAGGTCCCTTCCAACCCCATATAACTCTCTGATTCTCTGAAAGAGCCTACAGGCCGTAACACATGGCTTTTGGAGGGACATTAGGGGTATTTTTGGGACATCGAGGGTGCTCCGTGCCGTGGTTATCTCCTTCTGGGCCACCCGCAGCAGTCACTGGTGGGACAAATACCTCTCCTGGCTGATAGAGTTGGTGGTGGATGCTCATCACAGTGGCTTTGATAATGCTTTCCTGAAGCATCCCAGCGTGGCTGTATGAAATACCACCTGTATTTTATTATTCCTAGGGTCTGTGCAGCCCTTTTTCTTGTCATGTAGGCAAAAGGAGGAGATATGGAACGTTAACACGTAGCATTTGCTGAGTAGAAGAGGACAGAATGATGGAGTGGTCAATAGCAAAGGGCATTGAGGTCCTCCAGCAACATGTTTGATAACCAGAGGAAAGTGTTGAACTTCGAAAGGGAAGGAGAACGTGCTGGGAAGGAAAAGAAAACAGGAGTTTTTATTTAACAAAAGCCACCAGTTTATCTCAGGTATCATTTGCATGAAAATACTGAAAGGAGAGAAGTAATTAGAATATCTGTGTCGGATTGGATGGAAGTAGAACAACACGATACTGTGCAAGGCTTTAAGCTTCTGTTCCATGGAGGATTTCTGGAGGGGAGCTACAGGTGGGAATTCACGTGGTGGGGAATTCAGGTGTATCAACACTTATTTTCGGGTTGAATCTCGAGTGAGAAAACGAAAGGTGTGTAGAAATGAAAGCTGTGAACAGAGATATTGCTCTGCTGGTGTTAAAAAACGGCAAGCGAGCAACTTGAGAAGGTGTTAACCAACTTGGTTTATGGTGGCCAGGGGGAAATAAGACAGTCTGAAACAGGTAACCGTTTCGTAATGAATTAAAAGAGAATAATATATATAATAGTTGCAGAGAGGAAAAACATTGCCTTGAGAAACCAACTGGATCCCCTTCCTTCATGTAGTTGCGTGTTTGATCGATGGAGGGCACCACGTATGCTCTGGTGGAGCTGCCTGATGTTCTCGTTGAAAACAAACCCCATTCACTCTCAAAAAAGATATATTTAATGGGTTAAAAATGGGCTCTTGACTTGGGGACCATTGCTGGGTGGGTGTGTTGGTGGTGGCATTGAGCAGAGATGGTCATTGGGCCCAAGAGAAAATAGACACAAGTTTATTTTTGTAATAGACAAAAATAGTCTTAATATTGGAGTTAGATGGGTTGGAGACAGCCACAAAGAATGATTTGGACAGTTGAGTGAATGAAGCCTGTTTAAACATGTTTTAATTATAGACCGTCACTAAAGAAAATCACAGAATGCTATGGGGTTGGAAGGGATCTCTGGAGATCATCTAGGCCAATCCTCCTGCCAAAGCAGGGCCACCCACAGCAGGTCCCACAGGAACGTGTCCAGGTGGGGTTGGAATGTCTCCAGAGAAGGAGACTCCACCACCTCTCTGGGCAGCCTCTGCCAGGGCTCTGCCACCCTCAAAGTCAAGAAGTTCCTCCTCATGTTGAGATGGAACTTCTTATGGTCAAGTTTGTGCCTGTTCTCTCTTGTCCTGTCCCTGGGCACCACTGAAAAAAGCCTGGCCCCATCCTCCTGACACCCACCCTTCAAGTATTTATAGGCCTGGATCAGATCCCCCCTCAGTCTTCTCCAGACTCAAAGGACACAAGTCTCTCAGCCTTTCCTCATCAAATAGATGCTCCAGGCCCCTCATGATCTTTGTAGTCCTCTGCTGTCCCCTCTCCAGCAGTTCCCTGTCCTTCTGGAACTGGGGAGCCCAGAACTGGACCCAGTGCTCCAGCTGGGTCCACCTCAGGGCAGAGCAGAGGGGCAGGATGACCTCCCTCCACCTGCTGGTCCCACTCTTCCTGATGCCCCCCAGGATGCCATTGGCCTTCTTGGCCACCAGGGCCCATTGTTGGCTCATGGTCACCCTTTTGTCCCCCAGGACTCCAGGTATACCTATATAAAATACATATATAGCAATAAGAAAGTGGGAAATACCTAAATAAATCCTGTAGGAACCAACCACCCTGGAAAGGACGGGTTGGGCTGGGTGTTCTTCTCCAGGAAGGGGTTCACCTGCCTTTCTCCAAGATACCTTGCAGCGAAACATAAGTCACTTAAGCCTGATACTGAGCTCAAAATCCGTGGTGAGTCCAGTTTTATTCTGCGGAGATGGAGCCCCAGAGCTGCCTGGGGGAAATCAAAGCTGTCTTTGTCAGACATTAAAATTAGGATTTTGGAGGTGCTGGTGGAGGGAAAGGTGTTCTCTTCTTCTGAGATGGCTCTTTGTTTTGGCTCTTCCATCTCACATCAAAATTCCTGGTTTGTGTTGCTGGGTTAACCGGGGTCTAGGGGGCTGGATTAGAGAGAATTCATTCTCTGGGACCAACTGCGTGGAGGAATGTGATTGTCACGTTTAATGAAGTGTGGTGAGCTCTCATCTAGATGATGATTATTATTTTTTAAACAGGGTCTGTGCTAAAGATGCCATCGTAGAAAGCCCTTCTATTATGGAAATCTCCAAAGAGCTAGAGGGGAAGGAGCTCAGGTTGTCTCTAAAAGCCTGGAAAGGATGGAAGGGCTGGGTGTTCTTCTCCAGGAAGGGGTTCATCTGGAAAGGACGGGTTGGGCTGGGTGTTCTTCTCCAGGAAGGGGTTCACCTGCCTTTCTCCAAGATACCTTGCAGCGAAACATAAGTCACTTAAGCCTGATACTGAGCTCAAAATCCGTGGTGAGTCCAGTTTTATTCTGCGGAGATGGAGCCCCAGAGCTGCCTGGGGGAAATCAAAGCTGTCTTTGTCAGACATTAAAATTAGGATTTTGGAGGTGCTGGTGGAGGGAAAGGTGTTCTCTTCTTCTGAGATGGCTCTTTGTTTTGGCTCTTCCATCTCACATCAAAATTCCTGGTTTGTGTTGCTGGGTTAACCGGGGTCCAGGGGGCTGGATTAGACAGAATTCATTCTCTGGGACCAACTGCATGGAGGAATGTGATTGTCACGTTTAATGAAGTGTGGTGAGCTCTCATCTAGATGATGATTATTATTTTTTAAACAGGGTCTGTGCTAAAGATGCCATCGTAGAAAGCCCTTCTATTATGGAAATCTCCAAAGAGCTAGAGGGGAAGGAGCTCAGGTTGTCTCTAAAAGAAGGCAACTATCGAAATAAGTCCTACTAAAGCTTTAAATTAAAGATAGATTAAAAATGAGATGCAGAAGGGGATTTGCAAGTCTGTTTGTAGACTTGCTGTTCCTTTACGGGAGCCGTAACTCAAGGTCTTTGTGACCTTGATGGAATTGGCCGGGGCGATCTCCGGATGGAGAGGGAAGAACCACTTTTCCGACGTGTTAGTCACAGCCTGGCTTTCCTTGGCCATCAGATATGCATGAGCATCTTCTCTTCTGTTGGAGCCACCAGGCTGTGTTCTTCTCTCCACTTGACTTCCTTTGCTTCTTTTTAAATGCTTTGTGAATTTAAGGAAAGGCAACAAGAGCCGTGTCCTCCGTTGAGCCGTTTCGGATCCTTCTGTGCCGGTGATACGTTACGGATGCTGGATCCAAACCCACTCTTGTCTTGGCTCGGCATTCCAGACCCTTGTGCCACAGAATCAACGCTGTTGGAACATCACTCTGGCAAGCTCTTCTTTCCTTTGGGGAATGAAATTAATTTTCTTCACCTTGGCACGTCTAGGACAAAACGCGTCCCCCCTTGACCCGTCACTGGAGCGTCTACAATTATCCCGAGAGCGGAGGCGGCGAAGGAGACGACGTTTAAAGCATTAGACATGGCAGCTTTAGGACATTAGAGAGCACCAGCCTGAGACGGGTTCTCCTGTGATAATCCTCTCTTTCTAACCCTCTCTTGGACCCACCAAAGGGTTGGTGTTTGCCTTTCGCTGGAGGCTTTGTTGGCGTCAAGCCTGCCCTCGGCTGGTCCTTCCCAACTGAAGAAAATCCCCTTCCAGCCCAAGACTCTTCAATCCTACCACCAAAACGCAGCGGTTTGAGCCAGGATTTATCAGCTTCATCACACGTGGAGTTCACAAAGTCTAGAAGAGCAGTATTTAGGAGCTTTTTCTTATCTTTTAAATGATCTATACTTGATTAGGTGGCATTTTGAGCACGCAACGTCAAGCAAACAGATACAAGGTGACCCTTAGAGAACTGTTCGTAACCCACCCCCTTCCCCTGCTCCTCTTAATCTCCTCTAAATCTTGATTATCAAAACTATTCCCTTCCACTTCCAGTACGTTGCGCGTTTCCATCGCCAGCCCTGGAGCAATGGGGGGTTTATTTTGTCTTCTCACTTTGACGTGAACTCCTTGAGGTTGGGAAACATAATGCCTTTTTTTTTTTTTTTTTTTGCTGTCGATAGATTATATTTTTCTTATCACTCTCTGCCGATTTCTCTTCTGATATTTTGTTTTTTTTTTTTTCCACCGTCGTGCCAGGCTCGGGGAGAATTACTGTAGCGTGACCACGGTTGGAATGTACTCTTAGGTCTGCGTTTCGCCGGAGGCCGTTTGTCTCCCTGCCATTTCTTACATTCCCCCGGTGACCCCAGAAAGCAAGAACAAGCTGTAAAGCAGAAAATGGTATTCTGTTGAAAGGAGTCTTTTGCATTAAGCAAGTCTTATCTTTTTTTTTTTTTTTGCGCGTTTCCATCGCCAGCCCTGGAGCAATGGGGGGTTTATTTTGTCTTCTCACTTTGACGTGAACTCCTTGAGGTTGGGAAACATAATGCCTTTTTTTTTTTTTTTTTTTAAGATCTGCAACCTTTAACCTTAATTGTAGATGTTATTTATTATAACGATTTTACATATAGTGATTCTCTCAGGAAAGCACTCTAACAAGAGGGAACTGCAGATAGAGTATCTACATAGAAGTCTCCTTTGCTAATCTAACTTTCAGCTAAACTTACACCTTAAATTTAAATAATCTAATTGCTAGTATCTTCTCAATAATAGGGCAGTGAATGAATTTACTTTTTATTTCTCCTTGGTTTTAATTCCTTTCTTCATAATTATTTCATAGCCAGGAAAGTATCAGCCTCTTACTGGTTCGTTATTTTTTTTTTTAAACTTTATTTGAATCTCTGAATTCGGATCTGTATCAAACCATTCACTTTTCATTTAGGGAATGTCACCTGGACAGGTTGGATCAATGGGCCAAGGCCAATGGGATGAGGTTCAACAAGGCCAAGTGCCGGGTCCTGCATTTTGGTCACAATAACCCCGGGCAACGCTACAGGCTTGGGGAAGAGTGGCTGGAAAGCTGCCCGGAAGAAAAGGCCCTGGGGGGTGTTGGTGGACATCTGGCTGAACATGAGGCAGCAGTCTGCCCAGGTGGCCAAAAGGCCAATGGCATCCTGGCCTGTATCAGGAACAGCCTGGCCAGCAGGAGTAGGGAAGTCATCGTGCCTCTGGACTAGGCCCTGGTGAGGCCTCGCCTCGATTGAGGTGTTCAGTTCTGGGCCCCTCACCACAGGAAGGACATTGAAGTGCTGGAGCGTGTCCAGAGGAGAGGCACCAAGCTGGTGAGGGGTCTGGAGAAGAAGTCCTATGAGGAGAGGCTGAGGGAACTGGGCATGTTTAGTTTGGAGAAGAGGAGGCTGAGGGGAGACCTCATTGCCCTCTACAACTCCCTGAAAGGAGGGTGTAGAGAGGTGGGTGTTGGCCTCTTCTCCCAAAGGAATAATGACAGGACCAGAGGCAATGGTATGAAGCTGTGACAGGGGAGATTCAGATTAGATATTAGGAAGAATTACTTCACTGAGAGAGTGGTTCGGAGGTCCCTTCCAACCACTAAGATTCTGTGATTCTGTAAATCCAGCATCCTCTCCCTCTGCTCTGCCCTGGGGAGGCCCCATCTGGAGCACTGGGACCAGTTCTGGGCTCCCCAGTTCCAGAAGGAGAGGTAACTGCTTGAGAGGGGACAGCAGAGGCCTACGGAGATGTTGATGGGCCTGGAGCATCTCTCTGATGAGGAAAGGCTGAGGGACTTGGGTCTTTTGAGTGTGGGGAAGAGAAGAGTGAGGTGGGATCTGATCAAGGCCTATAAATACTTGAAGGGTGGGTGTCAGGAGGATGGGGCCAGGCTTTTTTCAGTGGTGCCCAGGGACAGGACAAGAGGAAATGGGCACGAACTTGAGTAGTTCCATCTCAACATGAGGAGAAAGTTCTTCTCTGTGAGGGTGGCAGAGCCCTGGCAGAGGTTGCCCAGAGAGGTGGTGGAGTCTCCTTCTCTGGAGACATTCCAACCCCACCTGGAGAGGTTCCTGTGGGACCTGCTCTGGGTGGCCCTGCTTTGGCCACCTAGATGATCTCCAGAGGTCCCTTCCAAACCCAAGTGATTCTGGGATTCTGTAATGAAATGCAGGCCCCCAGCTGGGGCCTTCCCCGGGCAGAGCAGAGGATGCCATTGGCCTTCTTGGCCACAAGGACACATTGTCATGGTCATCCTGTTGTCTTTTTCCTCAGAGCTGCTCTCCAGCAAGTCAACCCCAACTTCTCCTGGTGCAGGGGATTATATTCTATCCCCCTTATTGTAGGGAGTGGTGGAATTCAGGGCTTTTTCAGCCAGAATCCATAAAAAGCTTTTTCTTCAGTTCTCCGAGTTCTTGAGTCTTTACAGAAACATGTTTATTGCTTTCTCCTTCCAAAAAAAAAAGAAAAAATACTCATCCCACTTGCAAGTCTGAGTAATTTGTCTCCCTTTGTAAATAAAACATGAAAAGTTTAGTGAAGCAAAAAAAAAAAAAAAAAAAATAAAAAAAAGAAAAGGAAGAAAAAAAAAAGGCAATTTCCAAACCATCTCTCTTTGTAGCTCTTTCAGCTTGACAAATGTATGGAATATCTTGCAAGATGCATGTGGTGTTTCATA
>NW_015090817.1:85954-140310 GCF_001431845.1 Calidris pugnax
AAAAAAAAATCTGTTTTCAGAACTGTGAAATCTTTCGATGAAGAAAACTCCATTATTCCCTTAGTCATTCAGGCAGAGAATTTCCATTTTAAATCACGAAGCTTGCAGAAAGATGAGGGAAATGAAAAAAAAAATAGACAGTTTTCCTCCGTATTTCGCTGAGCATCCAGCGAAGAGTGAAGTTTCCCACTGAGTTTAAAATTTGAAGATGAGGTTAAATCTCTGTAAGTGCCTGGATGTCTCGGACAACTGGTTTTTTCCCCAGTTTGCCCTGTGGAAGTGATTTATTCGGAGAGATTCAGGAATTTGGTGGTGCAAATATTGATGCTTTGGCTTCCAGCCCTCGCAGCTTGGGCTGAAGAGAAGAAGCGCCGCCGGGGAAATACTTAGTTCCGTTTTTCCATCGGCAAAAAAGCTGGAAAATAACTCTGTTGATGGGGTCAGTGATTGTTTATATTTTTGGTGAATCATCTTTGCTGTGGGGGAAAAAAAAATGGGATTTTTTTTCTGGCATCTCAACCGCAGCTTGAAATCCCTCAATTGAAAAAGTTCTTCCCCAGCCAACTTGGTTCTTCCCCAGCCAACTTGGTTCTTCCCTGACCAACTCGGTTCTTCCCCCGACCAACTCGGTTCTTCCCCAACCAGCTTGGTTCTTCCCCGACCAACTTTGTTCTTCCCCAGCCAGCTTGGTTCTTCCCCAGCCAACTTGGTTCTTCCTTGACCAACTCGGTTCTTCCCCCGACCAACTCGGTTCTTCCCCAACCAGCTTGGTTCTTCCCCGACCAACTTTGTTCTTCCCCAACCAGCTTGGTTCTTCCCCAGCCAACTTGGTTCTTCCTCAACCAACTTGGTTCTTCCCCAGTCAACTTGGTTCTTCCCTGACCAACTCGGTTCTTCCCCAGCCAACTTCATGGTGCTTCGTTCCGTTGCTTTGTTTCTGCTTTTCCTGTTATATTTATAATATTTTTATATTATTAAGAGGGTGTTCAGGTGTTTTTCCTTCTCTGCTGGTGTCTCTCTGGTTCCGGTTTCGCCGTTAACGTTGGTAGAGCCCCCGAGTCGTCCCTTTCCGAGGTAGGATGCTCGTTCCGGTGGGGTTGAGGGAGGCTGGTTCTAGGAGGGATTCTCCCACCTTCTCCCTTTCTCCTTGAAAAAACCTCTAAAGCTCTTGGGCTCATCCGAATGCAGAAACGTGTCTCCCTCTGTCTCTTTTATCTCCAATTTCTTCGCGAGAGAGGAAAAACCACTTCTGGCTGGCTCGGAATAATAACGGAGAGCGCGGAGAGCCCCGGTGATATCAAAGCACTGGCAGCCTAAGCAGGGTTCAGGATGAATAAGGGTGTCGTAATTCATCCCTCCGACATCAAATGTTTCACTGTAATTTTTAATTCTTTATAGATTTAGATGGGGCTGCTTTGTACCTTGGGGAAAAAAAAAAACAAAACAAGAAATTTGCCCTTGATTTCAGGGCAAAGAGATGCCACGTTGTACCAAACGGGATGATTTTCAACTGAGCTGTAGAGGACTTAATTTTGATTTTATGAAGGAGTTTGTTTTCTCTGCTTTTTGCACGTTAGAGGACTATTCCCTCTGGTAACAAACGTAACGCAGGGGAATGTAATAAACTAAAAGCAAATTAACTGCGTTACTCGAAATTCTCTTCCCTCGTACGATCGCTCTTGTAATTTTCAAAGGCAACAGTATCAAACTTGCAAGACTAATAATGATAATTATTCTGAATAATGAATCCGGAGACGTTATTACACAATGAAAACACACCCTCCCATGCTGTGTCTCACTGTTCAATTATTTAAAGCTCCCTGACAATTATAAACTCGCTTTAAGTTTGTCTTCTTATATGATGAGGAACCGTAACCTCAGCCACAGCAGCTGCTTCTTTTTTTTTTTGTCTTTCTTCCTAATCAGAGCAGTTGAAAATAAAATTGCATTTAATATTTCAAAAGGCAGGATCCTTTCTTTAGTCCTCCCAATTTTTCTGCTAAGAAATGCTATTTTATTTCAAAGCATTATCCAAGCAAGCAAGATTTGAAACCCCAAGCGCTGTGATGCTCTTCTCCCAGGAACAGAGCTGGGGGAAGAGGATTGTGTTGTCAACTTCTTTAAAAAAACTCCACAGCAGCTGCTTCTTTTTTTTTTTGTCTTTCTTCCTAATCAGAGCAGTTGAAAATAAAATTGCATTTAATATTTCAAAAGGCAGGATCCTTTCTTTAGTCCTCCCAATTTTTCTGCTAAGAAATGCTATTTTATTTCAAAGCATTATCCAAGCAAGCAAGATTTGAAACCCCAAGCGCTGTGATGCTCTTCTCCCAGGAACAGAGCTGGGGGAAGAGGATTGTGTTGTCAACTTCTTTAAAAAAAATATAAAAATATAAATGATCTGTCCTAAAAAAAAACTGAATTATGGATTAATATTTGTCAAAGTTGATAAGAATTCTGTTGGCAGAGCTTATGGCAGCCAGCCCTCTGTAGCAAACTCAAATTATATGTCAAACTGCTTGGCTTCCCAGGACTGATCAGGTGCTGGAGGTATGCTATGAGGAGAGGCTGAGGGAACTGGGCATGTTTAGTTTGGAGAAGAGGAGGCTGAGGGGAGACCTCATTGCCCTCTACAACTCCCTGAAAGGAGGGTGTAGAGAGGCAGGTGTTGGCCTCTTCTCCCAAAGGACGAACGACAAGACCAGAGGAAATGGTCTGAAGTTGGGGCAGGGGAGATTCAGATTAGATATTAGAAAGAATTACTTTACTGAGAGAGTGGTCAGGCCCTGGAACAGCCTGCCCAGGGAGGTGGTGGAGTCACCATCCCTGGAGGTATTTAAGAAACGTATAGACATGGCTCTTCAGGGCATGCTCTAGTGCCCAAGGTTATTGGTTTGTGGCGAGGTGTTGAGTGTGGGGTTTAGTTGGTGGGTGCGGTGTTTTTGGTGGTGTGGTGTGTTTTTTTGGTTTTTTGTTTGTTTGTTTGTTTGTTTTTTTTTGTGGTTGGACTCGATGATCTCAGAGGTCCCTTCCAACCACTAAGATTCTGTGATTCTGTGACTACTACCCCTTAGTAGTTATGCAGGTGGAAAATGATGAGGTCAATACTGTAAACTTAAAAACAATCAAAAAGGACTTTAAGACATTGGGGAAACTGGTTGAAGGATCAGGGGCACAGATAATTTTTTCAGCAATACCCTTAGTTGCAGGCAAGAATACTGAAAGAAATAAAAAGGCATATTCGATTAACAAGTGGCTCAGAAACTGGTGCCACCAAAGAAATTTTGGGGTTTTTGACCTCAGGGAAATCCACATGGCACCAGATACGATTGGACGACTGTCGGCAGAACATGAGCCAGGGGAAGTTCAGGTTGGATATTAGGAAACATTTCTTTACTGAAAGGGTTGTCAGGCATTGGAACGGACTGCCCAGGGAGGTGGTGGAGTCACCATCCCTGGAGGGATTTAAGAAACGTATAGACATGGCTCTTCAGGGCATGCTCTGGTGCCTGAGATTATTGGTTTGTGGTGGGATGTTGTGTGGGTGGGTGATGGTTTTGGTTGGTTGTTGTGTATTTAGGTGGTGGGGTTTTTTTGGGGTTTGTTTTTTTTTTTTGTGGTTGGACTCGATGATCTCTGAGGTCCCTTCCAACCACTACGATTCTGTGATTCTCTATCTCAGCAGCCTCATGGGCAGCGTCTCTCCCCAAATTTTTGAGAGAAGCAGGGATCCAGTAGCTTTCATTATTCACAACATGTTTACTATAGCGGTGAAGGGTACATTTTAGAGTGTTTTTTTTAAAATAAGGGAAACTATAGAGGGAGAGTTATGTGTAAAGAGTGATTTTATTTGATTTTCTGCCATCTCTTCTATTCTCTTCAGTATCTCAGCATCACTTCCCAGTCCTTCTGAAATCCCCTGAGCTCCCAAACTTCATCTCTCTTCTGCTCTGATCCTTTTAAGGTCTTTCATGGATTATTTATGCAACTTGGGAGTACAGGAGAACAGAGGGGCTTGTTCAGATGGAAGCCTGGCCTAACAGCCTTTAATGGGACTCCTGGGGAGAAGCATTAGATGAAGGTGCCACATCTCTGGAAACATTCCAGGTCAGGTTGGAGGGAGCAACCTGATCTAGTTGAAGATGGTTCGTGGCAGGAGGGTTGGATTAGATGACCTCTTAGATGAGATCTGGGAAAGAACTTCTTTGGTGTGAGGGTGGTGAGAGCCTGGCCCAGGTTGGCCAGAGAACCTGTGGCTGCCCCATCCTTGGAGGGGTTCAAGGCCATCAAGGTTAGCCATTCAAGGTTGGAGGGGTCTTGGAGCAACCTGGTCTGGTGGGAGGTGTCCCTGCCTGTGATGGGGGGGGTGGAACTGGTTGGTCTTTAAGGTCCTTTCCAACCCAAACCATTGTATGATGCTATGACCAGGGCAAGCTTCCCCAGAAGGTGCTGTCATGGTTGACCATCACCCTTTGCTTCTTTCCTTGTTGGTGGCCATCCGTGCCGTCCCACATGGGAGCTTCACTGGAGGGTCTTCTGCCCACCTTCTCTCTGCCACTTGTGCTTTTTGTAAACTGTTTTGGGTTGGATTTGGCGTTTCTCAGCGAGGGATCAGCCTCGTGCACGTGGAGGCCATCAAGGTCTTCTTCCCTGGCACATCCCATGCGCTTACTGTGCCCATGGAATGGGATTTTTCTTCGATAATGGGTATTTTTACCCAAAATCTTGTTTTCCAGCCGCCCTGCGTGATCGTTGAGAAGAATTATGTCCAGATGAGATTTTGACTCAGTGCCTCCTGTAGAAAGTAAACCAGCTTCATATTTTTTTTTTCCCCTTTTACTGACTTAACAATTTCTCCCATTAGATCCCCCGTTTATTTCCTCTGGAAAAAACACCAGTGGGCGGTTCCGCGCTGCAAAATTACCACCCTAATAGGGGAGGAAAAGGTTGGAAATTGCAGGTGATTGAGGAGAGAACCCAGCGTGGCAGAAAGCCAGGGCTTTTTCAAGACGCTCCCCTAACTACCTCTATTATGTATAATTCTTGGGAAATCTACGGCAAAGGAGATAATGTTAACAAAAACTATTAGTATCGCTACCCGCCGCTATAAATACCCTGCCTGTTGTCTCAGAGGAACTGCTTTTCTAATGGGGGCCCAGTGAGTTTCATTAATGTCTAGATTAGTTCAGCTGCTTTTATCTGTAAATTCAATATCCTGGAAAAAAAAAAAAAAAACACCTCCCCTTAAGAAATAAGTGATATATTACTGTATTATTATTATTTTATTTTATTTTTTGCAGTGCTTTCTACCGTGATAATGGTCTCGGAATTAGCATTCAACCCGTCTGATTGCTGGTTTTGAAACTGGTTTAAGTGGGGAGATAATTTTTAGGAGGGAGAGGGCACAAACATCTCCGCTGACTAATTCTCTCAGGTTGGGAATCCTCTTAATTACTTATTTGGTTATTCATATTGTGGAACTGTTGCTCTGGGAGCAGCGTAACCGATGAAGCGTCCTTTCTGATAGGTGGTCATCTTCACTGGGGTCATTTTTCTGACCCCTTCTCCCATCCCTGGTGTCCCAGAGGATGGAAATGCCATCAGCCCCACCGCTTTTGATGCCCCTGAGCACCACCTCCCAGGAGGCAGCTGGTAGGGGAGAACTTCTTTGGTGCCAAGCCCATCCATCAAGCTGAAGAGATGGTCATTGAGTTCCCCTTGAAGCCTTCTGATCACTATGAGTTTGATGAAAATCGGTTCTTGGGTGCAGTGTCCCCACTGATCTAGAATCATGGAATGGCTAGACTTGGAAGGGAATTTAAGATCATCTAGTCCAATCCCCTGCCCTGGGCAGGCTCAACTCCCACCAGACCAAGTTGCCCAAAGCCCCAACATGGCCTTGAGCAGGGTTGGGGAAGCCCCAGCTTCTCTGGGCAACCTGGGCCAGGCTCTCACCACCCTCACACCAAAGAAGTTCTTCCTCTTATCTCCATCTCCCCTCTTTCAGTCTCAAACCCTTCCCCCTCATCCTGTGGCTCCCCTCCCTGATCCAGAGTCCCTCCCCATCTCTCCTGGAGCCCTTGAGGGACTGAAAGGGGCTCTAAGGTCTTCCCAACGGCCTTCTCTTCTCCAGGCTGAACCCCCCAGCTCTCTCAGCCTCCCCTCCCAGCAGAGGGGCGCCATCCATGGATCGTCTCCATGGTCTCCTCTGGACCCTCTCCAAGAGGTCCATGTCCTTCTGCTGTTGGTGGCCCCAGAGTTGGACATTTGACTCCTTCAGCCTGATGTGGAATTGGGAGGTGGCAGGCTTGGGAGGGGGGGGCTCAGTGTATTTGTCTTCCTAAAATAGCACGTGTATTAGGACAAGTCTAGTGAGTTTATATGGATTTTTGCTGATTTATCTCTGAGCAGAACCCCAGGTCTATCTCAGCAGTTAAGAGATAAACCTTTCATGAGCTCCTGAAGGTAGACGCACCGTGAGATGCTGAGCTGTCTCTTTACCTCGGAGGTAACGACCGGGTCATCTGCTGATTGTGAGAACCTTTTTACTCTTAAAAAATTACATCTCCACAAATTATTGGCTTTCTTTTTTAAAAGTGCAGAAGGTCAAAGTATCTGCAAATCTTTCTCTCTTAAAAGTGCTACCGTGGAGATACCTCGGCGCGCAATGAACATCTCGCTCGGGGCACCTGGAAGTTTTCCAGCTCCTGGCTGATTTTTTATTTTTATTTTTTTTTTTTGCTTACTCTGCTGAAGGTTCAAGGGTTTTATTAAACCAGGTATTTCTGGGGAGAGGAGAAAAACCACACACAACTCTCTCATCCTGGGTCAATGTCTCCTTTCCTCTACGTTAAACACTTCTTTGTTAAGGCTGCTCTTCTTTCGCTGCCGACTTCTTGCTCCTGACAGACCAGTTGGACCTCCCGGTGCTTTGATGGCCACCGAGGTAGATCCCAGTGGAGCTGTGGTGATAGATCACCACCTGATAGACCATGGTGATTGCCACCCAGCTGTCTTGTGCTGTCCCATTGCATGTGGCACCCTCCAACAGGGGTTTTCGGTGGTGGCTTGTGGGACGTCTTGGGCTGCTGAAGAAATACGGGTGATATGGGTGTCCATCTGTCTGCTTCTCACCTTCCTCCCTCTCCTTTTGAGTTATTTGTTATCAGTTGGGCGATTTAAAATGCTCGTAGAAAGGGTGAAGAGCAAAGATCTTCAGAACTGGAAGGTGGGTAGAGAAGGGCCACCAGAGTCAGTCCATGAGGTGTGGTGTCAGGAGGATGGGGCCAGGCTTTTTTCAGTGGTGCCCAGGGACAGGACAAGAGGAAACGGGCACAAACTTGAACATAAGAAGTTCCATCTGAACATGAGGAGGAACTTCTTTTGTGTGAGGGTGGCAGAGCCCTGGCAGAGGCTGCCCAGAGAGGTGGTGGAGTCTCCTTCTCTGGAGACATTCAAACCCCACCTGGACATGTTCCTGTGGGACCTGCTCTGGGTGGCCCTGCTTTGGCAGGGGGTTGGAGGAGATGATCTCCAGAGGTCCCTTCCAACCCCATATCATCCCATGATTCTGTGATGTGGAGCTTCTGGAGCTGTGAGATGTTGGCTGGTTTCACGGTTGACCCTGTTCCTCTGCGCTTCTCTCCCGACGTCTCGCTGAAGGTGCACAAAAAAATAATGATATAATTCAGAAAAAGCCTTCAAGAGCTGTCGGGATTATTTAAAATCTCTTCTTTGTGCTTTCCAGGAAATTTGGCCTCAGATGTTTCTCTCCTCTTGGTTGATTTTCAGGCTGGACGGTAGCGTTTATTTCAGGCGGTTTTTACACGGTAGGATAAAATGATGGGCCGAGGAGGAAATTCAAAGTGACTGGATTGATGTAATTCCGATGTCAGGGAAAAAAAAAGCAGTAGGGAGAGCAAAGCAGTCGTGGCACCTGGGCAATTGCAGATGGGGAAAAAAAAAAAAAGACCTTTTAGATCCTCATCGGTGTCTTTTGATATTTTTTATTTCTGGAAGATCTGAGCGTTTCACGTTCCTGAATTGATTTAGTCGGAGACGGGAGCCACCGTGGAAGTGATTTGGGAGCTTTTTTTTCTCTCCCGCCCAAGGAATTGCTGTATCTTGTGATTGAAGTCATGAGAAAATAATGAAAAATAAGGATAACTGTTTTATTGTGCAGATGGGAAAAGCTGGGAGCAGTGTAAGAGAGACTTTCTGTGGTACACTGAAGATCTAGCAGAGCTGTTAAATGAACCCGGGACACCTATAATCCAGGGATTATAATCCAGGGAGTCCTGGTGGACAACAGGGTGACCATGGGCCAGCAATGGGCCCTGGTGGCCAAGAAAGCCATTGGTATCCTGGGGGGCATCAGGAAGAGTGTGACCAGCAGGTGGAGGGAGGTCATCCTGCCCCTCTGCTCTGCCCTGGGGAGGCCCCAGCTGGAGCACTGGGTCCAGTTCTGGGCTCTCCAGTTCCAAAAGGACAGGGAACTGCTGGAGAGGGGACAGCAGAGGGCCCCTGATGATGAGGGGCCTGGAGCATCTCTCTGCTGAGGAAAGGCTGAGGGACTTGGGGCTTTTGAGTGTGGAGAAGAGAAGAGTGAGGGGGGATCTGATCAAGGCCTAGAAATACTTGAAAGGTGGGTGTCAGGAGGATGGGGCCGGGCTTTTTTTGGTGGTGCCCAGGGACAGGACAAGAGGAAATGGGCACGAACTGGAACATCAGGAGTTCCATCTCAACATGAGGAGGAACTTCTTCACTTTGAGGGTGGCAGAGGCCTGGCAGAGGTTGCCCAGAGAGGTGGTGGAGTCTCCATCTCTGGAGACATTCCAACCCCACCTGGACACGTTCCTTGTGGGACCTGCTGTGGGTGGCCCAGCTTTGGGAGGGGGTTGGAGGAGATGATCTCCAGAGGTCCCTTCCAACCCCATAGCATTCTGTGATTTTGTGAAAAATGTCTTTATTATGCAGCCATTTTCTTATTTTCCACCTCTGGTTTGTGCTGTGTTGTCAGTAGATGGTTTATGGTGCAGGTCAAAACTGGTCCTTCACACATGAATGTGGTTGGCCATAAAGCATCTCATGAGTCCCTCTTTCTCTTCCCATAGACTTCACCTGGCCAGGACATGGCAGATCCCAGTAAACAAAACCAGTTGGCAGTTTTTTGCAGTTTATCAGGAGACCTAAAAAGCCACAATGAGGCTTTTACCCTCTGAAAGCAAAGGGTTTTGTCGCAAATACTAAAAGCAGTAGGAAATTTTTAAATCCTTCTGTGAGCCTAGGCCAGGTTTGGGGAGGAGGCTCCGTCCCTGGAAGAGCCACCAAGGTTTGCATGAGATGAAGCTTCTCTTGAGTTGCCCATTTCAAGGCTTGGAGGCTCGTGTGTGTCCACCAGGAAAACCTTATGGGTGTTGAGGAGCATGTTGATTGAAGTTGATTGAAGACCTTTGAAGGTCTCATTGATGCTAAAAGTTGGACTTCTGCGGCTCTACGTGCTGTGAATAGAACGTGAGGTGAAAGAGAGATTCAGAGATGGGTCTTGACTGACATCTCTTGGGTGTGAGCAGGCATTTTAAGTACACGTTGTGGCTCCCTGAAAAGTCCACCCAACATCAGAGAGCCCAAACCTCAGGTGTTGTGGTCCCTTGGGTGGGTGCTCCAAGCTTAGGGTGTTTCGGGGTGCTTTGAGAAACGAGGACAAGGGGGTGCAGCGTTGAGTCAAATAGAATCCTAGGATTAAAAATGAAAATATACATTTCAAAGTCAAAATTTGGAAGGTTTCATTGAGAGAACGTTCCTCCAAAAAATGGTTATTCGTCAGAGTGAGAACATCTCCGTTTGTTGGGCTTTCAAAATTTTCCCTCTCATTTTTCTTTTCTAGAGCAAAAAACCTAATATTCAGCTTTATTACCTTCATGAACATTTCGTGTTTGCCCACGAAATGCCCTCCCCAGTCCCTTGGCTGCTTTAAAAAGAAAAAATATCTTGATTTTATTTCAGCTTTTTCCTTGCTGTCGTTTTGGGGGGGGGGGCTAGGATTAAAAATGAAAATATACATTTCAAAGTCAAAATTTGGAAGGTTTCATTGAGAGAACGTTCCTCCAAAAAATGGTTATTCGTCAGAGTGAGAACATCTCCGTTTGTTGGGCTTTCAAAATTTTCCCTCTCATTTTTCTTTTCTAGAGCAAAAAACCTAATATTCAGCTTTATTACCTTCATGAACATTTCGTGTTTGCCCACGAAATGCCCTCCCCAGTCCCTCGGCTGCTTTAAAAAGAAAAAATATCTTGATTTTATTTCAGCTTTTTCCTCGCTGTCATTTTGGGGGGGGGGGGGTTGGTTGATGGGATTAACTGACCGGCGTCTCCTCCGGGACCGTTTGCGGGTGATTGAATTTCTTGCAATCAACAACCCATTGCCCCTCATCGCCCCCCCCCCCTCATTTTTCTCGGTGACTAATTGGTGATGACAGATGTCACCTGCGCCGTGACGCCGGCGCTGCCTTCGCGCCACCGAGGGGGGAGAGGAAAAGGCTTCTCTGAACACGAGAGCTCATCAACGGTGGGTTTGCTCATTGTCTTTTTCATTTTTTATTTTTTTTTCCCATTTAATTAATAACATCTCTTCGCTACGTTAATAGAAGCAGCCAGAAAGGCCGTATTTACCATTGATTTTTATTTTTTTTTTTCTTTGCGAAGGTGAGGAGCAATTTTTTCAGCTGTAACAGGAAAGAAATGGACTAGAATATGCAGACAGATGTGCCTGTCTCTCACGTGCACCTCCCAACCCTGTCTGGAGTCTCCCCTTGGAGATCTCCTGCCCAAGCTGTGTCCAAAATCAAGCTCGGGTACGAAAAGAGAAATAGCTCAGATTCACTGCCGTTAAAGAAACGTCACAAAAGTAGTTTGTTTCATTTCTAGGTGACTTTAAAAATTAAAAAAAATGAGTTTCATGCAGTTCTGGGGTCACCAACATCAGAAGGACATGGACTTGTTGGAATGAGTCCAGAGGAGGCCATGGAGATGTTTCAAGGGTTGGAGTCCATCTGCTGTGAGGACAAGCTGAGAGAGTTGGGGGGGTTCATCCTGGAGAAGAGAAGGCTCCGGGGAGGCCTTAGGGCCCCTTCCAGTCCCTCAAGGGGCTCCAGGAGAGCTGGGGAGGGACTCTGGATCAGGGAGGGGAGCCGTAGGATGAGGGGGAAGGGTTTGACACTGAAAGAGGGGAGATGGAGCTGAGATGTGGGGAAGAACTTCTTTGGTGTGAGGGTGGTGAGAGCCTGGCCCAGGTTGCCCAGAGAAGCTGTGGCTGCCCCATCCCTGGGGGGGTTCAAGGCCAGGTTGGAGGGGGCTTGGAGCAACCTGGTCTGGTGGGAGTTGTCCCTGCCCAGGGCAGGGTGTTGGACTAGATGATCTTAAATTCCTTTCCAACTCTAGCCATTCCATGATTCTATGATCAGTGGGGACACTGCACCCAAGAACAGATTTTCATCAAACTCATAACGATCAAAAGGCTTCAAGGGGAACTCAATGACCATCTCTTCAGCTTGATGGATGGGCTTGGCACCAAAGAAGTGCTCCCCTACCAGCTGCCTCTTGGTAGGTGGTACTCAAGGGCATCAAAAGCGGTGGGGCTGATGGCATTTCCATCCTCTGGGACACCAGGGATGGGAGAAGGGGTCAGAAAAATGATCTCAGGAAGAAATTCTTGAGTTCAAAACAAGGACCTTAAGAATATGATGAGGGTGGTGAGAGCCTGGCCCAGGTTGCCCAGAGAAGCTGTGGCTGCCCCATCCCTGGAGGGGTTCAAGGCCAGGTTGGAGGGGACACAACCCCTGGAGAAGTGCGTGATGATAATGGGAAATTGCATGAAAAGGGCCCCCAGAAAAATAATCAAGACTTTATTTTGTGGAAAAGAGCGTTTTGGTTGATTCTAAGTAAGGAGCTACCAGTGACTTGGCCAATCTGATGCTTTTTGGGGACAAGGAATTACACCCATTTCATATTTCCCTTGTGATAGAACGTCTGCTTCTCTCCCAGCTGTTGGAAACAAGACCAAAATTTAATGATTTAACGATGGGACCAAAACGTTGCGTTTCGTTTGGTTCTTGTGTCTCCATTTCACCCATTGAATGGCTTAATGAGGGACAACGAGAGCTCCTGGATCCCTGTCCCAGGGTTTTCCAGGGAATGTCTTCTCGCTGCACCTTAGCGTTGGGTTTGAGAAGTGGGATGGAGGATGGGTGTTAAAATCTGTCATTTTGTCCTGAAATTTCAGATGAAATTTTTTAACGGCCCATGTGAAATGCAGAGATTTTGCTTGAGTTCCCCTCCCAAGGCGTGTTCTTGGTGGCTTCACATCGGTGGTGCCTCCAGACAGATGGTCTCCAGGTTCCATCCCTACGTCAAAGGCCGTTCCTCGTACTGAAACCAGGTTCTTGAGTGGCACAAACCCTCTGTCCTTGGTTGTTGTCCTCCATCTGGAGGAAAAACTCTCCCATTTATTGCCACCACCTCCTCATGGGTGTATCTGGATCATGGAAGTCATGGGTTGCTTGGATATTCATTTTGATGTTCATCAAAAATGAACCTTCCAGTGTTGAAGTAGCCCTGTGTGAAACTACAGCTCCTCTGCTGCTGTGTTAAATTAGAAACAATTAACGATGCGTTACGAATTGAATCTAATTACAAATTCCTATTTGTGTGATGGCCAGGACATGGTCAAATTAGGCAACTCATGCTCTACACCCCAAATTTCATTTTCATTTTGAGTTGTTCTCTTTCTTTCCGTACAGTACGTGAATATTGATGTATTTTTTTTGAAGACCATTAAGAAAATGTTTGCATTTTCTAAACTAAGAAGAGGGGTATCTGTTATAGATCTTTTTTAAGGATATTTTAGGGGAAGAACAGTGGAAATCCTTCCTTTGCGGCGTCTCGTGAGTGAGAGAGATTCCTCCACCCAGTGTTTTTTTCTCACTTTCACACTTTCCTCTATGGAAGATGTAAGATGGGTCAAAAAGGTACTAGAATTAAAAATAATTTAAAAAAAAGGCTAAATTCTCCAAATGCAGGAGCGTAGCAAAAGGCTGGATTGACCAAGCTGGGGCTTTACTGAGCAACACCAGACAATAAGGAGCGATTTGATGTTATTCCTGGAATTAAAATGCCATATAAATTGCTTTGCCTTTTAACGCTGAGGATTTGGAGATGAGAATCATGTTCTTATGTCATACTTGAAATTCATGCTCTACGCTCCCCGATTCCAAGCACTAAAGCCAAGGAAAATATTGCAAGGGGGAGGGAGGGAGAGATTTGAATTAATCCAGGAGGTTTATATTTTAACTGGAATAAAACATCATTTGGCTTTTTTTTTTTCTGAAATGAAATGCTTAAGTTAAAGCCTTGAACGTTCCTTTTACGTTTGAATGCATTTAGTGACATTTGCAAAACTGAAATAGATAATTCATCTTTATATATTAAAAAAAAAAATCAAGGAATTGAAATAATTGTTACAAGGCATGAAAAAAATAATTTTAAGGTAGTGTCTTGGCTGAAAATGTTCATTTAATGTCTCGAAATGTCATTCTGGCCTCGGAGGGTGTGGGATATTTAGGGAAGGTGTGATTTGCAGGAGGTGGAAGATTCAAAGTGTGATAGTTTTCTCCTTTTTTGCTGAAATGGTATCGAGTTTCCAATCTTATCTAATTGACAGTATTTTAAAATCACAGGTAGCCTGTAGGAGATGCTCTTATTTTAACAGGCTTTAAGTGTAAAACGGTGGCAATTGCTTGAATGGTCTTCCTCTAGGT
Source organism: Calidris pugnax (assembly GCF_001431845.1). Lineage (NCBI taxonomy): Eukaryota > Metazoa > Chordata > Aves > Charadriiformes > Scolopacidae > Calidris > Calidris pugnax. The sequence continues at coordinate 99,765 of NW_015090817.1, forward strand.
GAGGTTCTAATTAAAAAAAAAAAAAATTAAATTGATAGTGTCGTGAAGATGAACCACTTTCTCTGAGATACAGGCAGCTCCTACATATAGTCCAATCTCCTTTTGTATTAATTTATCCCCCCTGAAAAATGAGTATATTTTTTCATTTGGGCGTGTGGCAGGTGGTACGTGCAGAACAGGTTTCAGTGTTCGTTGTGAATTAAATGCAAGTCTAAAACATGGAAATGTGAGTTGCTTTAAATGCAGAAAAGTTAAATTCATTTTGATCCATCCCGGGACTTGGTCCTCAACGCAGAATTCCAGCAGAGCTTTTAGATCTCTATTGCTGGCATCTAAAACCAGCGTTTTCTGTATGTACAGTGACTTCTCAACTTAGTTTTCATCTCAAATGTATAACTTCTTTCCTTAAACGTTCTTTAATTTATTTTTTTTGAGTTCTGTCAACTTTTAAATATGTAAAAAAAAAAGAAAAAAAAGAAAATTCATTATTTTTTGGATGGAGGGGCCAAATCTGTGCTGAAGTCAGTGTGTGTACATATATATGTGTATATACATATATATATATATATATATATAACAGTGACTTCTCAACTTAGTTTTCATCTCAAATGTATAACTTCTTTCCTTAAACGTTCTTTAATTTATTTTTTTTCGAGTTCCGTCAACTGGTAAATATGTAAAAAAAAAAAGAAAAAAAAAAGAAAATTCATTATTTTTTGGATGGAGGGGCCAAACCTGTGCTGAAGTCAGTGTGTGTGTACATATATATGTGTATATACATATATATATATATATATTCTGAGCAATCAAGTAAGAACATGAGATGTTTTCTAACTTGGATTTAAGAGGATGTGTACCCTTGTCTTTTACCAGGAGATGCTCAGAAATAAACCCATGCCATCTTTTACCACCTCTGCAATAACAATATTATATTTTCTCCATACCAAATCCCTTATGGGATATAATTCCGAGGGTTGGTGTTGGTTTTTTTTCATTCATTCCTTCATCATCTCTTCTTGTATATTGAACAGAAGCTTTTCCTGGTCTCTAAAAATACCATTTAAAGGGTAGAAAGATGTGGCTAATAGCTTCTCCTCCCTACCTGCCTGCAGAAATGAATATATATGTTAAAAAAGAACCAAAAAACTCCCCCCACAACCAAGCCAACCTAGAGAAAAACATTTTAAAACCCCTGTCTTTTTGAGATAGGTCTCATATTCCTGTTATTTTCAGTTATGAACAGCCCATGATTGCTGTGTATGGGAAGCGGTGGTGAACTGGGATGTCAGTCGTGATGTTTTGCCTTTAATTGGTTTAAAATCCCATAAATTGTTGATCTTGTGCCTGGTGTATAACTGGTCTTAACATGACCAGGTCCAGAGAGGTGATTCTTCCACTTTACTCTGCTCTGGTGAGACCTCACCTGGAGTATTGCGTGCAGGTCTGGAGCCCTCAACATAAGAAGGACATGGACCTGATGGAGAGGGTCCAGAGGAGGGCCACGAGGATGATCAGGGGGATGGAGCACCTCTGCTCCGAGGACTTGCTGAGGGAGCTGGCGTTGTTCAGCCTGGAGAAGAGGAGGCTCCGGGGAGACCTAATAGCAGCCTTCCAGTACCTGAAGGGAGCCTACAGGAAGGTTGGGGAGAACCTGTTTAGAAAGGCCTGCAGTGACAGGACGAGGGGCAATGGCTTCAAGCTGGAGGGGAACAGCTTTAGACTGGAGATGAGGAGAGGGTTCTTCACTGTGAGGGTGGTGGAGCACTGGAACAGGTTGCCCAGGGAGGTGGTTGAGGCCCCTTCCCTGGAGATACTCAAGGAGAGGCTCGAGCAGGCCCTGGGCAACCTGGTCTAGTTGGGGGTGTCCCTGCTGACTGCGGGGGGGTCGGACTAGATGGCCTTTGGAGGTCCCTTCTGGCCTGGGTGATTCTATGATTCTGTGACAACACAGGCTGGGAACAAGTAGGTCTGAAGACCTCCATCAAGCTTATATTTTTGAAGAAAATTTCGCTTTAGGAGTTCGAAGATGGGTCCTGCTGGTAAATTAACAACGCGGTCCCAAAACTTACGGCTGATTCTGGATTAAAACTAACAGAGGGGGTTGAGTTTGGAGGTCGATGGGATCTGTTTTGCTTGGAAAATGAACCCACCAGTCCCAGTTTTATGCTGGCTTTGTAGGGAGGGGGATGTTGGTTCCTGTCACCACAAGAGAGAGTTAATCTAAAGCACATCAGGCTAAAATCAACCCCTGTCAGACCCCGACGCCGACGGTTTAAGCAGCGGTGGATTGATCTCGCGTCGTCGTATATGAAAGATTGAAGGATTTCAACCATCTCTTGCTGGGATAATTTCAGGTTCTATGTCTCTCTATATTGTCCTATTGTACCGTATATGTTTTGCTCTTCAGTGCCGGCAACAATGACAGCCAAATTGCTTTTGTCAGCGAAAGCTCTTCAGAATTTACTGGAAGCCAGAGAAAAAAACCACTCTTGGTGGACCAGAGCTCCAGTCCCGATCTTGCTGCTTTTCACCTCAGTTTTTCGCTGTTATTTTTCATAAGTTCATCCTAAAGGGTCAACCCCGCTGTGTCCACGGGGATGAGGACACAAAGAGTATGGATTCACCTCCAGGTGTTAGATACTTGAAAGGTAGGTGCCGCTGTTGGGTTGTTTGAGTAAATCTTTGGGTTCCATCATGTGTATTGGGTGGATGTTGCCCAGGGAAGTTGTGGCTGAAAGCGTTCAAGGTCAGGTTTCTCAAAGCCCCATCCAGCCTGGTCTGGTGGGAGGTGTCCCTGTCCATGGCAGGGGAGTTGGAACTTGATCTTTAAGGTCTTTTCCAACTCCAACCATTCTATGATTCTATGTTCTCATCCTCTATGGGGGGACCTTAGACACCCATATATACGTAGTCACCCATCCTCTATGGACCTTAGACACCCATATATACGTAGTCACTCAAATGTACATGTCTGCACGTGGGGCTCATCAGCACACCAGTTTCTAAACACCCAACGGGTTTTGATGGCAGAGAGGTGGCAGGTTGGACAACGTGTCCACCAGGAGGATGGATGTTTGGTGGAGGAACCACAAACCAGAGGGTTTTGGGAGTCTCTACAGACCCTCAAGTGCCAAAATAGTTAATAACAGGGAGGTTTCTGAATTGTTGTGTTAGATTTAAGTACCAGAACTCAACCAGAAAAGCCCTGCAGGTCTTCCCTGCAGATGTTCACCTACCTTCAGCCGCAGAAGAAGACAATGTGCTTTTAATACAACATATAGACTAGACCAGGAGCCCAAATCTCCTCGCTCTGTCCATGAAGCGAAACAGTCACGTCGTTGTCATATAAATGTACACAAAATTAAGACTTTAGCCTGGTGTTTGCACATTATTTAGCTCGGTGGCCCGTGACTAAGGACGCTGAGCGTGATCCCAGGGCAAATAACGGAGCCCGACACGGCAACCGAAAGCGCCGAGACTCGGGCTTTTAATATTTTCTTTCAACACATCATTACTCTGGAAACACCACTGGGGAAATTCCTTAATTCCCTCTGGCTTGGGATTGATGGCAATAAACGAGAGGCGATAATATTTGTTATTAATAATAGCGATATTAATGGCTTTTAATAGTAATTTAGGGCCGATAGAAGAAGATGCTAAGCTGGCATTCAGTCAACGTCACGCGTTGTACGTAAAGCTGTTCTTCATAGGCTGGTTAGATAATACAACGCGCTTAACGAGCTCACAGTAAATTAACGCTACTAATACAGTTCGCGGGGGCCGGCCAAAAAGATTTGCAGTAATTAAAAACGGAAATTGGCTTTTTTGGTTGGATGCCAGCGGTGAAAACCTGGTTTTCAGGGCTAGTGTCACCCTTGAAATTGGACCTTCTACGTCATTTTTTCCCCCCAAGAAGGTTGAGTGACTGATGGCTGCTCCATCAGGTGTATGTGCTGAATCAGGAGGCATCTGATCCCTTAAATTATGGTTTAAAAACAAATATTATCTTTTAATTTATGTTGATGGGCCAGCTTTCACGTGGACTTGGTGGACAGCAACCAAACCCTTGAACTTGGTAAAGAGATGCTCTTCTAAAATGAATTTTACTGCTTGAAACTGCGCTGTAGCCATTTCTGGATTTTCCATGTTGACCAAACACTTCTCCGTGGTGTTAATATTAAGTCTCCCTGTTTTCCCTTTTCATTGTGTCCCACTTGGGTGCAATGATCTACCAAGTCCCATGCTGGAGCACCCTCCTTGGTTTCTGCTCTTCCCAGACCAGTGGGTTTGTGGGCTTTGAGTGGTAAATTATTGCTTGTTTATGAGGTTAGAAGAGGCAAAACTAGTGAAATAAGAGTCAACGAAGGAACGTATCACATTGAGATGAGAAATCATTCCCAATTATCTCAAGGAAGTTGCCAACTGGAGCTTTGAGTGTTGGTCTTCATTTTAGAGGATGGTGTATTTTAAGTTGTGATTTTACTGTTAGTTTTTTTTTTTCTCTCTCTTTTTCACCCCCTTTTGCTTCATTCATGCTTCTTCCATGTTTCCTTGGCCCTTTGTTCCACAACGTCTCAGCCGTGGCCACCACGGCACCTCCCACCCGTTCCTCCACCCCCGGGCCACCGGCCTCTCTGACTGACTCCTCTCCTTCCCCTCCAGCTGTCCCAAGTTCCAGTGTCCTCCCCTCTGCCCCCCGAGATGTGGTCCCTGTTTTGGTCTCCAGCCGATTTGTCCGTCTCAGCTGGCGCCCACCCGCAGAACCCAGAGGCAGCGTCCAGACGTACACGGTCTTCTTCTCCAGGGATGGCGTCAACAGGTAGGTGTCAAACATCCCATGGGTCTTCTTCGGATGGGGAATGGTCCTAAGAGGGCTTGAGGTCTTTACGAGTGTCTTGCAAATGGTTCTCCACCTTGTGGTCTTCTCCCCATGGTAAGTGTGAAGCTAAAATGCCTTTTGTTGGGTGTATTTTTGTGGACATCACGTCAACGTTTCCATAACAGCGCTCATTGTCTTGATGTGAAGGACTGTTCTTGTTGATAGTGATGTCTACTGATCTTATCTCCTCCAGCTATTACTCAGCCATCTAACATAAAATAAAGTATTGTTAGCTCCATATTTTCCCTTTTATCTTCCTCTGAAGACACAAGCTCAAGTGTTCTTCGCATCTCCGGCGGAGGTGAATACGTTGAGCCCTAATCAACTGGAGAGAAGGACGGCTTTTAGAGCAGCACAAATGGTTTGAGACCTTAAAAACAGCCAGGGAGGGGGTTGTGGAGATTTTACGTGATTGGAAATATAATGTCCTGGCCTGGGCTTTGTCGGCCACGTGGATTAGAGCCGCGCAGCAGATAGATCATTTGTGATAATGGCACTATAGATTGATCCATGTTTGCGCGATTCCTCATCGTATGCGGTCATTTCACACTCCAGAAGGTACTGCCTATTTACTTGGGGTTGGTTTTATTTTCCTAACTTCATAAATGGTTTTATGCCTCAGAAAAAACTAGGGTTTTTTCTCCTCTTCATCATGAAAAACTTGAAGTGGCCTGGCCTGTGGAGAAAAAACTGAGTTTTTTTCTCCTCTGTCATGAAAAACTTGAAGTGGCCTGGCCTGTGTTTCACTGCACTCCTGATGCACTTCAGCTCCCCAGCTGGTGGTAGCTCAGTTTCTGAGGGGACTTCAGTAGGAACCTGTAGCCAATTGAGAAATGAGCGGACGTGTGTTGGCTTCATGAGGGCTAAAGGAGGTGGAACCCCATAATTACCAAGAGGGGAGATGGAGATGAGATGTGGGGAAGAACTTCTTTGCTGTGAGGGTGGTGAGAGCCTGACCTGGGTTGCCCAGAGAAGCTGGGGCTGCCCCATCCCTGGAGGGTTTCAAGGCCAGGTTGGAGGGGGCTTGGAGCCACCTGGTGTGGTGGGAGGTGTCCCTGCCGGGGGTTGGAACTGGATGGTCTTTAGGGTCCTGTCCAACCCAAAGTGTTCTGTGACTATGAAATTGAGCTCCCTTTTGCCTCAGTATGAGCTTATCCTTCGTATGAAAAGGCTTGGTCTTTCAGGCAACATTTCCATCTGTGACTCTATAAAATTGAGCTCCCTTTTCCCTCAGCATGGGCTTATCCCTCATAGGAAAAGGCTTGGTCTTTCAGGCAACATTTCCTGCCCCTGCCTGGACATTCACAAGCTTCTCATCTTCATCTCCAACAATGTCCAGCTTTCTTTTATAGCCATATAGCCATTTCTTCACTCAAAAAGTTGTAAATCCTTAGAACAGGCTGCCCAGGGCAGTGGTGGAGTCACCATCCCTGGAGGGATTTAAAAGCCGGGCAGATGTGGTGCTGAGGGACATGGGTTAGTGGTGGTTTGGTCAGTGTTGCATAGCCGTTTCTTCACCCAAAGAGTTGTAAATCCTTGGAAGAGGCTGCCCAGGGCAGTGGTGGAGTCCCCATCCCTGGAGGGATTTAAAAGCCGGGCAGACGTGGTGCTGAGGGACATGGGTTAGTGGTGGTTTATGTCAGTGTTGGGTTGATGGTTGGACTTGATGATCTGAAAAGTCCCTTCCAACGTAGACCGTTCTATGATGGGAGCGGAGTGAGGAAGATGGGACAGTGGTCTGGAGTTCTCATCTCCTTATGTTTATAGATACAACTGGGGGAGTCATGTTCTAACTCAGCTTTTTCATTTTGAGGAGAAAATGATGATATGAGGCTTTTAAATAGTGGGGTTTCTGAGATTTAAAGTGGAAGGGAATTTTTATAAATACTTCTTCTTCCAGAATTTCTGTGATGCCTCTCAAAGTCCTGGGTCCCAGGAGGAGGCCTGAGGCCCGTTCCCAACACACCTTCTTAAAGAGTCTCCTGCAGAAAACCGTGGGCTTTCTCTTAAATCCCTTCCAACATAGACCGTTCTGTGATGGGAGTGGAGTGAGGAAGATGGGACAGTGGTCTGGAGTTCTCATCTCCTTATGTTTATAGATACAACTGGGGGAGTCATGTTCTAACTCAGCTTTTTCATTTTGAGGAGAAAATGATGATATGAGGCTTTTAAATAGTGGGGTTTCTGAGATTTAAAGTGGAAGGGAATTTTTATAAATACTTCTTCTTCCAGAATTTCTGTGATGCCTCTCAAAGTCCTGGGTCCCAGGAGGAGGCCTGAGGCCCGTTCCCAACACACCTTCTTAAAGAGTCTCCTGCACAAAACCGTGGGCTTTCTCTTAAAGTAACTAAACAATGAAATAGAGAAGATAAAATTAAAATCCCACTCTGCTCCCTCCGGCAAGAGACTCAAAATGCCACTTGTGGTTTAAAACTTTAAGGTTTGTAAACTTTCCCAAAGAGCAGGAGATAAAATTCATGGAGATTTCCTACAAGGAAAAAGCTTCCGTGGAATTTTGGAGTCGTTTGTTGTTTATGTGTTATTTTTACCAAAGAGCTGTTTTTCTGGTTAGAAAAGAAATAATAATAAATATTGGTTTCGATATCGACCTCAGGGATGCAAAGGAATTGTCAGAGAAATGATTTAAAGTCTGGAAGAAGGTGATTTTCCTGGGTTGGGGAGCGGGGAAGAGGACTCACAGGACACAGAACATGTGGCCACTTTGGGGACCGTCTGGAAAAACAACCTCCCGTGTTTTGAACCTTTTCACAAGGGTTTTTTTGCAGCTCATCCTTTTCAAAGAAAGCCTTTTTGGAAGGGATTGTGCTTTTCTCCGTGGCGTAATGACCGGAGCCCTTCTGCTGGGATGCTCTTTAATCTTGGTGCTCGGCTCCACATCCCGACGTGGGATCAAACGGCCTCGCTCCCCGGTGAGGGCAATGGCAGAGAGCACTTAAAGGTAAAAGGCAACTTGCTCAGAATAATAATAAAAAAAAAAGGATAAAACAAACCTTCGATCCATCAGGAAATAAATAAAGAGCCAAGCGATGAGCCCCGCGCTCGGGGATGAGTTAGATAAAAGTTTGGATTTTGAAGCGAGTTGAGAAAATTTACAGGTAATAGCAGGCTGTTGGTGAGCAAAATGAGCAGAAATAGAGGATTTCATCTCTAGGGTCTCTTAGGAGAGACGTGACTCCGAGTACACGTTTGATTGTGCATCTTTTCTCTTAAAATATAGTGGAATATAATAGTAGAACACGATGCGTGTGGTTTCGATGGATCTTCAAACCCCTTCGGAACCAACAGCCTTCGTGGTTGGATGTCGCCCACTTTTAATTACAAACTGCAATGGATCTTTAAACCCCTTCGGAACCAACAGCCTTCATGGCTGGATGTCGCCCACTTTTAATTACAAACTGCTTTAAAGTAGTGATTTATTTCAGTCTGAGCGTGGGCAGAATGGGCCAAATGGGATATTTTGGTCCAATTTTGGCAGGTTCCAATTTCGATGGGATTTTGATGTTGGGATTTGCTCTCGGCCTCGCCGTTTGTTCCCTCTTCTGGGTTGTTTCTGGACGAGCGAGCGTCGATGCACAAAGGTTTTTGATATTTCTGCAGCAGCATCTTAGTCACCACAAGGGAAGAGACATTGTTTATTTTTCCTGATTTGCTCTTGATTTACATCTAAAGAAAAAAAAACACCATAATTCCTCGAATGGAATCTCAAGGTATATTTAATTACCTGGACGTAGTTTTAAATGAATTCTGCCTTCCCAGTGAGAATTTACATCGCTCGATTTAAAATTTAATTTACAATGAAAAAAATAACACTGTGTTGATTGAGAAATAATGAGAAATATTTAGATGGTAGTGTATTTCTGTTTAGCATTTTAGATGAGACGCAACGCCCTAAAATACAGTTGGGTTTTTGATGGCAACCTTTGAAATGTCAAGTTGGCTTCAATCACAGAATGCTATGGGGTTGGAAGGGACCTCTGGAGATCATCTCCTCCAGCCATCTGCCAAAGGAGGTCCACCCAGAGCAGGTCCCACAGGAACGTGTCCAGGTGGGGTTGGAATGTCTCCAGAGAAGGAGACTCCACCACCTCTCTGGGCAGCCTCTCCCAGGGCTCTGTCACTCCCAAATGAAAGAGGTTCTTCCTCATGTTGAGGTGGAACTTCTTACATTCAAGTTTGTGCCCATTCCCTCTTGTCCTGTCCCTGGGCACCACTGAGAAGAGTCTGGCCCCATCCTCCTGACACCCACCCTTCAAGTATTTCTAGGCCTTGATCAGATCCCCCCTCAGCCTTCTCTTCTCCAGACTCAAAAGCCCCAAGTCCCTCAGCCTTTCCTCAGCAGAGAGATGCTCCAGGCCCCTCAGCATCTTTGTAGCCCTCTGCTGTCCCCTCTCCAGCAGTTCCCTCTCCTTCTGGAACTGGGGAGCCCAGAACTGGACCCGGTGCTCCAGCTGGGGCCTCCCCAGGGCAGAGCAGAGGGGCAGGATGACCTCCCTCCACCTGCTGCTCACACTGTTCTTGAGGATGAGTGTGATGCCATTGGCCTTCTTGGCCCCCAGGGCCCATTGCTGGCTCATGGTCATCCTGTTGTCCACCAGGACTCCCAGATCTTTTTCCTCAGAGCTGCTCTCCGGTGAGTCCTGATTTGTAGCTACCCTTCTGGTTTTTTACTCAATTTTTAGCAAACATTTTTCCCAATAAAGGGTATTAAATGCTTTGATTTTAAAAAAACAAAAAAGAGTAGGAAATGCCCCTGGAAATGATGTTGTTCATCTGAACGTAAAACCCTTTGAAGGTTTCTCTTACAGGATTGGGACCAATTTTATTTTTAGTTGAACGTTCACTAGAACTTGTTTTCAATAAGAAAATTAATGCACACATAGATGGTCACAACAAGATCTTCTCATGTGTTGCAGACTGAAGAAATGAATCGAGGGGCTACTTAATGGCATACAAACCCCTTATATTTGATTAAACAAGAACGGGAGATGAAAAAAAAGGAGCTGCAGGTAGTAAAAGTCCGTCCATTTCCAAATTAATAGCGCTCATTTCACAGCAAGGAGCATTAACGCCACTTGTCTTACTTGAAGGAACTAATTAGGTGGTTGAAACATTATAAAAGCATTTGTTACACACCTAAGAGATATATGGGAACTGTAATTATCTTTTTTTTTTTTTTTTTTAAACATGCTGATACCAGAATGTAACATGATCTTCAGTCACTGGAAATTACATGTCGAAGCCTCGGTTTTACGAGAAAGTGGATGACTTTAGTCAAGGTCTTTTATTTTTAGAGGGTAATTTACGACCAAGATGGGTTTGCAAAATTAACCCCCCAATGTAAAGGTGCCCATTTTAAGGATGTTTGGTGCTTTTTAGATGATTCCTGCTGTCATGTAGCATCTCGTAGCGCGTCAACCCCTCACTGGTAGGGCAGGAAGGAGCTCACGGTGGACTTTGAGATGTTGGTGACACTCATCTCATCTAACTTCACCCTGAGTGTGTGTCACTGGAGCTCGAGGGAGAAGGATGTCACTTCATGCAGTTTTCTTTTATTACTTTTGGCTTCTCTTACTTCTTTATTGCTATTTTGGGATTGGAAGGTGGGCTTGTTGCTTCTTTGATGTTAAAAAAAAAGGTGTATCTATTGAGATAGAGTGGCCACCGGTCTTGTCAACCTGCAGGTGGGGAAGGGACCTTTTGTATCATCCATGAGGCCAACCATCAACCTAACACTGGCACTGGGGTTGTTTTCCATAGAATCCTGGAATGGTTTGAGTTGGAATGGGTCTTAAAAACCATCTAATTCCAACCCCCTGCCCTTGAGCAGGGACACCTCCCACCAGACCGGGTTGCTCAAAGCCCTGTCCAACCTGGCTTTGGACACCTCCAGGGATGGGGCAGCCACAGCTTCTCCTGCCATGACTTCTCAAATATGATGGATAGTGGTTTAGCAACTTGGGAATAGAGACATTAAGCTCCAGTTGTCTCTGCTGAGGGACCATCCAACCCAGGGAACGTTCTCCCCAGGGAACGTTCGCCCAAGCTTTGAGCAGTCAATCCTGGGAGGGCTGGAGCGATGGTGGAGCCTGGTGCTGAGAAGGCTGGAACCGTTCTTTGGGCTGAAAAATCTCATTTTGAGGGAACGTTCCCCCAAGGAAAAATAATCTCCATTCCTTGGATTGCTTCCCTGCCCGTTGCACCCCTTGAATCGCAGCGGCGCTATGAAAAGTCAGACAATTAGTCGATTTGGTCTCAAATGATGGTTTCTCTGCAGCATGAAATGCACATTATTGTTGTTGTTGGCTTTTCAGAGAGCTTCTGGTAAAGCAGAGCGAGGAACACCGTCCATAATAAATCAGTTAGAAAAGCAACTTTACCTACTTGTGTTTGCAGATTGTCCATGAAATGACTGTTTTCATCCAATTTCAACCCTGCTTTGGTGTTTAGGGATTGTGGTTTTCCTGGATAATCCCTCATTAGTGACTCTGGGTCTGGATCTCTTCTCACCACTCGTTTTCTTCCACCCCTTCATCTCTGGGTGCTCACGGTGCCAGGAAAATCTAGATGGCTCTTGCCCTGATGGGAGGATGGTGTCCTGGTGTGTCCCTCTGGCCAGGGGCTGCCACCTCCCACCATCTGGGCCATCTGGAGACCACCGGGACTTGCTACTGGGAGCAACTGGTGGCTCGGTGATGGCAAATTGCTGGCCAGGTTGGGCAGAAGGAGAAACCTTCTCATCAAACCCCAGTTTTCATCAGCTGGATGTTTCCAGTCCCAGATGCATCTCATTTTCTTTATCAGGAATGTGTTCTTTTCCTAAATAGCCATTTCTTTCCATCAATTCTTCCTTTTTTTTTGTTAAAATAAGAAAAGCAAAGAACCAATACTCCCTATGCCTTATGAAGTGTTAAAATACATGTCTTTTTTTGTCGTGCTTGCAGCATTCCCAGTGGGGCCCATTACCTGAATTAGGCTTTTTAAGAGAAAAATAAAAAAAAAAAAACTATAGACAAACAAGCAAAGTGAAGTTTGAGAAGTGATCATACCATCCAGGCTGGCAGCTGCATAAATAAAATCTAAATGTGTTAAAAAATGTTTTTTTTTTCTTTTTTTTTTTAGGGAACGGGCTGTCAACACATCTCAAGCCGGGCTCCTTCAACTCACCGTGGGCAACCTGAAGCCGGAGGAGACCTACACCTTCCGAGTGGTGGCCTACAACGAGTGGGGCCCAGGAGAGAGCTCGCAACCGGTCAAGGTGGCCACCCAACCGGAGCGTGAGTGTGCCCAACCTCGGGGCAGGGGACTTGGGTGGGCTTGGCAAGGGTGGCAACGTGAGCTGTAGCCACCAACCGCGGCTCCGTGGTGCTCCTAGGGCTTTGGTTGGAGGTTTTCATGGAGGTCCTCTTCAAAAAGATGCCCCACTCCTTGTGCTTGGTGAATAGAACTTTCCTTGGGTTGGGCTGTTTGTGGCAGAGCATCCATCCAGCTGCTCAACAGCTGCATTTTGGTACTTGGTGTCTTGATTTTGATGCTCACCCATCCCATTTTCTATCACGTGACAGCGTAAGTGACACCAAAATCTATGGTAAGATACATATGACGTTGGGTTTTTTTGCCAGGAAACACGATAAACTTACTGAAAGCAACAAAAACTTGCCACTGGAGTAAACGTTTTGGCTTCTTGGTGTTTAAACCCAAATATTTTCTATTTGGCTTGTTGGTATTTAAACCCAAATATTTTCTTTTTAGTGTCTTGGTATTTAAACCCAAATATTTTCTATTTGGCTTGTTGGTATTTAAACCCAAATATTTTCTTTTTGGCGTCTTGGTATTTAAGCCCAAATATTTTCTATTTGGCTTCATGGTGTTAAAAACCAAATCTTTTCATTTTAGCTTATTGATATTTAAAACCAAATCTTTTCTATTAGCTACTGTGTAGCATAAGTGTGTTTTAGAAATCTTTGGAGGATTTATTTTGGAGCAGGTAGAACCTTTGGGTAGGTTTTATCACAAGTATTTGCACATGTCTGTTGTCCAGAAAGAAGAGAAATTTCTTCTGGTTGAGTTTGTTCCTATTGCAGTTTCATTGCAGAGAGGGGATTGAGACATTATTGGAGCCCTTCTATGGAAAAATTGAATTTTTTTTGGCAGAACTGGCCCTAAAAATGGGACTGGTGGGCACTGGAGTGCACTGGTGAGCTGCAGGGGTGACGATGGGATGCTGAGCTGCTTTTAAATAATAAGCCCCTGCCAGAATCTGCTCCTTTTCTGTAATAAGGTGGAAAAATTGAACACTCACCAGAAGCACAGAAACTGTTTTTCGTCGTCACACATGGCCAGGGACAGAAATTTAACCGAAAGGCAATTATTTGTTCTTAAAACCCCTCGTTGCGTGACGATAACGGCCGCGCTGGGGAAACCCTGAAATGCCTTTTTCTTGACTCATTTTGCCGCAGGTGACTCGGTGCTGGGAGCTGGTAGAGGAGGTGGGAAGGGTTCTCCACGAAGGGTGGAGAGGGAAAAAAGAGCTTGGAAAGAAATCCTGGGATAAGCTGAGCCTCCGGAGGTGGCTTTTGAACCGTTTAATTCCTTTTTCAGCTTAAGCTGAGCCCCAGGAAAGGTGTCTCTTGGGGCCATTGGGAGCATCCGCAGCGTCCCCTGAGCAGGCACAGGATGTTGGGAACGTGGGGAAAAAGGACCTTTCAACTGAGATTATTCTGTGGTTTCATGTTTAGAGCTTGGTTTTATCACAAAACGTGAATTTTATTCCCTGTCATCGCTTCCCAAACCCCCAGGAGGAGTGATTTTGGTGAAATATCACCCCAAAACGCGTAATGCTCTTTTTTCTGGATGGCCTTGCCTTTTAGCTACATCTTCAATTCCTGCTCTGAGATTGCAGGCAACACAAGCATTGCCCTTTTCTGGGGCAATAATTCATAAAAATGACTTTATTCATAAAATCTTGAGCCTTTTCAAAGTAAGGTATTAAGAGACTAAGCATCAGCATCATTTATCTATTAGTAATTTACCTCTACATAGACACACAGGCACAAAGGTGCATATACTCACTTCTCTGTATGTTTTTATTTTATATACATGACATATTTATATTTTTAATAGAAGTAAAATAACATTTTAATCTAGAAAATACCCTCACAAAGCCCCAGTGACGAGCAGCCACCGCTACCCCCTGCTGCTACCCCGCTCCGTAGACATCGGGACTATCTCTCCTATTTTAATAACTTCAAGATTTCTCTTAAGTTTGAGCGTGGAGAAAAAATATTGCTTTCCATTTTTCTTTTCCCTTTTTTCTTTCTTTTTTTTTTTTTTTTTTTTGATTCCTGTTGACCAAATTATCTTATCATTTTTGAAAGCCTTCTCTCCTGCCCTGGGAGGCAGTCGGCTTCTCCGCGGCTGTCTTTTAGAACAAGCTGTAACTATTGTACAATAAATTACACGGCTGCCCAGAAATTGAATTTCCACATTATTTGAAAATATCAGAAGTATTATGCAATGTGGCATTGTTAAAAAAGAAGAAGAAGAAGAAGGGAAAAAAAAAAAGCTGATGAAAAAAGACATCTGAAATTCATGTCTGTCAGCGCCGGTTTCGAAAAGTGCATACATTTGCTCAGTAATCAGTTTAAAAGATCAACGGAACAAGTTCCAGCTTTTTGAAATAATCATCCCGAATGTATGGGGCTGGATTTTATAGGAAGGTTTTTTTGTCCCCAGATTAACATCCTCCCCCTCTTCTTTTTTTTCTTAGTAAACGCCAACCCCTTTTTTTTTTTTTTCTCTGCCTTTATGGTATATAATTTCACTAGGGTATTATCGGGGGGGATTTAAATCCCTGGCTGCTTAAGCCATGTCTAATCTTTTCATCCCGCGTGGGGAGACGTGGGGAGTTATTATTTTGGCTCCTCGAGATGCTGCTAAAGCAGCTTGGTTGGAGGGAATAAAGGAAATGCATCCTTTCCCCCGAGGAGGATTGAAATCGGCCATCGGAGCTTTGAAAGCTCACGTCGTTCTCCCAGTCCTTTTTGGAATTCAAACTGGTTTCCTCCTAAATCTGTGTCTCCCCGATGCACGTCTTGGGTTGGAGAAGGAGAAGATGAATAGGAAAGCATCGTGGTGGCCCCCAAAGAAACTCAACGGCATCACTTCAGCCTCATAAACCCACCTTTTATCATCTCCCTTCCAGTTCATTGAGCGTTGATGCCTCAACTTCTCCCCCAGCATCTTTAAGGGCTTTATGAGGAGTAATTAATTCCCGAGCCACCAAGCTGGTGAGGGGCCTGGAGAACAAGTCCTATGAGGAGAGGCTGAGGGAACTGGGCATGTTTAGTTTGGAGAAGAGGAGGCTGAGGGGAGCCCTCATTGCCCTCTACAACTCCCTGAAAGGAGGGTGTAGAGAGGCAGGGGTTGGCCTCTTCTCCCAAAGGACGAACGACAAGACCAGAGGAAATGGTCTGACGTTGCAGCAAGGGAGATTTAGATTAGATATTAGAAAGAATTACTTTACTGAGAGAGTGGTCAGGCCCTGGAACAGCCTGCCCAGGGAGGTGGTGGAGTCACCATCCCTGGAGGGATTTAAGAAACGTATAGACATGGCTCTTCAGGGCATGCTCTAGTGCCCAAGGTTATTGGTTTATGGTGAGGTGTTGAGTGTGGGGTTTAGTTGGTGGGTGCGGTGTTTTTGGTGGGTGTTTGGTGTAGTGTGGTGTGTTTTTGTGTGGTTTTTTTTGTTTGTTTGTTGTTTGGTTTTGTTTTTTTTTTTTTTGTGGTTGGACTCAATGATCTCAGAGGTCCCTTCCAACCACTAAGATTCTGTGATTCTGTGATCTTCCTTTGGTAGGACACTATTGTGGTACCTACTTAAGAGAAGCCCAGCTGCCACCCCATATGTCTCCCCTCTCATGTGCTATCCAACCAATCTGACCCCCCCGTGGTGTCCCCCAAGGTGGGGACGAGCCGTGCTCCTCACCCCAATGGCCTGAAAATGGGATGTTTAGATGCGGTACTGAGGGATATGGTGTAGGGGAGGACTTAGTAGAGTAGGGTAAATGGTTGGACTCGATGATCCCAAGGGTCTCTTCCAACCTCAATGATTCTATGATTTTCAAGCAAATGCAAAGTTTTGGGGTGGTTTTATCACTGAGTGGAGCATTTTGCAGCAGCCAGAGGGTCCCCTTCTCACCTTGACTCTGGTCACCCAAATCCATCCCCGACTAAATACTTTGGGAATTATTTTCAATTCCCATTAGAGGTCGGAGCATCGAACCTGAGAAACCCTTACTCATTTCAGAGTTTCATTTATTTTTGGTGATTACGGCGGGTGAGCATTTCTATCCTTTCTTTTTCTCATTTTATCACTGACTGGTTGCACCTGAATTTCCTCGTGAAGACAAATAACGGCGAAAACTACCATGGGGACTGCATTAAAGCACTTGCATCAGCAGTTAGTCAACTGGTTTTGATGGTTTTGTTGGGTTTTTTTCTATGAGTTTTTCCCTGGAGGAAATATTCTTCCAAGTTACTGCACGGGGAACGTTGAAGAGACACAACCAAAATTTGAACCACCATCTCTTTTAACCGTACGTTTCTTCTACAAGTGTCAAAATTAAAAGGGCCATTAAATAATGGAATGAAATTCCACGTGAAAAAGCAAGGGATGGCGGGGTTGTCTTTAAAGCTGACACAAATTCTTCATGGCAGAGATTGATGGAACACTAATTAATATATTTTTAATGGGCTTACAGCTGGTCCCATCTAACGAGGTGACCATGGGCTCCATCAGGAACCTTCTGTGCCGCGGTCGGGTGTCCCAGCGATGAGGATGTGGTGCTTCTGCTCTCCATCCATCAGTTTACAACCACATCACATACCTTATTTTAAATTAAAAAATTTGTTTCTAGTAGTTTATTACTTAAAAAAGTGTCCCTCTGAGTGTGCATCCTCACCCTGCCAAATTTGGGGTGTACAAAAAGATCCCCAGAATAGCAAATGGCCGTGTTAGGTTTTGGGCAGCGTCCCTTTTTTTGCAAGATGCAGGATATTTCTCTATTTCTGGATATTTCTATATTTCTAGATATTTAATATATCTCTCCCTATAGAAAAGAGCTGGGGCAGGCAGAAAGATGAACGTCTCCAGTAGGGAATTTTTCTCCTCGCTTGACGAAAGGGCGAAGCCATCCTGAAAAATGTGTTGTGTGGAGTCATTAATATCCCCCTCATTTGTGTGTGTTCTTCCGTAATGACTCGGGAAAAAGACCCCCTGGGGTAACTTTATGCCCATCCTTGCATGGGTCTTTAATTTTATGAGTAATTTATGTGGAGCGTTGTCGAGGAGGGGGATGTGTTTCAATGGTTTTCAATGGCTTGAAATTTTAATGAAACGGATCTTCTTTTCTAAAAGTTGGGCAGACCTAAAGGAAAAGGTGGAGGTGTCTGTTTTTCTGTCCATCTTCCGAGTCCTACATCTGGTTTTCCATCCATTTTGTCAATATTTTGGGGGTTTTTTTTCTTGAGAGAGAAGAAAACTGAAGTTGCTTCAGTCTCAACTTTTGGAAGGTGCTCTCTTGTGCGATGGGAAATAGGAATTTGGATCCACTGAATGAATTTTGTCTTTTGTTTCCTGTGGATTTGTTTTGACAGTGGGTTTAATTACAAAGAAAACAGAAATTAATTTTATTTTTGGGGGGGGAATCTGCGCCGTGTTCCTATGGGATGAGATTTCCCAGCTCCTGTCTTTCTCTGCCCCGTCGTTTAAACTGGAGGCAGGGCTGGTTAATGGAGACTTTTGGCATTGGGATTTGTTTTGACAGTGGGTTTAATTACAAAGAAAACAGAAATTAATTTTATTTTTGGGGGGGGAATCTGCGCCGTGTTCCTATGGGAAGTGATTTCCAACTCCTGTCTTTCTCTGCCGCGTCGTTTAAACTGGAGTCAGGGCTGGTTAATGGAGACTTTTGGCATTGATAATTGAGATAAAAGATCATCTCCTGCTGTTTTATTCTTCAGCCTCTGGTTCTCTTCAGTGCCATGGCCTTTTTTCTTTTTTTTTCTTTCTATTTCCCCTTGAATTTCTAGTTTCTCTTGGGGAACACAAGGCGGTCCTTTAAGGCAGCTTCAACGACCCCGTCTCCTCTTAGCTGTGGAATATTTGGTTCTCTGGGTGTCATGGGGACTCTCCCTTCATTTCTGAAGACGAGGTTGGACGGGCCTTGGAGCAACCTGGTCTGGTGGAAGGTGTACCTTCCCAGGGCAGGAGGTTGGAACTGGATGATCTTCAAGGTCCCTTCCAACCCAAACCATTCTATCTTTCCAATGGGCACAACAGTGAAGACGTGGGGATCTTCATCCTCTGAAGGGCACAACGGTGAAGACGTGGGGATCTTCATCCTCTGAAGATGTCCTCCAAGCCCTTCTTCTTTCTGAAACAGGAGAGCAGGTTCTGGCTCATTAAGAGCAAGAGAATTTGTTACCGCTTTGGCAGACTGAGAGTTAAAGACCAACTCAAACCCAGAATATAAAATTCTTCATTTTCAAATTGTCTTGGGTCTCTGAAATAGGAGAGCAGGTTCTGGCTCGTTAAGAGCAAGAGAATTTGTTCCGCCTTGGCAGACTGAGAGTTAAAGTAAAGACCAACTCAAACCCAGAAAGTAAAATTCTTCATTTTCAAATTGTCTTGGGTTCAATTTTAAAGCACCGCAAATCGCTTGCTCTTTATCATTCATCTTAATTAACTGAAGTAACGCAGTCAAAATCTTTTCTTTTGGGGTTTTTGTTTGCTTGATTATGTTGGTTTTTTTTTTCTGACCGGCTCTTCTGCCTCCTTTGAAAAGTGTCCGTCTCATTAGGAGTTTGCAGTGCTATATGAAATGTTATAATTAAAATTGAATTTTAAATTGCTTTGCATCCCCTTTATAAGACCTTCTTACGTCTTGGTGTCCTCAGTTGCACAGAGGAAGAGCCCCAGTAGATGAGGAGTAGATATAATTTCAGATGTGTGGCACGGAACCCTTCCTGCTGCAGTTGGGGGTAGGCATCTCCATGGCTTCACGCTTAGGGCAGAAGAGCTGGTACATCAGGAGTTGTTTGCCTGTAGGTTGAGGTGAGATCTCAGAAGAACTTCTTTGCTGTGAGGGTGGTGAGACCTTCCCAGGTTGCCCAGAGAAGCTGTGGCTGCCCCATCCCTGGAGGTGTTGAAGGCCAGGTTGGAGGGGGCTTGGAACAACCTGGTCTGGTGGGAGGTGTCTCTTCCCAGGGAAGGGGTGTTGGAGTTAGATGACCTTGAAGATCCCTTCCAACCCAAAACATTCTACGATTCTTTGATTGTTGTTTTCATAGGACTCTTTAATTACAGATTGAGGACAGCAAGGGGAAGGGGTGTTGGAGTTAGATGACCTTGAAGATCCCTTCCAACCCAAAACATTCTGTGGTTCTTTGATTGCTGTTTTCACAGGACTCTTTAATTACAGATTGAGGACAGCAAGAGCATGGCAAAGACCATTTGGTCTGAGGTTTGGGCTTTGGGTTTGGGGTTCACAGGAAATTTTCTGGTGCTGGAATCTCTGGTATTTTAAAGAGAAGTGAAAACAATTCTTCATTTAGAGAATCACAGAATTATGGAGTTGGAAGGGACCTCTGGAGATCATCTCCTCCAACCCCCTGCCAAAGCAGGTCCACCCAGAGCGGGTTGCACAGGAACGTGTCCTGGTGGGGATTGAATGTCTCCAGAGATTAAATCACCTTTTTTTTTTGCTTTAATGAACCAATATATTCCATTCTGTCATCCTCTATGTAAAAATAGTGAAAAGCTTACACCAAAATCAGTGCGAGTGATTTCCAAGTTAGTTAGAACAGAAATGTTTTTTTAATTTTTTCCCCAAATATTTAGACGTTTGTGAGGACCGTGTTTACCAGAAATATTCTTCTTTCAGTGAAAATACTCCAAATGCTCGAAATGAGAAGAGGGATTGTCCATCTCTGAGGTTTGTCTGCACCCCCAGCTCCTTCCTTCTGGGGCTTCCTGGAGGTGGTTGAGGTGAAGAATTCGGTGCTTGTCACCTAAAAATTGCTTTTTTTAAAATAAATAGTAAGTTTTGGGGATTAGAAGAGGGGTGTTGAGCTGCAGAGGCACCGAACGAAACGCTTTGCTTTGACTGAGTCGCCGAGAAGGAGCCAAAAATTAAAGCCACTTTAATTTGGAAAAAAAAAATAAAATCAAAATGCGGAACGGATGAGCGTATCTTCATCAACTATGCAAATCAAGGCGTCGCATCGTTTGCATGAAATCTCCATATTTTTAGGTCCCTAATGCAGAGACAGTGAGGCAGAGGCGCAGCGGTTGTGCCTGGATCCCCCCTCGACCAGGTGTAGGAGAGATGGACAACCCCTGGGCACCCCGTACCCTGGTGAAGATGTCCACCTTGCCAGTATGAAATGCGTTGCAGTTGGAAGCTCTTTTGTACTGGGGACCATTTTCTTCATCCTTACATCCTCCAAGGAAGCATTTTGATGCCACAGTCCCCGGGCAACGTGTCCATCCTTCCCACTTTCTTCTGGTGGGACACAGGGTGGTGTGTCCCCAGCCAGACTGGGCAGTTGGCTTTGGCTCCTCTGTCCCTGGACAAGAGTCACTTCGCTGAGATTTATCCAAAAAGCTTTGCTTTCCCTACAGCTTTCCAAAAACAGTAGTAATTGAGGCAGTGGTAATGAGCTGGAAATGAAATGAACTTCATCAAGCTTCATTTGGGCACCAGGAGGAGAAGGCCTGCTCAGTGGCTCCAGCTGATCCGATGCCACCACCTTTTACTGAAACATAGAATGGTCTGAGTTGGAAGGGACCTCTGAGATCATCGAGTCCCACCATCAACCCACCACTGCCAAAACCACTAACTCGTGTCCCTCAGCACCACGTCTGCCCGGCTTTTAAATCCTTCCAGGGATGAGGACTCCACCACTGCCCTGGCTGAATGGTGCTGCAAAGCTCTTCTCAACCTTTTTCATCAGAAATAAAGCTATTTCTATAGGGACACAGGTTTTATTTGTAGGACAGATGTTGTCTGGAGACCTAGATGATAGGTTCTTTGTGCTATGATGCTATTTGTTCTATGATTTCTACAAATTTAATGGAGGGACTAGACCCGAGACAGAAGATGGAGCCTTGGTCTTCTGTAGTTGGGTGAGAGATGTGCTCCAGGCTGCTCTTCCTGGTGGCTGCCCCATCCTTGGAGGGGTTGAAGGCCAAGTTGGAGGGAGCTTGGAGCAACCTGGTCTGGTGGGAGGTGTCCCTGCCCAGGGCAGGGGGGTTAGGACTGGATGGTCTTGAAGGTCCCTTCCAACCCAACCCATTCGATGATTCTGTGATCTTTCCTTGCAGATCTTAATGAAATATCATTAAATCTGTTAAGTACAGAGAGAAGGGGGCAATAATCAAAGGCGCAATCAAAGCTTGCACTCCATGATCAATAACTGCAAGCAGCTTCATAAATGTTTTATGTTTGAAATGTTTGCAGTGCGGATCGGCAGCGAGCCAGCTGTTCCAACAAAAAGTGAAATGTAATAACAAGCCCGTTTTAATCATCTCATCTCCTTATGGAGAGGAATGAATCACTAGGAAAAAGGATTTTTCAAAAGCAGCTTCCGTGATGGAGATGGCTGGGAAGCCTAATTTGGAATTAACGGGGGTATTTCCTTAAAAAAAATGGAGTTGGGAGAAGTGGTTTTGTGTTCCCTATGAAAGCGTGGTGGTGGTACGTGCTCGGTGGTACATGCTCTCTCCTGGGAGGACTTAATGCAAAGATTTAATGTTCTCTTCTACCTGAAAGGGTTCAGAGCATGACAGCTTTGAATGGTCCTCTCGGTGCAGGACCATCGTGGCATTTAGGCAGGAGGTTGGTTGGACTGTAGACAGCAAAAGTCAAGACCCCTGGGAGCAGAAGAAGAAAGAAGACAAGTAGGACCATGATCCTTTCACCTCATATTTGGGCATTCAAGTTCAAGGTGGTGTCTAGGACTCTCTTGTCCATAGGCTGTGGTGCAAGCTTCTGAATCGAGACGCCTTAGAGCCCAAGGCTTGAACCCATCAATAGCCCACTGAGAAGGTCAGTGTCTTGTGATAGAGCTTAAGGCAACAGTCTTGGGGTCACTTGGGTTGGACTATAGACAGTAAAAGTCAAGACCCTGGGGAGCAGAAGAAGAGAGAGAAGAAGTAGGACCGTGATCCTTTCACCTCATATTGGGGCATTCAACTTCAAGGTGGTGTCTAGGACTCTCTTCTGCATCAGTGCACCTAAGAGCTCAAGGCTGGAGCCCATCAATAGCCCATGGAGAAGGTCACTGTCTTGTGATAGAGTTTAAGGCAACAGTCTTGGAGTCACTGAGGTCTTTTCCTTCCAGAGCTTCACTCATGGAAGGAAGCACCTTCACTTCAGGTGCTCCTCTGCCCCGGGGCTTTGGTATGAGCCACATTCCCACCAGCACAGGCAGGGTGGCCTTGGGTGCAGAAGGCAGAGCTTCAGAAAGTTAAGAAAGCATCAGGTTTGAGGGAGATTTAGCATATTTAGGCAGTTGCCTACATTCCTATTTTGATGTAGTTCCCCACATTCCTATTTTAGGGACTTGTGTCTTTCTTGTATCTTATTAACTATTATTATCAGAAGTTTAACTGAACAATAGCAAGGAGGAAGTTTCATTGGAAGAGCATTGAAAGCTCATGAGAGCAGACATTGTGTTCCTGCTGGTGTTGAAGAGCAGTTGACTACGTGGGCATCTGAAAATGAGTGGGGTCAGTGCTAGAGTCCCTCAATACAAAGATGCCACCCCTTTCTACTCCTACAAAAAATCAAATTTGGAGGGTTACTGGACGTCTTAAAACCCTCATACTCTACAAGTGGCCAGGTCTTCTCAGCAGCTATTGGCCACCTCAGGCTGTGAAGGCCTCCTGTGAAGGCACAAATTGGAACATATGAAGTTCCATCTCAACATGAGGAGGAACTTCTTTCCTGTGAGGGTGGTAGAGCCTTGGCAGAGGCTGCCCAGAGAGGTGGTGGAGTCTCCTTCTCTGGAGACATTCCAAACCCCACCTGGATGGGTTCCTGTGGGACCTGCTGTGGGTGGCCCTGCTTTGGCAGGGGGTTGGAGGAGATGATGATCTCCAGAGGTTCCTTCCAACCCCGTATCATTCTGCGATACTGTGATTCACCCCAGTAATAACAGAAAGACAGTTAATGCATGTTTCTAAGGTCACTTTGGGGGGAAAAAATAAATAATTTGACCATTTTTGGCATTGGGGCTGATTGCTGCTGGTGATTAGGAGTAATGCCACCAAAAAAAACCCCAAAATTGGCAGCGGTGAGAGCAGCAGCGAACTCTTTGCAAGCACTTGGGGTATTTATGGAACAGGCTGAGATGTTGAACCCATCTTCGTGGGCATTCTGAGAAGAAGGGTGGCTTTCAGAATATATTGAAGCATTATGGTATAAAAAAACCTTCATCAGTCCTCTTTTTGCCCTCTTTATCCTTTTTTTTTCCTTTGAGAAAGGATGCTGGTAGCTGCAAAAGGCCGACTTGAGAAGAAACAAGATTTAATGTCTTGTTTTAATGGAACATAAAGCTCTTCTAAGACCTCTCTGCCCTTTTTTTTTTAAAAAAAAAAAGAATAATTTAGGAAAAAGATTTAAAACTTAATGCCAATTTTCGCCAGATTATTATTTGACAGAAGGGATTGGGAGAGATTTATGAAATGCTTTGCGTGGGATGAAAAGGCGGAGACCTTAAGCGCGTTAGAGCCCCCGTCGAAATATTGAAATAGAGCAAAAAAGAAAGAGGGGAGAAGGAAATAAAACCATTTTAAACTCCTCCGCGGTGCGTCTACACCTGAAATGGTGATTAAAGGCTGTTTGTCATTTGTTGATGGCAATTATAATTTTTTTTTAATTTTTTTAATTTTTCCATTCCAGTTATACTTGAGTTGAGGAGGACATCCCAAATGATGTGATGTAGTTGACGTGTGAGAATTTGTATAACACAAGCTTGACCCAATGCAGTTTCTTTAACCTTCTTTAACTTCCTTTTAATTAGAAGGGATGGGTTTGTGGTGTTAATTGAAGAGGGGTTGGGTGTTTTCTTCACCCACCGGCACCATCCTGGTTTCAAGGCAATCAAGGCCAGGTTGGAGGGGACTTGGAGCAACCTGGTCTGGTGGGAGGTGTCCCTACCTGTGCAACTGGATGGTCTTTAAGTTCCCTTCCAACCCAAACCATTCTAAGATGCTTTGATTGGAGCTTATACTACTGAGGACTAACTTTTAAGGTGAAATGAGGGTTTGTAGATGATAGAATAACGCAGGTTGGATGCTGGGATGGCTCTGGTCCAGCCAAAGCAAGTTTAACACAGTTGATTTGATGACTTTTGGAGGGTTGGTGTTTATTTGTGGGTTTTTCTGATGGTTCCTCTAATGGGAATCCTGAGCTTGACCTGGTCTTGGATGATCAGGTTTGCATGTCTCCTAGATTTGCTACTACCCCATCTATTGCGTGCGTTAGATCTTTGGTCTAATTATTTCCCAGAAATTGAATTTTAAGAATCATAGAGTATCGGGTTGGAAGGTACCTCAAGGATCATCTGGTCGGACCTTAAAGGGGAAGTCCATCCCTTGAGCCAAATTTGATTGGAGCTTATACTACTGAGGACTAACTTTTAAGGTGAAATGAGGGTTTGTAGATGATAGAATAACGCAGGTTGGATGCTGGGATGGTTCTGGTCCAGCCAAAGCAAGTTTAACACAGTTGATTTGATGACTTTTGGAGGGTTGGTGTTTATTTGTGGGTTTTTCTGATGGTTCCTCTAATGGGAATCCTGAGCTTGACCTGGTCTTGGATGATCAGGTTTGCATGTCTCCTAGATTTGCTACTACCCCATCTATTGCGTGCGTTAGATCTTTGGTCTAATTATTTCCCAGAAATTGAATTTTAAGAATCATAGAGTATCGGGTTGGAAGGTACCTCAAGGATCATCTGGTCGGACCTTAAAGGGGAAGTCCATCCCTTGAGCCAAAGACACAAAGATGGAGCCTTGATGGAACAACCCTTTTCAGTATTTCATCTCTTGGTGGGGCTAAATCTGCAGGAATCTTTCTGTGGTGTATTTGTGGGTTTATCATCCCTTTTTGAGTTTTCTCCAGAGTTTTTGAGGTGTTAGGTGCTGAAGTGGTGCCGGTGCAGGCAGTAGATGATCTGAAAGGTCCCTTCCAACCTAGGGACTTCTACCCCTTGGAGGTGTGCGCTGGGCTGGGTCGTGCCACACGATGGGGGAACGGGATTTTCCCCTCATCCTCTCCTTTCCTTTCCATGCAGTGCAAGTCCCCGGGCCGGTGGAGAACCTACGGGCTGTGTCTACCTCACCCACCTCCATTCTGGTCTCCTGGGATCCCCCAGCCTACGCAAACGGTCCCGTTCAAGGCTACAGGCTCTTCCTCACGGAGACGGCGACGGGGAGGGAGCAGGTAAGCGGTGGCCAAAGAGGTTCTGCTCCCATCTGCCAAAAGGAGATGTTTGGTGGAGGCATCTGCAGGTCTTGAAAGTGCTCAAAGGGAGAGATTTTACTGATTAATCCTCCAGGTTATAACTAAAGGTCGCACAGACCAGTGAGAAGAGAGAAAATGGAGTGAAATAACTTTTCAGCAGTATAAAAGAGGTTCAGGAGGTGGAAAGAAGCAGCCTGTTATTTTTTAACCATTCTTAGCTTTATGTTAAAATTTAGTAATAATGCTAAAGGGTATTTAAAGAGCCTTTGGACTCCCCCTTTATTTGTGCAACATCACATTGAGTTTGTACGTGTGGTATTTGCAGGAGGTAGATTTCTAGTTGCTTCTTGGAATTTCTTTGAAGCAGGGAGGCTAAAATAATCCAAATCCATAAAATGATGCCTGTTCTCTCCAGACTGATGGATGCTTGTGGCAATAATTGATAGGGAAAGAAATCAAGGATCTTTGGGGTTTTTTTGACCTGATCATCCCAGGCATCAGCGGTCTTGTGCCTCAGTAGCTTTATGGGAAGTTTTATAATTCCCCTTTTGATTCTTTGCCTTTATTTTTCTGCTCTGTCTGTGGAGTGGCAGGAACTGGTTTAACCACCCCAAATCCCCTTTTCTCCTGCATCCTAAGTAACTAAACTCAACTCGGAGGCGCTGAAATCCCTTCCATCAGATGATGACCGAGAAGCCAGCTGTAACGAGCCCTTCTGGTCCCAAATTACCTTTTTATTCCCACTTAAATAAGGCTTTAGCTCCACTTCTCCAAGAGTGAAAAGCTCTGCTCTAATCCTCTCGTCCCTCGGGGCTGGCTCTCACCTGTCCCCTTGGTTTCTCACCTAGAACGTGGAGGTGGACGGGCTCTCCTACCGTTTGGAGGGGCTGAAGAAGTTCACCGAGTACAACCTCCGCTTCCTCGCCTACAACCGCTACGGCCCCGGCGTCTCCACCGAGGATGTGACGGTCACCACGCTCTCAGATGGTGAGTGGAGGACGGAGGGGCTCCGGGGTGGGCAGGTTGGACCTGTTGGGTGCGATCACCGGGCTTCTTCTTCCACCAACGTCTTTCAAAGGAGGAATTGGATGAACCTTAGATTCGGTAACCTCCTTGCAATGAAGCGAGGAGCTTATTGAACCCTCTCACCCTTTTTTGGGTGTCTGTTTTTGTCAGTTAGGTTGACGGTTGGACAAGATGATCTTTAAGGTCCCTTCCAACCTAGAAGATTCTGTGATTCTGTGAACCCAAGGTTCCCATGGAGTGGTACCTTCTGAGGTGGTGCTCTTCTCCAAGGATAATTGGTTCAGTTCATTATTCCAATGTTTAGTAATAAGGACAGTCTACTTTTCTCTTTATTTTCAATTTAACTTTAGCACAGGTGTATCCTTTCAACTATTCAACTTGAAGAACCAACCACCTGGTTTTTCCTTGTGTCTTAAACACAAATGAGCCAGGGCTTCCATCTTTGCACTGTCCTCCTTCCTCCTGCCGTGCTCCTACGGCTCATGAGCGATAAATTGAGTAGGATTTTGTCTTGGGAAGCACTTAGTTGTGTCTGATATCGTAAAACTTGTGCTCGACTCCTCGGGAGGTCACTGGGCCTGATCCCCAAGATGGGGAATAACTTCACTGAGGTCATTGGGGCTCCAAAAGTGTAGAAACTGGGTGGAACTGGATGATCTTCAAGATCCTTTCCAACCCAAACCGTTCTGGGACAAGAGGGCGATTGGTGGCCTCTAAAACAGACCCTGAGGAAGGGGCTGGGGGTGTGGGGAACCCCAAGTGGTTGACCTGGTGAACCTCAACCCCGTTTCAATCTGTTCTATTCTGGACTGTATCTTCATGGATGGTTTCATCCACAAAAACCCCACCTGGGCTGACAGGGAGATTTTACCTTTGACACCTCAGCACTATTTTTTCGAGTGCTACTTAAATCTACCCAGCAAATTCAGTTTTTTCCCTTGTAATACAGGCTGGATCTTGGCAGAATAAATTACTTCACACTTATAATTATAAAAACAAAAGGAAAACAAGTGAAAATGAATATTTTGCATAATGTATGGAGATTTAATTCACACTCTGAAGTGTAGAAACCGCGGCCCCGTATTCCACTTTGGTTTTCAAATGTCACCGTAAGTGGGAGAGGGAAAGATTGTTATTCATGAGGCTGAAAATTAGCCCCGGCAAGTGTTTCAAATGCTTCACCTGTCTGGGAAAAGAAATCACTGCTAACGAGAAGGTTTGCAGGAGGCTATTCCCAAAAACAGGGGGGTTCTTAAGGTGCCATCGTTTTGGAAATCTGGAAGGTGGTGGTCTTTATTTTTCTCTTTATTCAAGCAAAAGTCTGTTCTTTAAAGAAATCAGTCATCTGCAGCCTTCCCAGCCTTCCTCTTGGTTTTGGAGCGGGTGTAAAAGAAGGGGAAATCCCTGTAGGATGTTTTTTTCATCCTCCTTAATTCTGCCTCTGCCTGAAACCACTTTGGTTTCTTGCACGAAGAAGAGGAACCGAACGAGAGCTTGGCTTTGGCCAAGGTTGGGTTGGTTCTTGCTGTCCCACTGCCGAGAAGGAAAGGAGGGGATGGAGAGAGCAGCCCCAAAACTTTCTACAATTTCTTCTTTTATGGTACCAGGCAGAGATCTTTCGCAGGGTTCAAGTCCTTTTCTGCTGGAGGATGCACAATAAAATAGCAACCCATAACTTGGGCAGATTTTGTTCCTCTGTCCCCTTCCACCACCCGTCCCATGGAGAAGAGCAGCTCCCCAGGGTGCCCCGTGATGTTTTTTTAGATTGCACCCCATCTTCCAGCGTAAATTGAGATGCAGCAGCCTCATCAGGGACCACTGTAGTCAGAGGGATGGGAAGTGGCCACCTTTCTCCACTCCTACCACCAGACAAAACCGTAAGGAGAAGCACCTTGATTGTCCCAACCAGCTCCCTTAGGTCTTTGCTTCATGTTGCCCAGAGAAGCTGTGGATGCCCCATGCTTGGAGGGGTTCAAGGCCAGGTTGGACAGGGCTTGGAGCAACCTGGTGTGGTGGGAGGTCACCTTGGCCATGGCAGGGGATTGGAACTGGATGGTCTTCAAGGTCTCTTCCAATCTAAACCATTCTGGGCTTCTCCATTCCTGCTGGGGAGGGACTCTTGATGAGGGAGTGGAGCCATAGGACCAGGGGGAAGGGTTTGACACCGAAAGATGTCCTCCTTCCTCCTGCCGTGCTCCTACGGCTCATGAGCGATAAATTGAGTAGGATTTTGTCTTGGGAAGCACTTAGTTGTGTCTGATATCGTAAAACTTGTGCTCGACTCCTCGGGAGGTCACTGGGCCTGATCCCCAAGATGGGGAATAACTTCACTGAGGTCATTTGGGCTCCAAAAGTGTAGAAACTGGGTGGAACTGGATGATCTTCAAGATCCTTTCCAACCCAAACCGTTCTGGGACAAGAGGGCGATTGGTGGCCTCTAAAACAGACCCTGAGGAAGGGGCTGGGGGTGTGGGGAACCCCAAGTGGTTGACCTGGTGAACCTCAACCCCGTTTCAATCTGTTCTGTTCTGGGCTGTATCTTCATGGATGGTTTCATCCACAAAAACCCCACCTGGGCTGACAGGGAGATTTTACCTTTGACACCTCAGCACTATTTTTTCGAGTGCTACTTAAATCTACCCAGGAAATTCAGTTTTCCCTTGTAATACAGGCTGGATCTTGGCAGAATAAATTACTTCACACTTATAATTATAAAAACAAAAGGAAAACAAGTGAAAATGAATATTTTGCATAATGTATGGAGATTTAATTCACACTCTGAAGTGTAGAAACCGCGGCCCCGTATTCCACTTTGGTTTTCAAATGTCACCCTAAGTGGGAGAGGGAAAGATTGTTATTCATGAGGCTGAAAATTAGCCCCGGCAAGTGTTTCAAATGCTTCACCTGTCTGGGAAAAGAAATCACTGCTAACGAGAAGGTTTGCAGGAGGCTATTCCCAAAAACAGGGGGGTTCTTAAGGTGCCATCGTTTTGGAAATCTGGAAGGTGGTGGTCTTTATTTTTCTCTTTATTCAAGCAAAAGTCTGTTCTTTAAAGAAATCAGTCATCTGCAGCCTTCCCAGCCTTCCTCTTGGTTTTGGAGCGGGTGTAAAAGAAGGGGAAATCCCTGTAGGATGTTTTTTCATCCTCCTTAATTCTTCCTCTGCCTGAAACCACTTTGGTTTCTTGCACGAAGAAGAGGAACCGAACGAGAGCTTGGCTTTGGCTTTTCTACCTGATATTTTTTAAAATGAGGGGAGCGTGAGAGAACTGGATGGACTTTGAAGATCCCTTCCAACCTTTTCTCTACCAAAAAACCCCACAAAATCTGAGTACCTTGCCATACGAACCTTCTTCCCATCAGTATGTCTCCAGCAGTGAGACTCATCTCACCTACCTTTAGACATGTGGTCCAAGACTTTTCCAGTATATCCAATGCTTCTTCCACCACCGAGTCATCCCGTTGCAAGACGAAGGGGGTGAGTTCTCCCCGGGTGCCTCTTGTCTCTGCTCCTCACTTATTGCAGAGCTAACGCTGGGTAAAATGAGTTCAGCTCTAATTTCTAATGGTATAATTAAGCCCTGAATAATAAACAAAAGAACACATTTTACCAGGTGCATCCAATTGCTTTCTTTGATCAAGATAGAAACCGGGAGGAAGTCATTGTAATCTCGCAGGCGCTGGGTTTGCCGGGGGAGCTCCCTAATTTTTATGCAACCTGAGATACTCAATCAGGGTCTGTGATTTGGTGATGAAAAAACATCTCCTTGACTGAGCAGACTCAGGTCTGGATTTATTTTGGGTTTTGGTTGAAAAGAAGGAAAGATAAGGAGTGCATCGGTGAACGTTCGTGCACGCAACAGAGTTGGGAAATACAACAAGCGTTGGCCAAGGAGGAATAATCACAACGATAGAAAGAAAAACAATAATTAGAATAATGAGAAGGGTTTAAGGTGATTTAAATGTCACGGTGAGCTTTTGCTGCCCAAGAGAGAGGGGAAAGAGAAGAGGAATCACGTTTGAGAAACCGGGGCCACGAGCATTTCTGCCTCTCACGGACAAGAGCAAATATTCTCCAGCAAAACCAGGCTTTTCTGGGAGATGTCGGCATTCGTCTAATTCTGAAACGTCCAAAAATATCTCATTTTTCTTTTTCTTCTCAATGCCAAGCGCAGCACGGAGGCCCTTTTCTGACTGATATTTTTTAAAATGAGGGGAGCGTGAGCAGGGCCATCTCCGCCGTGTTAAGGGAGGGTGAGATGTTTTGTGTAGCAGCTGTGCTTTAGATCAACTTGCCATCATGGTGGGTAGTATGGAAACAAATAAAGAATGATCCCTGCACTGGAGAAACCCAAAAAGAGGAAAAAAAAGAGGTTGAGGTGGGAAGAGCTTTGCGTAAGGAGCCCCGGCAGGTTGGGGTAGAGCGAGACTGGGCTTGGGTCCCATGGCCAAGGATGATCGTCTTCCTCAGCCTGGACCTTCCTGAGCCTCAGGTTGCACCAGGGGAAGTTTAGGATGGATATTAGGAGAAGTTTCTTCACCAAAAGGGTTGCCAAGCCTTGGAAGAGGCCACCTAGAGAAGTGGTGGAGTCCCCATCCCTGGAGGGATGTAAAAGCCGGGCAGACGTGGTGCTGAGAGACATGGGTTAGTGGTGGCTTTGTCAATGTTGGGTTGATGGTTGGACTTAATGATCTTAAATGTCCCTTCCAACCTGGACAATTCCATGATTCTAACTCCCAGGTGCTTCAGGCTGTTTCTGACCCTGGACCTTTCCCAACAGCAGATCTCTCTATCTTGAGGTCCCCAGACTGAGGAAGACTTTCAATTTTCCTTCTTATATTCACTTTGCTGTACCTCTGCCTCAAAACAATTTGAGTTTTTAGATTATTTAGATTCAAATGCAGGTTTTTTTTTCTTTTTCCCCCCTTTTTTATGATCCACAGAGCCTTCATGAAGGACAACAATCTTCACGTGGGCCTTTGCTGCCAACGGGACCCTCCTCTTTACCTGCTGTTGCTTTTGCTCTTTTGTAGCCTGCGTTTAAAATACTCTTTTTTATCTTATTAGCCCTGATAAATGACTTAGTTCTGACTGATTTCAATCCTTAAATAGCAGCGGGCGCTGAGGATGCTCCAAAGTGCTGCTCTTTGGGGATTTCTGTGTTGAGTGTGGACGTGACTAGACAGAGGCCAGGGGAGGAGCTGTCTGACCAGCGCTGCTTAAAATAATCTGGGAAAAGCAGAATTTAGACCATTTTTCTGCCCTCCTTTCGTTGAGTGACTGCACAGGGGTGGTTTCTTCTCATATTCATTCCTGCTACAATATTGTCAACTTTATATCCTCGTTTATTTAATACATAGGATTTCACCAGTTCCTTCTGGGGAAAGCTTTGGCCAGAATAAGTGATTTGCAGAAATATTTATGTATATATATAGGTTTGGTGATGGATGTCCAAATCCTAAATAGCAATTTTCAGTGAAGAAGTTGAAAAAAAGGATGTGCCTGATTTCTGTTATAGATGGGATCCTGCTCTGGGTGGCCCTGCTTTGGCAGGGGGTTGGAGGAGATGATCTCCAGAGGTCCCTTCTAACCCCACATCATTCTGGGATTCTTTGAATCTAGCTCGTAGCTCTTTGTCTATTAAATTATTGACTGCAGCCAGGAGTCCTTTCCCCATTCAGATAACAAGAGATAATAATCCAAGCACTTCTTAACGCTACGCTCATTTAAAACAAATTAATTTATTTGGGCTCAAAGATGTTGCAAGTCTCAGATGATTCTTTTTAGATCCTTGAACTCATTCAGGTGTGTGGAGAAAGACCTGGGAGTCCTGGTGGACAACAGGATGCCCATGAGCCAACAATGTGCCCTTGTGGCCAAGAAGGCCAATGGCATCCTGGGGGGCATCAGGAAGACTGTGGTCAGAAGGTCGAGGGAGGTCATCCTGCCCCTCTGCTCTGCCCTGGAGAGGCCCCAGCTGGAGCACTGGGACCAGTTGTGGGCTCCCCAGTTCCAGAAGGAGAGGGAACTGCTGGAGAGGGGACAGCAGAGGGCTACAAAGATGCTGAGGGGCTGGATCATCTTTCTTAGGAGGAAAGGCTGAGGGACTTGGGCCTTTTGAGTCTGGAGAAGAGCAGACTGAGGGGGGATCTGATCAAGGCCTAGAAATACTTGAAGGGTGGGTGTCAGGAGGATGAGGCCAGTCGTTTTTTAGTGGTGCCCAGGGATAAGACAAGAGGAAATGGGCACAAACTTGACCATAAGAAGTTCCACCTCAACATGAGGAGGAACTTCTTTTGTGTGAGGGTGGCAGAGCCCTGGCAGAGGCTGCCCAGAGAGGTGGTGGAGTCTCCTTCTCTGGAGACATTCCAACCCCACCTGGACACGTTCCTGTGGGACCTGCTCTGGGTGGACCTGCTTTGGCAGGGGGTTGGAGGAGATGATCTCCAGAGGTCCCTTCCAACCTTGTATCATTTTGTGATGCTCTGTGATTCTTTGAGAACTGCAATTAGAACGATTTTGCCCGAGTGTTCTTGTTAATATCATATGAAAAGAGTTTAAACAGCTTTGATCTGACTCATATTCATATGTGTACACCAAAAAATCATGTTCTCTCATTTTCCCTAATACATCACATTCCAAACTCTTCTTAAATTGGATGTTTGCTGTGGTGCTGCTTCACCTCTTTCTTTCCATGTTGAGGGCCACCTTCCTCTAAGGATAAACTACATCCCTGCTTTTCAGTAGCCCGGGTCAGCAGGCAGGTGTTATTCCTCTGAAATGAGGATATAAAGTATAAAAATGAGGAAATAAAGTATAAAAATAAAGGAAAATAAAGCTTCTTGTTCATGATGCATCACCAACTACGAAGCATTTTTTTCAAGCTCTTGGCCCCTCGCTGGTCGAATTAGTATTTGCCATCAGCGATAGTTATTAATCCCATTTAAGAATGATATTTATCAGAATGGATGTAACAAAGTTGAGTTGTATAAAACCAGGTGTGGGTTTTAATACGTACAACCAGCAGAGCCTTGATGTAAAACACTGTTTTTAAAATAATATCTAAAAACAAAGTATTTCCTCGCTCCCCCTTTAGGCATCGTTATAAACAGGGTGCACTGGTGCCACTGGGAGGAATGCCCTCCCTCTGCCTGTAGAGAAGAAATATATTCTGAAATGCACTTGAATAACAAAAAAGCAGATTAATTGTGGCTTCTCCTTGTTTATTTCTGACCAAGTTGATAACAAATAGCTGCATTCCAGTCGCGGGTCTCGCCGCGGGGAGGCTGCTGAGTGGCTCTTTAAAGGGTTTACTAATAGGTCTATCAAAAAAAAAGGAGAAGAAATGAACAGATGCGTTTGGTTTTTCTCTCCCTGGGGGACCTCTGAAGTGCCACCTGGATTAGCTGCACGGTTGTGATCAGATTATAAACTAGGTGTAAAAGCTACGCTCTTTTTTTTTTTCCTTTCCAATGAGAAGAAATATTTGATGTGACCTCGTCTGGCTTAAACGTTAACGACAATATTTCCCTTTTTTTTTGTTGTTTTTCTTCCCTTTCAGTGCCCAGCTCGATGCCTCAGAACGTCTCCTTGGAAGTGGTCAACTCCAGGGTAAGTCTGCCACCTCCTCGGCACCTCCAAGCCAACAATCACCACTATTTGCCTAAATATTTCGATTTTCTGGGTAGCTTTTAAATATCAAAACACACCCAATCTGCCCCGTGCAGAAGGTTCCCTTCACTTGTCCCAGAGATCACGTTAAAATAACAACTAAAACCCCCCAAAAAAGGTGTTTTAGAGAGAAGCAGAGAGGCTTTGGCAACGGTGGTGTCACTTAAACGTAGGTGAACAAGCAGAAGCTGTTCCCTGATTGCAGATTAACAGCTGCAATAAACATAACTGCTCTTTGATTAAATGGAACCATGTCAGGGCATAATGAGAAGCAGAATTATTCCGGAGGGGAGGGGGGGGGAAGAAATATTTTATGGGTGGCTTAAATGCACCACGTGCAGGTAAGTCTGTTGTCAGCTTGTTTATTCCAACAAATATATATGTTTTCTCCAAGGTGTGTTTCTTTCTCTTCAATCCAATACTTCCCTTCTTAAAAAAAAGTCTTAACTCATCCCTGATGAAGTGGTTTATATTATTTCACGAGATAATATTGTGCATAATAGGTGTTAATTACGTTTACTGCTGGAGTGCTGTTTCTGAATATATTCTGAACGTTTTTTAGATCCTTTCTTTCCTTTTTATTCATTTATTGGAGCTGTAGAAGCTTTTATTCTGATTTAACGATGGGCCCGGTTGGGTGGGGAAAAGCTTCTGCTTCAGAAAGTGGGAAGTGAAAGGCACAAAAAACCCCACCCGAGGCATCACGTCTGGGTGTCCCCTTGGATTTTTGGAGATGTCCTCCTGAGGAGCAGGAGCCCAAAGCTCACTCAGGAGGATAAACTACAATTTAAAGGAACATTTATACCATCTCTGATCTGCTGGGAACACCGAGTACCTGTCACTTTGATCTTTTCTCCCTCCACTGCTTGTTTTCATGACATGGAACGTATAGTCTGATTTTTAAAATTTATTTATTTTTTTAAATACACCCAGCTCCAGTTGCTTTTCAGTTCCTCTTAGCTGTAGAGCCCAAAGGGCATCGGTGTCTCGGCACATCTTGTTCCGACCCTTCGCCTTCGCTTTTTTTTGCCTGCTTATTCTCCAGGTAAAATGTCACAGAGCGGCTGATCGCCTTCCCTGACCTTTTGTGGCCATCATTTACCTTTAAAAAGCTCAGAAAAAAAATAAAGAAACAAGGCACCGGGGGGTCGGGGGGGAGACAGCGCAGCTCAGGATGGTGTGGGGATGCTCAAATGTACAAGTTTGCTGATGATACAAAACTGGGAGGCCCTTTAAAAAGCTCAGAAAAAAAGTAAAGAAACAAGCCACCAGGGGAGAAGGCTTGTGGGGATGGTGTGGGGATGCTCAAATCTAGATGGACGCCTCCCACAGCATCCCTCTCGCTGTCAGTATCGGTTTTAAATCGGCTTTAAATCTGGTACCCTGTGGGATAGGTGGAAAAAGGTATTTTAAGGTATTATTAAAAGGTATTATTGAAATTGGGGAGCTTTATTGGGGAGAAAGAGAGATGGGGAACCCGTTGGGGCTCTTCAGCGCTGATACCCCGCGTATCGGAGTCTTGAGAAAGCTCAACTAGAATTGAAATACTCCCATCTAGGTAATAAGGGAACACATTTGATTTAAACGCTCATAATTCCTCCAACTGATGAAATCAAACCAAATAACTAAAGAACCCCCATAGTTTGCAGACTGGATTTGAGCGGGGCACGGGAGAGCCCGAAGGCTGGTCTGGGCAGTTCCTAGAATTGTTTTAAGTTTTTATCTCTGCTTTAATAAGATTTCTCTAGTTACGCTCTTTTTCTTCGGCGGTGGCAGAGTCTATTCATTTACTAACCCACGGAAGGCTCTGGCTCTGGATTGCTCTAATCAGGATTATTGCTTAATATCGATGACTTTCTGGGACTGGGAGGACCTGGGTCAGAGGAGAACTGGTAACGGGGAGGGCTGTGACAGAAATACAGTTCCCTGCTAAAAAGAGATTTCCCTGGAAAACCCGACGCCCAAGCGGCCAAGAAAAAGAAGGGGTGATTCAAAAGTGTAGGGTGCTGCACTTGGGGAGGAATAACCCCCTGCACCAGGACAAGTTGGGGGTGACCTGCTGGAGAGCAGCTCTGAGGAGAAAGATCTCGAGTCCTGGTGGACAACAGGGTGCCCACGAGCCAGCAATGGGCCCTGGTGACCAAGAAGGCCAATGGCATCCTGGGGGGCATCAGGAAGAGTGGGACCAGCAGGTGGAGGGAGGTCATCCTGCCCCTCTGCTCCGCCCTGGGGAGGCCCCAGCTGGAGCACTGGGTCCAGTTCTGGGCTCCCCAGTTCCAGAAGGAGAGGGAACTGCTGGAGAGGGGACAGCAGAGGGCTACAAAGATGCTGAGGGGCCTGGAGCATCTCTCTAATGAGGAAAGGCTGAGGGACTTCTTGGGTCTTTTGAGTCTGGAGAAGAGAAGGCTGAGGGGGGATCTGATCAAGGCCTATAAATACTTGAAGGGTGGGTGTCAGGAGGATGGGGCTGGGCTTTTTTCAGTGGTGCCCAGGGACAGGACAAGAGGGAACAGGCACAGACTTCACCATAGGAAGTTCCATCTCAACATGAGGAGGATCTTCTTCAATTTGAGGGTGTCAGAGCCCTGGCAGAGGCTGCCCAGAGAGGTGGTGGAGTCTCCTTCTCTGGAGACATTCCAACCCCACCTGGACACGTTCCTGTGGGACCTGCTCTGGGTGGCCCTGCTTTGGCAGGGGGTTGGACTGGATGATCTCCAGAGGTCCCTTCCAACCCCTATATCATTCTGTGATCTAATAAGCAAGAAGGGATTTATTCTGACTTCTTCTGTTTGAAAACCCCTTGCGTCACTTAAGGAAAAGGCCGTGAAGAGAGTGATCTGGAGAAGAAGGAGATCCATGCTTTGCTGGGGTTGTAGGAATAAAGAGCTAAAAATTAAAGATACTCCGATTTTGGGGGAGATCCAGTGGATCTGGACTTTTTTGGAGCTGGCATGGGATTTGTGTGGCTGTAGCTGGGGGCCAGGAGCTGGAAAGCGCAGAATTTGCTCCTTTTTAATTTGAGGGTTTTTTTTTTTCCTTAGACCTTGTTTTTTCTCCACCCTTTTCAAGCACCAGCAGGAAGGCAACTCTTTGTGGCTATTTCTGTATTTGTTTACTTCTTTGCTTCCTTGCTTTAAATATTGGTGTGTTTTCCCTTTCTGTAATTTTTTAAGTACTGGGTACTAATTAGCAAATCAGAGGTGCGTAAATAGCTATAGATTTATCCAATTAAAACCGTATTCAACTTTATTTCGTCTTCCCATTTTAAAATACAGAGAAAAGCAAGGAAATAATTAGAACTAAGGGTAGAAGTGGAATTTCTTTGATCATATTTAGTGGTGATTTAATCCCACTTTGATGAAGAGGGGGGGATTTTTTCATGGGACCAGTAACATTCTTGGAAAAGCTAAAAGACCCGTCGTGAATCTGGATTTTGTATCATTTCTTTGGTGTGTGTTTATATTTATACCTAAAAAAAATCTTTGTGGTTATTATAGGGTCATACTGTTGGCAGAATCGTACAGCAAATCAGAATTTGTGCTATTTATGAGATTTAAAAATACCTATAAATAAGCAGCAGGAAGAGTTTTCTTAATTATTAGCTCGCATTAATAAAATACAGAGTTTTATATCAAATTTAACAAAGGAGAAGGTGGCTCTGGCTTGAAATAGCTGTGGATTGTAGACTTTTGTTGTCAGAAGAGGTGGGATGGAGGGTACCAGGAACTCCACCCCTAACACATCACTTAATTTCACATCATTTAAACCCAAAGATACGTGGCTGCTGGAGATGCTTCGCAGGTAGGATGTAAGGTGGATGGATTCTTTGGAGCTACACTTTTAAAAATCACATTGATTTTAGTTTTTAATGTTGCTTCTCTGTCCTTTTCCTAAATTAATTTATCCAAAAATTTATCCATTAGCTGCCACCTCTTATAGGTGCTCACCTAATGCTGCAATTTTACACTGACCCTTATTTGTGGCCAGAAAG
The DNA here is from genome assembly GCF_001431845.1 of Calidris pugnax. Taxonomy (NCBI): domain Eukaryota; kingdom Metazoa; phylum Chordata; class Aves; order Charadriiformes; family Scolopacidae; genus Calidris; species Calidris pugnax. Next base: position 137,884 of record NW_015090817.1, read on the forward strand.
GATCTCCTGAAGGAAACAAGCTTCTCATCAAGTTTGACATCATTTAGCCATAGATCAGTCATTGGAAAAAGGTAGTGGTGTCCTAATTAAAGCCATCACCAAACTCTTTGGCAAAGAGAATAAAGCCTTTACGATTTTTCGGGCTGTCAGACGAAAATTTTAGGAAGTTTTTTTCTTCTTTTCCCTCTGCTTTTGGTCCCTCCATTGATTTCTGCCGGGGAGGAGGATGCAGACAGGTGGAGACTTGCTTTGGGATGCTCCGTGCCAGACGTGAGAACAGGCAGGAGCCAGATGTTCCCGCTGCAAAAATCCCTTTTTTTTTTTTTTTTTTCTTTTTTCCCCCCCCCCCCCCATTTCTTGGCCATCTGGGTCTGGAGGCTGCTTTGCACTGACGGCAAGCGATACACTCCATCCTGTCAGCCTGCATTTACCTCAGCTGCTTAACATCTCTCCGCTAGGAAATGTACATTAAAATGGGCTAGAAATGCATCCTAAAGCTTGGGAGGAATCATCACTGAGCTGTGCATCATAGAATGATAGAATTGCCCAGGCCAGAAGGGACCTCCAAAGGTCATCTAGTCCCACCTCCCCGCAGTCAGCAGGGACACCCCCAACTAGACCAGGTTGCCCCATCGAGCCTCTCCTTGAATATCTCCAGGGAAGGGGCCTCAACCACCTCCCTGGGCAACCTGTTCCAGTGCTCCACCACCCTCACAGTGAAGAACCCTCTCCTCATCTCCAGTCTAAAGCTGTTCCCCTCCAGCTTGAAGCCATTGCCCCTCGTCCTGTCACTGCAGGCCTTTCTAAACAGGTTCTCCCCAGCCTTCCTGTAGGCTCCCTTCAGGTACTGGAAGGCTGCTATTAGGTCTCCCCGGAGCCTCCTCTTCTCCAGGCTGAACAACCCCAGCTCCCTCAGCCTGTCCTCGTAGCAGAGGTGCTCCATCCCCCTGATCATCCTTGTGGCCCTCCTCTGGACCCTCTCCATCAGGTCCATGTCCTTCTTCTATTGAGGGCTCCAGACCTGCACACAATACTCCAGGTGAGGTCTCACCAGAGCAGAGTAAAGCAGAAGAATCACCTCTCTGGACCTGCTGGCAACGCAGCTTTTGATGCAGCCCAGGATGGGATTGGCCTTCTGGGCTGCAAGTGCCCCACGGCCTGCTCATGTCCAGCTTCTCATCCACCAGCACCCCCAAGTCCCTATCCTCAGGGCTGCATCATCCCCCTGTGGCACCACTGGCTGGCTGGAGGATGAGGATGGATTTGGCCCTTTTATGCTAAAGCAATGTCAAGAGCTAATTCTCCTTTTCAGGGTGCATGAAATAGGTGCAATATGTCCCATTTAGTGTCTTTTAGCGTATGTGGAACATTGGGTTGGTATTTTTCCCCCAAGTAAGTGTGATTTATGAAGCTTGGGCTTGACACGAGGAAGCATTTCTTTACTGACAGGGTGGTGGGACCCTGGAACAGGCCAAGTCTGGTGGTGCTTGAGAGATGTTTGGAGAGTGTCCTTAAATAACAGGCTTTGACTTGTGGTCAGGCAGTTGCACTAGGTGATCGTTGTAGGTGCCTTCCAACTGAAAATACTCTATTTCTATTCTAATTACAATCTATTCCTTTCCTTCCTTCTTCTCCTTCTCCTTCTCCTTCTCCTTCTCCTTCTCCTTCTCCTTCTCCTTCTCCTTCTCCTTCTCCTTCTCCTTCTCCTTCTCCTTCTCCTTCTCCTTCTCCTTCTCCTTCTCCTTCTCCTTCTCCTTCTCCTTCTCCTTCTCCTTCTCCTTCTCCTTCTCCTTCTCCTTCTCCTTCTCCTTCTCCTTCTCCTTCTCCTTCTCCTTCTCCTTCTCCTTCTCCTTCTCCTTCTCCTTCTCCTTCTCCTTCTCCTTCTCCTTCTCCTTCTCCTTCTCCTCCTTCCATTCCTTTTCCATTCAATTCCTAATACCGTTCTAATTCTAATTCTGTTCTAATTCTATTCTATTAATTCTATTTTTATTCTATTCTGATTCTGTTTTATTCTAATTCTATTCTAATTCTGTTCTATTCTAATTCTGTTCTAATTCTATTCTTTTCTAGTTGTTCTAATTCCTTTCCCTTTCCCTTTCCCTTCCTTTTCTCTCTTCTCTATTCCATTCTGTTCCTAATACTATTCTATTCTAGTTCTGTTGTAATTCTCTTCTATTAATTCTATTCTAATTGTATTTTATTCTATTCTAATTCTGTTCTAATTTTATTTTATTCTAATTCTGTTGTAATACTATTCTATTCTAATTCTTTTCTAGTTGTTCTATTCTATTTCTCTTCTCCCTTCCCTTCCCTTCCCTTCCCTTCCCTTCCCTTCTCCCCAACACGCACCGCCCCAGCGCCTGAGCCCGCCGCAGCGGAAGGGAGCCGCACCTGCGGGCAGCCGCGGCGACGCCCGGAGGGAGGGGG